>NC_092518.1:131708932-132016624 GCF_047511675.1 Marmota flaviventris
TCCAATTGTTAGGTCCATTGTCAAGCCTTAGTCTTCTTCTTACTGGATCCCTTTATAACATTGAATAGCACTGGCCACTACTTCCTGGAAATGCTGTACTCATTAGAACACTATTCTTTTTGTCTGTCAAATATTAGGTGCCTAGGGTCCTTTCTCAATTTTATAACTTTTTCCCTGGGCATTCTTCACTACCATGGTTTCAACTACCACCTCTATATTCAAGAACTCCCTCTCTCCCCACCACCTTATATCTGTAGTTCATAGCTTTCCTCAGCTCCTAATACATGTAATAGTCAATTCATCTGAAATATGTAACTGGACACTTTCATAGGCATCTCAAATGCAACAAGTCCAAAGTAAATTTCTCATCTCCCTCTTGTCTCAACGCATCGAAATCATCTCCTTCCTTGTGTTTATTGTTTCAGTGAATGACTATGTCATCCTTACTATCACCAAAGCCACGATGACAGGTGGTATCCAAATAGTCACCATATCCTGCCAATTTCCCTTTGATTAACATGTCTCAAGTAAGAAGTGGCATCACATCTCCAAAAGAGATGAGAGAAATCATGCTCCCCATGAACTGTGTATGCCTTTTGCCTTCCCATCATTCAAGTCTGATTTCAACTATTAATGCCTGAGAAAGGCCTTCCCTGTCCATCTTATATAAATTAGCTAGTATCCCTCCACTACTACCCCACACTGTATCCCCTTACTCTATTTTATTTTCCACAAGCCATCATAATTATCTAAAATGATGTTTATTTGTTGACGTGTTTATCTTCTGTCTCTGCAGATTGCATTTTCAATTTCATGGTGGCAGAAGCTAAGTCTCCTCTATTCACCACTGTTTCACCAGAGCCCATTAACTTATTCATAAGTGGCTTCTGGATGAATGAGTAAATACCCCAAATGACATAGACCTGGCATATCTATCAAGGGAGAGGCAAAGGCAAAAGGATTCCATGTTATCACAGATTTAGTAAGTATGGCAATGCAGGAATCTCAGAGAACAATGGAAAAAAATACCAAACAGGAAACCTATAATTCTAGACTCCTCATTCCCCCTCCATCAAATACACTTATCATGAATCCAGGGAGATCTTGTCCAATACTGACAGAAGCATCCCTTAAAAAGCATTTGCTGCTACAATATTGAGGAGGATATTACTCACTATGGCCCATCTTGTCCTCTTTATGAGGACACCCAGCAGCAATTCCTTTCTCATATTATTGAAAATAGTTTGCTTCTGTGAGCAACTGGTTGGTTTTTATCTTTGGAATCCTGGGGTTCATATAATGCAATTTTTCTCCTACAACTGGATGCTAAAAAATCCCAAACTAAATTGCAAGTTCAGGACCCTACAGCATGAATTGCACGTACAAACCTATCCCAGGCTCCATCTCTTTATGCTATTTTAAAATTTTCTCTTAGTACTGACATCTCAATCTTTAAAAAATTGCAGTTGTTTTAATTTTTTTTCCTAATTCCATTTTGAGCAATGAGAAATATGAAAATATAATAAAATAATCTCCAACACTTATTACACAGTACACTCTGCCCAGCTGTGGTTGGGATAGGAATCTCTTGAAAATGTAGCAAGTAGATGAATTAGGAGCTTCCAATTAGTTGGTCTGTATCTATCATTGTAGTTTGAAACCTTTATTACTCACCAAGACTGTTTTTGAGAGCTCATTCCCTTTATTTTCTGTGAAGAGAAATACAACTGTGACAACATCTGAGGGGCATTCTTAGCTTGCTGCCCTGGTCCCCACCTGGCAACCTAACATTGCAACAGTCCCATCTCCCACCCATCCCATCACCAGACAGCAAACCTAGGTTAGGCTTCCATTCTGTAGGCAATGGGGAGATATTGAAGGGTTTTAGGACAATTAGGATAAGAGATGTTACTCTGCAATGTTAGGAGCAAATAGGGAGGAATAGAATGAGAATCAGGATGATTTACTGAAAAGTTATTACAATAAGCCAGGCTAGAATTAACAAGGGCTATATCAGTCGGGGTTCAACCAGGAAAACAGAAGCCACTCTAATTTTTGATAAGAGGATAAATGTATTGCAGGGAACTGGTTACATAGGAGATAGAATTATTGAGGAACCAAATTGCATAAAATGACTCAACCCAGCAGGAAACAAAGAATGGAGAACAAAGAATGGAGCCAGGTTTTCCAGAGTCCTGATGTAAGGTAACATGGTGGAAGTGGAATCATGTAGGTTCTGTTGGTGGGAGATGAAGTTAGAGAGTTCAAGGCAGAGAAAAGAACAAAATACATATTTTGGTTTCCCCTTCCTCTCACATTACAAACTCCATCCAGGAAGTACAAGTACTTAGGCAATGCAGAGGAAGGTTGGGGAATGTCTCCGAAGGTAAAGGGCCTCTAGCAAGGTGGTCATAGTGGAGAGGATGGAGTCAACGGTTATTTCAAAGTAAAATTGACAGGAGTCATGAGTCTTTTTTCTAATGATGAGAACTATTTTATTAATCATGGTGTGGTCTTATAGGAGTGTAGAAGATGAGGCTATGTGGGTCTTGTTGAAGTGGAGATTCCTATCAAGGTGGAGGAACCTGAGAGACAAGCTCAGCTTTGAAGTTCAGAGGTCAAAATACAGAAGTGGAATGGATGATATGAGCCAGGGAGCATATGATGACAGAGATGGGAATTGCGGGGGGGGGGGGGTCTGAGGCACAGTCCAGAGGAGCACTCACATTTAATGGTTGGTCAGAGAAAATGGAGAGGAATCAGGCAGTGATGGAAAAATAGTCACTAGAAAGGGATGTGTGAGAACAAAAGGAGAAGGTGTTACATGGAAGAGGACTGTAGGTCTTCTATGCAGTGACTTTGGACAAACCTAGCCCTCTATTCTCCAGCATTCTTTTTCTTCCTACCATTGGCTTCTGCTTGTCTGAACACTGGCACTGTGGAGCATCCAAAAGCCTTCAGTTTGAGATTCTATAAGCTCTGATGCCTCCATTGGCAGTGCCGAACAACAGAAACTGAGCACCTCCCCCTCCGCTTTGCCAACTAGTGTGCTGGAATGTTGGTGCCACCAATATAGCACAGAAGTAGTCACAGCCTTCTGAGATCCTATCTGCTGAACCAAGTAAAGTATCTGCATGTAGATTAGTTACTCTTACACAGATGCATGTCCTGGGGGACTGAGTATGAAAATACAGATGTATGAGGCCTTAGAGAGAGCTGTGTGGCAGGTTTCACCTAGGAAGTGAAACTCAGCTAATTATTTTTTAAAAAACGAGTCTTTGAGAGGAGAATAGATGTGCAACCAGAGCCCCAGGGGCATGGAGGACAGGAAGAAGTAGGGCCAGAACTGGAGCTGGAGAAATGGATTCAACCCAGGGCCAGTGGGAGGCCAGGAGGCAGAAGGGGGAAGCTAGGGCTGAGAATGAGATTCTGAAGGAAGGCAAGAGGTAATCTGGCCTCATTTCCATGCATTATGATTCTGACACCACACCACTGGCCTGATTTGTGATTCCTCTAGAGCTGTAAACCAATCCTAAGTCCTTACTACCCTATCTGGAGCAGGCCCTTAAATACTACCAACATATTTCCCTGTACAATCTACTTTATAACACTTTCCAGGCCTGACAAAATCTAAGCTGGTCATTTATTTATGTATTCCGAATTTCTTCTCTCAACACATGTAAGCTCCTGTGTTTATCTATACTTCTAGTGCCCAGGACAATCTGGTACAAAATTTGTGCTCAGTAAACATTACTTGGCAAACCTGAATTTGCATTGTGATCTATACTGCAAAGCTGCGCAAACCAAGGTGCAGAAAAATGAAGTGGCTGTGCCAAGGTTACATAGCAAGGAGGCAGCCATGCTGGAGAATCAGGAGTTCTGATTCTCATCTTGACTTATGGACTATTGCACAATTGCCTCCTTACTCCCAGGCCACCTAGAGGGTAGGCCAGAGGAGAAAGAGGCTCCTGTGCAGTGGTAGGAGACAGGACTCTGAAATCCAAGATCTAAGCTCCAATCCTGCCTTTACTCCATAGTGGCTGTGTGACTTCCAGCAAGTTCTTTCATTTTCTGACTCTATTTCTGAGTGTTGCAAGCCGGACCTCTCAAGGCTAGTGGGAAAACACACTGAGTCCACAGAAGCATCCTGAGAGAAGCAAACCCTTTCCAGCCTGTAGCCTTTGGTGCAGAGGGATTTTTGCAAGATCAAGACGGGTCCTGGATCTCCTAGAACATTCTCCTCTCAGTATTTTATAGGTCTGTGAGTACTCAAGA
The DNA here is from genome assembly GCF_047511675.1 of Marmota flaviventris. Lineage (NCBI taxonomy): Eukaryota > Metazoa > Chordata > Mammalia > Rodentia > Sciuridae > Marmota > Marmota flaviventris. The sequence goes on from NC_092518.1 coordinate 131,713,208, forward strand.
GCCTGTCTGGCTGCTGAACTGTGGCAATTCGTGGAGCTGACCTGGAGCAGTGGGGAGAGGCTGACATGACAATTAACACAAGCTATCCAGATGGAGGAAAAATGAAGAGGGTGACATCCTCTTAGAGGCACCCATGGGCAGGTGAAACCATAGGGGAATAGTGGTGCTTTGAGAAGACTTTCGATGTAGGAGGCATTAGCAACTCAGCTTTGCCATTGATGGATTTGTTGGTGATCTTGGACAAGACCCAATTGTCCCTGGTTCCCAGTTTCCAACTTCCTACAACAAGGACCTTAAAGGCACCCACCAGCCTGCCTCCTTGCCATTCATAGCTATTTGTTGATTTACACAGTGCTTTTTTTAAAAAAGGATATAGGGAAATCCACAGCTTCTCAGGTGAAGGGCTTTGGCTGGCCTAGCTGGGTCACTAGTCTAGCTGTGGAAAAGGCCCCATAGAGGAGCAGCAAGAGCACAGGCATTAGCAATTACATTGTGTCCTTTTGGGGAGACACTGTCTCCACACATACTACACCCCTCCCATCTCATCCGCCTTTACACATGAGCAAAATCTCCTCGTCTTTGCCCTCCTTCCTGGTAAACCTGTGTGGAGGAAATGACTCTTCAGTGCTCAGCGCCCATCTGTCCTCATGCTCCACGTCTGGTTCTGTGGCCCTGTTGGAAGACCCACAGCCCCAAAGGACCCACCTCCCTCTTCCCACACACCAACCTCCCCTTGCTCCTCTGTCCCCCACCGTCAGAGGACACACACACACACACACACACACACGCCAGAGAAGCTGATTTTATTTTCACAATCTCTGTGGCCAGACCTGTGGAGGCTTCAGGGAAGGTTCTGAGGTCTCAGGCCTCGCTGGTGTTACAGGTCCTCACTGCAGCGACCTCAGCAGCTACTTTCCAGGCTCTGGTCGTCCCCCTCAGGCTCGACGGTGGACCTTCTTCCTCAGCGGGAGACGGCGGCTGCCTCGGGTTGCTCCTCTCTTATTGCTGTCAGCTGTGGTGGTCCGAGCTCTGGCAGCTTCTTTGTTCCTACAACGCCCTCGAAGGGGCTTTCTAGACTTTCTTGTCATTTTTCGGCCCTGGAAGGACAACAAGGAGATCACAGAGGGGCACTGGTTTGGGGGCAGACGTGGAGGAGGGTGGCAACAGGGGCTTTGTGCAGGGGGAGGTAGGGAGGGCAGTCCAGGGGCAGAAGAGCAGGACTTGGGTGGCTCAGCTCACCTTGCTTTTCTTGTACTTGGTTCGATGATGTATGCACGTCTTCTTTTGGCCCGCTTTGCTGCCAGAGTTGGATTTTGCACAGTGGGGAATGGATGCCATGGGTCTCCTGCCCATGTTTCTGGACCAGCACCTCCAGGTAGTCTGTCCAGGCCGCTGAGCTCCCTCTATTTATGGTCCCCAGGACAACAGGTGGCCACACCCTTGGGCTTTGTTGGCTCAGCAAGTCCCACCCCAGGCCACACCCCTAAGCCTGCCGAGGAGGGGGAAGGGCTGAGACATCACAAAGCATCCCCATCTGTCAGGTCCATAGGGAAGGGGCCCGTGACCTGGAGGCCAGGAGAGTCAGTCTGGTTGGAGAACGGAAGGCTATGCCCAGCCCCCTGGAGAGGTTTCCCAAACTGATGCAGGATGCCTCCTCATGTCCCCACGCTCAATTGTGGTGCATCACAAGGCCCAGAGAGGGCGTTTCCTTCACACCTCTCCACAGACACCCCCTGCAATGGTCCAATCTCTTTTGTTGGCCACCAGCACCTAGTTCAGGTCTGTCGCACCTGAAAGCACTCTGTGTTTAAGACACACCTTGAAGTCTGGTTACTTCCCTTGGTTTGAGGAGCTCACAGTCGAGATTTTGTCCCTGAATGCAAGGGATGGGATGCTAGAGTTTGCCACAGGCCACAGTGGCTATATGAGACAAGATAGATTTCAGAGGAAGGAAAAGGATTAAAGATAAAGAAGTCATTTCATATTAAAACTATCAATTAAAAAATAATAAAAATTCTTGATTTAATGTCACTAATCACAAAGCTTCAAAGTACATGAGACAAAAAATGTAATAACTACAAGGAGAAATATAACTACGAGTCCACACTCACAGAGATTTGAGTACCCTTCTCTCAGTAAGTGGAAAACCAAGTAGACAGAAAACCAGCAAAGACTCACAAAATTTAAACTACACCATCAATTGACATAATTGACATTTATGGCCTAATCACAATAACATTAGAATTTACACTCCAATCAGATATTGGATATTTATCAAGATAGATAATATTCTGGATCATAAATCAACTCTCAATAATTTAGAAAGGTGTTAGTGATGCAGAGTTTGTTCTCTGATCACAATGGAACTAAATTTGAAGTAAATATGGGAAAGGTGTCTGAGAAATCCCCAAATATTTGAAAACTAAAAAATACACTCTAAGTAACTTATAGAACAAAGACTAAACTAAAGGAAAGCTAGAATATATTTTAAGCAGAATAAAAATAAAAAACAACAGGATTTGTGTGAAACCACCAAATCTGTACTTATAGGGAAATTTGCATATGCCTATAATTGAAGAGGAAAACTTTAACAATCTTAACTTCTCCTTAAAAACCTAGAAAAAGGGCTGGGGCTGTAGCTCAGTAGTAGAGCCCTTGCCTAGCCTATGTGAGGCACTGGGTTCAATTCTCAGCACCACATATAAATAAGTAAAATAAAGGTCCATTGCAACTACAAAAAAATATGTTGGGGAGAGGAAGATGGGATTTAGCATATTTTGGGGACAGATTCACTTTTGAAAATGAAAGGAATTCTAGAGATGGATGGTGGTGATGGTTTTATATTATGAAAATATTTAATATCATTGAACTGTGCACCTAAAAGTGGTTAGGAGGGTGGCCTTATGTGTATGTCACAACAATTACAAATGAAGACTGTTAAGGAAAAGGATCAGGCAGCCTTTCGGCTTGAAAATGCTTTGTCATGAATCCAGGTGGGGGGCTAGCAGGGAATTGGCAGCTTCCCTTCCTGCTCCACTTAAAATAGAACAAAAATAAACAACAGCTATGACAAAGAAAAAAGAGAACGTGTGAGCTAGTATTTGGGAACAAATGACCCCAACTCCCCTAGAGGGATATTGGAGAAAGATGCTTGCTACGAGTCTCTCAGCTCTCAGGCATTGCAGGCTTCTCTTCCTGGCTCCTTATGTCCTGCATGCTGGGATGAGACTCATGCAGGTATAACGGCTTCTTAGTCAAACACTCAGGGAAACAAAGCCAGAGGAGGCATTGTTCTACAATCCCACAAGAGTCAGAGAGAACAGCTGCTTAGTAATTCTGGGCCTTTGGACAGCACAATCTTCACAGACCACAGAAGCTCAAGGGCATATAGACAGTGTATCTTCTTAGGTTCTATTACTAAAAGCACTGCTTTTGGCCTCTAGTACTGTGAGCCCAAATAACGAGGTAAATCATGCATTTCTAGGGAGGTTCTATTTGAGGTTTCATGATTTTAACTGTTATCTAGCATTGATGTCACATTCTGCAGTTATCTAATGAGAAAAACACTGAACACTAGCCACTGTATTTGGCAACAAAGAGTGGAGATGGAGATTACATTAATTAATTAACTCATTGATTCATTTATCCAAATAAAATGTATTGATGATCTACTACGTAACAGTCACTGCTCAGGAAACTGGAAAATAAACAAAAATAAGAATAGGAAAGAGGTAGTTTTCAAAAAAAGGAGAAAAATGCAGGGCCAGAAATCTTAAATTCCTAAAAGAGCCTTTGGCAACCATGAGTCCTATCAAGGAGTCAATGTCATCTAATATTCCTCCATTCCCACAGGTGAGTTTGGCCAGAGAGTAAGCCTCTGGGAGAAAGTGTGCATGGGCCCCAGTCCTCAGCCATTGTGTTGGAATGAGGGTAGGTGTTCTCTTGCCCTTCCTGCTGGTGGAAGCAGGGGTAGAATTTGAGACAGTTTCAGGGGTTAGGTTCAACAATCTGATCTTTCCATCACAGATACCTACAGTAAGCACAGTGGTATCCAGGGGCCCTCTGTGAACAAAGCCAGTACATCCCAGCTCTGCTCTATTGTCTTCTAGGTTCCAGATAGTGCCCCTTTGTTTCCATTTATTATATTGTGATTTAGTTCTCACATCTTATTTTGTGCTTTCTATTTCTCCTTTCCTGACATCTATTAGATCAAACAAAAATTTTTAAAAACGTACTTATTTTCTCCATAGCACATTTGAAAGTTAGACTTTCTATTTCTGTATTAGTTTAACTATTAGTAGTCAACTTTCATAATTGACTAAATAAAATCCAAGATTAATCTCTATCTCTATACTTCTTTCAATGATGTTTGTTCATTTCTGGAAGTTCTATTTGTTATCTTGTCCAAGTATGCTCATTCATTGTTTATAGGATTTTATCTTTTAAATCCATTGTTTTATTTCTTTAAATATGTTTATAACATTCATTTTATTGTGAATCCTATATATTTTTTTTTCTTTTTGCCACTCTTCCCTGACTTCTTTTTATTTGCTCTTTTGAGATGCATGTGTTATCATTCTTAATATGAAGGTTTGACTGCTGGCAGGGGCAGCCATGAGGGGTTGCCCAACTCTCGCTTTTTGGACACAGAAATGAACAGTGAGGGGCAGGAATAGCAAAAGAACAACACACCTTGGATTCCAGTCTAAGTGTAGATGAGAGACTTATAAACTTGCGTGTGCCACACTCTGGACATCTCAGAGGTCTCTTGGTGAAGAGTTGATATCACTGATAGGCTTTTGTTACCAGTTGCAGACAACTTAAGAGTATGACCTCAATGAAGCATACCCCCATGGTCAGATTCTACATGTCCTGAAATATTTACCAAGATGTATAAATTGAAACCCAGAAATTTTGTTGGGCCTAAACCCATTGACCTCCGCTAACACAATCCAAACAGGCCCAGAAATGGGCAGTGGCCTGATCAGAATCATAAACTTCAGGACCATAATCCAGTTTTTTTAAATACTTTCTATATCCATGTTGTTTTCACTATAACATGTTGTTCTAAATTTAATGCCTTATATCCCCTACTATGCTGTGCCTCCTCCCAAATGTTATATCTCAGTTATTGGCATCAGTTTGGTCAACTAACAAATATTTATTGACAACCTTTGCTTCAGAGGCACTATTCTAGATACTAGGACACAGCAAGTGAACAAGACAAAGCCCCTGTCCTCAAGTACCTAACGTTCTGATGTGTGTGCATGAAAGGGGTGGAAGGAGTGTCAGTAGTGGGAAACAAGTGACATGAACAAACAAGTGCATGGCTAAAAACATTGTGTTGTAATTGTAGTTTAAATGGATGACCTGTATGAGATGTGAATTATATCTTAATATAGTAATTTAATGCCTATGGATCTTTCATTCCTTTCCTTTTCTCTTTTTCTTTGTCAAAGCTGTTGTTTATTTTCCTTCTATTTTAAGTGGGCTATTTGTCTCCTTGTTAATTTGTAGGCATTCCTCCTATTCAGTGTTTCATATACCCAAACTTTGCTTAGCATATTTAAATTTTGTGTGAAAGGTACATGCTAACAGACAACTGCAAATACATCCAGTTTAGCAATGATTATGAAAATAATATCCATCTATCTACCATACCAACAATATACATGCCCCCCCCACTGTGTGAATTATTTATTTATTTATTTGGAGAGAGAGAGAGAGAGAGAGAGAGAGAGAGAATCTTTTTTGTAGATGGACACAACACACTGCCTTTATTTTTATGTGGTGCTGAGGGTCCACCCACCTGTGCTAGGTGAGCACTCTACCACTGAGCCACAATCCCAAGTCCCCCACTGTGTGAATTATAATCAACTTCCTCCACAATAAAGGAGGATTTTGTAGTAAACATTTTAATATTTCCTTCAGTTTTAACATCTTCAAAAACTTTATTTTTTGTTTTCCTTCAATTTTAACATCCTCAAACCCATTTATTAATAATATTGTTGATTTTACTTGAGTTCTAATTTTTTATTCAGGCTTTATTTTTGGAAATAACTTAGATTTTGAATGTACACATATATGAGTTTTAACAAATGCATATGCTTTCATCCATCACCAAAATAAGGAAAAATGTCTGCTCTCAGCTCCCACAAGTTTTAGTCTATTTTGTACTGGAAGCTCTAGTCACTTCAAAAAGGCAAATTAAAACCATAATGAGACATCACTATACTCCTAACACCTAAAATAATCGTGACACCAAATGATGGAAAGATGTGGAGAAACTGCATCATGAACATTTTGCTGGTGGGAATATAAAATGGTACAGTGACTCTCAAAAAGAGTTTGGTAGTTCCTAATAAAACTAAACATGCAATTAATATATGAACTTGAAATGACATTGCTGGATATTTATCACAGAGAAATAAAAACTTAAGCAATTTTGTCTTTAGTGCTTTTAAGGCCTTCTGTTGATTTAAATGTTAATCATATCTACAAAATTTGAAAACTCACATCTAGATGAGTGAGCAAACATCTAGATACCAAAGCCTCACACAAAAGGACACATAAAATTAACCATTCCAGGGTGAGATGCAACAAACACCAATGAGAGGTAGGTATTCTGACAGAAATTACATTGTGTCCTTTTGGGGAGACACTGTCTCCACACATACTACACCCCTCCCATCTCATCCGCCTTTACACATGAGCAAAATCTCCTCGTCTTTGCCCTCCTTCCTGGTAAACCTGTGTGGAGGAAATGACTCTTCAGTGCTCAGCGCCCATCTGTCCTCATGCTCCACGTCTGGTTCTGTGGCCCTGTTGGAAGACCCACAGCCCCAAAGGACCCACCTCCCTCTTCCCACACACCAACCTCCCCTTGCTCCTCTGTCCCCCACCGTCAGAGGACACACAGACACACACACACACACACACGCCAGAGAAGCTGATTTTATTTTCACAATCTCTGTGGCCAGACCTGTGGAGGCTTCAGGGAAGGTTCTGAGGTCTCAGGCCTCGCTGGTGTTACAGGTCCTCACTGCAGCGACCTCAGCAGCTACTTTCCAGGCTCTGGTCGTCCCCCTCAGGCTCGACGGTGGACCTTCTTCCTCAGCGGGAGACGGCGGCTGCCTCGGGTTGCTCCTCTCTTATTGCTGTCAGCTGCGGTGGTCCGAGCTCTGGCAGCTTCTTTGTTCCTACAACGCCCTCGAAGGGGCTTTCTAGACTTTCTTGTCATCTTTCGGCCCTGGAAGGACAACAAGGAGATCACAGAGGGGCACTGGTTTGGGGGCAGACGTGGAGGAGGGTGGCAACAGGGGCTTTGTGCAGGGGGAGGTAGGGAGGGCAGTCCAGGGGCAGAAGAGCAGGACTTGGGTGGCTCAGCTCACCTTGCTTTTCTTGTACTTGGTTCGATGATGTATGCACGTCTTCTTTTGGCCCGCTTTGCTGCCAGAGTTGGATTTTGCACAGTGGGGAATGGATGCCATGGGTCTCCTGCCCATGTTTCTGGACCAGCACCTCCAGGTAGTCTGTCCAGGCCGCTGAGCTCCCTCTATTTATGGTCCCCAGGACAACAGGTGGCCACACCCTTGGGCTTTGTTGGCTCAGCAAGTCCCACCCCAGGCCACACCCCTAAGCCTGCCGAGGAGGGGGAAGGGCTGAGACATCACAAAGCATCCCCATCTGTCAGGTCCATAGGGAAGGGGCCCGTGACCTGAAGGCCAGGAGAGTCAGTCTGGTTGGAGAACGGAAGGATATGCCCAGCCCCCTGGAGAGGTTTCCCAAACTGATGCAGGATGCCTCCTCATGTCCCCACGCTCAATTGTGGTGCATCACAAGGCCCAGAGAGGGCGTTTCCTTCACACCTCTCCACAGACACCCCCTGCAATGGTCCAGTCTCTTTTGTTGGCCACCAGCACCTAGTTCAGGTCTGTTGCACCTGAAAGCACTCTGTGTTTAAGATTATATGGAGACATGGATCTTTCCACTTCCCTCCTAAACATTTCTCTACAACCTTGAAGACCACTTAGTTCTTGCAGGGTACTTTTCCATCCCACTTCTTTTTCCTAATGTCCACTGAGGTTTCCTAGGTTTTTAATTTTCATTCAGAAATCACTACCTTCAGTCTGGGAGACTTTAATGAACCACCAGACTTGCTTCACTGGGTATCCCAATCTTGTTTATAATCTAAGGGGCCTTGATTACCTTAGTAAGTGTAATAAGCCAATGTAGGATTTAACAGTAAAGGAGAGACAAGGCCAATATTCATAACAATGCCAGAAGTTATGCAGGATGTTTGCATGTACGAAGCCACAACCTAAGACTGATGAATTCACAAAGCAGGGCAGGGTTTGCTGGGATTGCTCAGCATTGTACTTGAGGCTTTTTAAAAGGCCTGTAGTTTGGAAAAGGAAAAGAAAAGTCTATAGAGAAAATTCTATTAATTAAGAAAACACTCAGAACTAATTATTGAGTGTAGCAACACCATTGCATACAAGATCATTATATTTGGATACTAGCAATGAGCAACTGGAAATTAAAACAGTATAATTTAAAATAGTAGTAGAAAATATTAATTAAAAGGGATAAACTGACAAAAGATGTAGGAGATGAGTACATTGAGAACTATAAAACATTCCAAGGATAAATTAATGAAGATATAAATAAATGGAAATATAAATCTGTTTATTACTCACAATACTGAATATTGTTGCAATGTCAATTCTTCTCAAATGCATTGATCAATTCAATGTAGTACAATTCAGAATTCCATAAATATTTATATAGAAATCAGGAGGCTGATTCTAACTTTCATAAAAATATGCAAGCAATCCATAAAAATAGAACAAAATATCCTACATCATTTCAACCATTATAAACTAATGATAATCAAAATAGTAATTGGAGAAATACTTCAGTAGAACAAAATAAATTTCTTCCAGGAGTAGATTCACATTTATATGCATATATAGACAACTAATTATTGGTAAAGATGTAAATGAACATTGGAAAGAAAGAATTGTCTGAAACAACTAGATCTGGAAAAATGAACTATCTTTATGCAAAAAGTAAACTTTGATCCATACTGTGTCTATCTTCATTTACATCTGTATCTGTCAGTATAGCTACAGATATCTTCCTCTTTCTCACCACAGAAAGAGAGAAACAGAAAAGGAGACGTAAAATAAATCAGCTCATGTCTAACACATCTGAACTCTGAATAGGCCAGCAGGTCAGAAACTCACATAGGCATAGGCATTCATTTTTTTTTTTTTTAGAGAGAGAGAGAGAGAGAGAGAGAGAGAGAGAGAGAGAGAGAGGGAGAATTTTTTAATATTTATTTTTTTAGTTTTCGGTGGACACAATAACTTTATTTTATTTTTATGTGGTGCTGAGGATCTAACCCAGCACCCTGCGCATGCCAGGCAAGTGCGCTACCGCTTGAGCCACATCCCCAGCCCCCATTCTTTTAATTTTAATATTTTATTTCATTCCCATGTATAAATTGTAAATAATAATGGTGTTTAGTGTAATATTTCAACACTTGCATACAGCATGCACTAATTAAATCTAGCCTCTACCTTTCCCAATCTCTAGTAATCACTAGTTTACATTCAGTTTGACTGTTTTGGCTTCTACATGTGAGGGCCAATGTGGTACTTGCATTTCCGTGTGTGATTTATTTCCCTTAACATGATGCTCTCCAGTACATACCTTTTTCTGAAAATTATAGAATTTCATTTTTCTCTATGGATAAATAATATTCCATATGAAACACACTTAGGCACTTAGGTGGATTCCATTTCTTAGCTGCTGTGAACAGTGCTGCAATAAAAAAAGGCATGCAGTCATCTCTTCAGTATGTTGATTTTATTTCTTTTGGAGATATATATATATATATATATATATATACACATACATACATACATATATCCAGAAGTGGGATAGCAGGATCACAGAGTGGGTTTATTTTCAATTTTTTTAAACCTCCATGCTGTTCTCCATAATGGTTGTACTAATATACATTCCCACCAACAGTGTATGAGAGTTATTTTTTTTTCTCTACATCCTCACCAGCATTGGTTATTTATTTGTTTGATAATAGCCATTAAACTGGGGTGAGATTTTTATCTCATTGTAGTTTTGATTTGCATTTTCATAATGGTTAATGATGACATTGACCAATTTTTTCATATATATTTCTTGGCCACTTGTATTCATTCTTTTGAGAAGTGTCTACTCACACAGCATTTCTATGTTACATAATTGTGGCAAAATTCTCTCCTCTCTAGGAAATGTCAGTTTTTGCTCTTAAGGCCTTCAACTGAATAGGTGAAGCCCACTCACATTATGGACTATAATCTCATCTGATTGCAAATGTTAATCACATCTACAAAATACTTGTTCAACAATATTTACACTAGGGTTTTACCACATGGTCAGAAACTCAACATCAGTACTCATTGGAGAAATGCAAATCAAAATCACAATGAGATACCACTATCTGCCCATTAGAATGGCTAAAATTGAGGAGATTGGCCATACCATGTAACACCTAGTGATAATGTTTACTGACACAACTATTTTTGAAAATAGTTTGGCAATACAAAAATACTAAGCATGCACCTAACAAATAATGTAGTCATACTTCTCCAAATCTTTTTATATAAAAGCTCTCAAAATATAAACTCATCTATGGTGACAGAAGAAGATCAGTGATTTTTGGAGATGAGTGTGCAGGGAAGGCTAGCAGGCAGAAATTACAATGGGCTAGAAGGAAACTTTTAGATGTGAAGAATATATTCACTATTTTGACTATAACTTACAAGTTTTTATTTGAGTGATCTAAATATACAAATGATAGAGACCATGTCATTGTGTTGTCAGCAGAGGAGGCATATAACTAACTCCCAAGTTGCAATGAGCACCTCTAGCACCCAGATGGAGATTTCTAGAACCATTTATAGAAGGAAGCAGACCTCTTGAAGAAATGGCTGATGTTAGAACCAGGGAAGGGCATATAACATAAGCCTGAAGTACCATGTAGCCCTAGAAATTATGGGATGAAGAATATGTTAAAAGACACCAGTGTTTCATTCATCAAACTCCAGAGTCTTGGAAAGCTGGAATGAACACAACATTTGTTTTTTCTTTTTCAACAACAACAAAATAAAAAAATGAATTGCAAGGAGAAAGAAAACTTGAGAGGTAATACACAAATTTTAAAAAGCTTAAGAGGCATAACAAAGAATTACTCTATATGGACCATATTTAGATACTCATTCAAGGACACAACTTTCTTCTTAAAAGTGTATCGAAAAGTGTGTAAAACAATTGTACACTGATGGTTATTTATTTAATTTAAAAACACAAGTATTTTGTTTTACGCTTTTTTTATTAAACTGTTCTTATCTGCAGGTGTGGTGGCACATGCCTGTAATCCCAGCAGTTTGGGAGGCTGTGGTAGGAGGATCTTGAGTTCAAAGCCAGCCTCAGCAACTTAGCGAGGTACTGAGCAACTCAGCAAGACCTTGTCTAAAAGTAAAATAAAATTTTAAAAAAATGGCTGAGGATGTGGCTCAGTTGTTAAGCAGCCCTGAGTTCAATCCCTGGTACCAAAGGAGAAAAAGAATTCTTATGTTTAGGAAGTGCATATTGAATTGTTTAGAGAGGACATACTATGATGTTTTGGAGTTGCTCCACATTATTCCAGTACCTGAGAAGCAGGTAGGTGGGGAATCTAACTGGAGACAAATCTTCCATGCATTTAAGCTCAGGTATACTGGGCTCATTATATTATTCTTTCTACTATATGTTTGACGCTTTCTGTAATGAAAGGTTTGCATTATAAATAATGCCCTTCCAGTAACTCTGACTACTTTTTAGAAATAAAATAAATAAATGATCAAATTGGCCTAAAAGGAAAATGAAATTCTAATTAAACTCTATAAACTGAAACTTTTCAAAGCTCAAGCCACCCTCAGATATTCCAGGACCAGGCAGTTTGGGAGGCCAGTTCCACTTAATGGTTAGAGAAAACTAATTACTGCCTGATTGTTGACTCTTTCATAGCATATCAAAAGTTGCCAGTAGTTCAACTCATTGTCTCAGGCCAGCTTTCCTGGATTCAAAAACCAGACAAGAACCCCCTCCCCATGATAAGAACCCTTGAGGTAAGCTCGCTTATACAGCATCAAATATCCTACATAAATTAGCAGCATATCAGATAAAGTAATGAATTAAATGAATAAATAGGCATCATTCAAGGCAAGAAAATATGATGTAAACATTAGGGAAAAAAACCTTTCCATTTTAGTTCCTTACATACAAAATTGATGAGAGAAAACATTTCATAATGTCAATGGTTGAGAATATGCTTTTGAAAGAAATTCACCATAAGCTCATAGTAAAAACATTTATTCAACTAATATTAAAAGGAAGCTTCCACTTGCTAAAATCACTTACATGCTTAAATGTAAAATGTTAGAAGAATTATCATTAAAGTCAGGAAGAAGGGGTAGATGTATGCTACTGCCTCTGTGTTTCAAAACAGGGCTAAGGCACAAAGCCAGAGCTGTGATCATCAGAACAAATAAAGGTATGAATATTGGGGGAAAATAAGGCAGAGTAACAACATCATTATCTATCTTGAAAATTCAAAGGAACATTCATGTGGAGTATTCAAGTGAATGAGACATCAGACCAGGTGTACAGCTGATTACAATGGCAAAATTAAAATCATTGCCACACAAAAGCACTATGTAGAACAGCTAATAGACAATATGCCATTTACAATGGCAACAAAGTCCAAAAATTACCTAAAAAAAGATCCTAACAAAATGTATAAGGCCTTTATAAAGACAACTATAAATGTGTAGTGACAGAGTCAGGAAAAAAGTGTCTGGTCTCACCAAAATAGAAGAATAAACAGTAAAAGGATGGAATCCAGGGGAAAGGAGGAGGGAAGGCACTAGGGAATGAAACTGACAAATTATGCTAGATGAATATATGAATATATCACAATTAATTCTACTTTGTGCATCATTATAATATACTCATTTAAAAACAAATAGAAGGAAGACTGAAGAAGAAGGGAATGTTGGAGGGGATGGAAGGGAAAGAGGAAGTACTGGGGAATGAAGTGGAGAAAATTATGCTACATGCATGTAGGAATATGTCAGAAAGAACCCTGCTCTTATGTATAATTATAATGCACTAATAAAAACATAACCAAAAAGGAGTCTGAAATAAATAGAGCAACATGCCATAGTCATTGAGGGGAACAGAATAATGTAAAAGTCCTGAATTTCCTTAAATTCCTTACATTTTTGTGCCTTACCTGTAGTTGCCAAAATGAGAGTCAATTATGGGCTACTGCCTTGTTTTTCCAAAATCAACCCTGAAAAACGGTGTGTGTATGTGAGAGTGAGCACTCATAGGGATGGAGATAGATAGATAGAAAGATTTTTTTAAGGTTAGCTTCTTTTTAAAATATTTTTATTAGTTATTAGTGGAACTTTATTTATTTGTTTATATGTGGTGCTGAGAATCAAGCCCAGTGATTCACACATCTCAGGCAAGCATTCTACCACCGAGCCCCAGTGCCGCAGTCTGGCTGGGCACAATCAGGAGCCACTTGTCAAAAGAAACTAACTTTATTTTTAGAACCAAACACGCCAAACAAACAGCCTCTCAGGAAAAACCCCTCAGAGCCTCAACTGCCACCACCGGCTTTTCACAAGCCTGTCTCTCCCCCCCCCCCAAGCTTCTCCTCCACCTCCCACAAACCTCCTGCTCTTGAGGCCGATTGGCTGGGTCACGTGGGCAGAGCCAAAAAGTCCCCCAATGAGCAGCTCCGTGGTCTGAAAGGGCAGGGAAACAGTCCAATGAGCATCACCGCAGAGGAGCCAATCAGCTAGATGTTGCTGGGGCCGAGGAGCCAATCAGCTAGATGTTGCTGGGGCCGCTGTGAGCCAATCATCAGCCGGCAGCTGGATTGCTGGCAGCTGGAAGTTTGCTGGGGCCCCTTCGGCTGTGGCTCTCAACTCCCCAGCCCCAGCCCAGATAGATAGATATTGATAAAACATTTAAGAAATAAACATGTGAAAGCCCTGGAGGAGACTGAAGAATGTGTGTGTCTGGAGATGGGCTTGCAGCAGGGAGGTTGCTGAGGGCCTGTGACCTGCATAGGTGGCATATGACAGGATGAGGGGGAGAACAGTTTCCAAGCTGCTGCTGCAAGTTCCCTGCACAATCTGAGGCAGTACATCACACCACAGGTGCCAGGAACCCAGGGATAGCAGGAGAATGGAGACTGGCCAGGCACAGTGAAACATGCCTGCAATCCCAGCGGTTTGGGAGGCTAAGGCAGGAGAACCATGAGTCCAAAGCCAGCTTCAGCAATTTAGTGAGGCCCGAAGTAACTTAGTGAGGCCCTGTTTCAAAATATAAAAAAATGGCTGGGTATGTTGCTCAGTGTGGTTAAATGCCCCTGGGTTCAATCCCTTGCACGCGCCCTGGAATTCTGTCCCCCATACCCCCATGCCATACAGTCCAGAGGACTTCCCAGGATAGTTTGGACATCCTCCCTCTGTGGTAGGGCCTCCTCAGTCCACCCTCAGCTGTCACTTTACAATAATGGTTTTGAAACTCCTGTCCTTCCCAGCTAAGAAGGTTTCTAGTCATTACTAGCAGACACTCTAGATCCCTAGTCTCTCATTTTTTCCTTCTCTTTCTCTCTCTCTCTCTCTCTCTCTCTCTCTCTCTCTATGTGTGTGTGTGTGTGTGCGCGCGCGCTGTGGGAATTAACTAATTATTACTTTGGCCTGAGATGAGCAGGGAGTGCATAGGGACCAGGTTCTATTAGGGTCAAAGTGACAGCTGAGGGTGGACTGAGGAGGCCCTACCACAGAGGGAGGATGTCCAAACTATCCTGGGAAGTCCTCTGGACTGTATGGCATGGGGGTATGGGGGACAGAATTCCAGGGCGCGTGCAAGGGATTGAACCCAGGGGCATTTAACCACACTGAGCAACATACCCAGCCATTTTTTTATATTTTGAAACAGGGCCTCACTAAGTTACTTCGGGCCTCACTAAATTGCTGAAGCTGGCTTTGGACTCATGGTTCTCCTGCCTTAGCCTCCCAAACCGCTGGGATTGCAGGCATGTTTCACTGTGCCTGGCCAGTCTCCATTCTCCTGCTATCCCTGGGTTCCTGGCACCTGTGGTGTGATGTACTGCCTCAGATTGTGCAGGGAACTTGCAGCAGCAGCTTGGAAACTGTTCTCCCCCTCATCCTGTCATATGCCACCTATGCAGGTCACAGGCCCTCAGCAACCTCCCTGCTGCAAGCCCATCTCCAGACACACACATTCTTCAGTCTCCTCCAGGGCTTTCACATGTTTATTTCTTAAATGTTTTATCAATATCTATCTATCTGGGCTGGGGCTGGGGAGTTGAGAGCCACAGCCGAAGGGGCCCCAGCAAACTTCCAGCTGCCAGCAATCCAGCTGCCGGCTGATGATTGGCTCACAGCGGCCCCAGCAACATCTAGCTGATTGGCTCCTCGGCCCCAGCAACATCTAGCTGATTGGCTCCTCTGCGGTGATGCTCATTGGACTGTTTCCCTGCCCTTTCAGACCACGGAGCTGCTCATTGGGGGACTTTTTGGCTCTGCCCACGTGACCCAGCCAATCGGCCTCAAGAGCAGGAGGTTTGTGGGAGGTGGAGGAGAAGCTTGGGGGGGGGGGAGAGACAGGCTTGTGAAAAGCCGGTGGTGGCAGTTGAGGCTCTGAGGGGTTTTTCCTGAGAGGCTGTTTGTTTGGCGTGTTTGGTTCTAAAAATAAAGTTAGTTTCTTTTGACAAGTGGCTCCTGATTGTGCCCAGCCAGACTGCGGCACTGGGGCTCGGTGGTAGAATGCTTGCCTGAGATGTGTGAATCACTGGGCTTGATTCTCAGCACCACATATAAACAAATAAATAAAGTTCCACTAATAACTAATAAAAATATTTTAAAAAGAAGCTAACCTTAAAAAAATCTTTCTATCTATCTATCTCCATCCCTATGAGTGCTCACTCTCACATACACACACCGTTTTTCAGGGTTGATTTTGGAAAAACAAGGCAGTAGCCCATAATTGACTCTCATTTTGGCAACTACAGGTAAGGCACAAAAATGTAAGGAATTTAAGGAAATTCAGGACTTTTACATTATTCTGTTCCCCTCAATGACTATGGCATGTTGCTCTATTTATTTCAGACTCCTTTTTGGTTATGTTTTTATTAGTGCATTATAATTATACATAAGAGCAGGGTTCTTTCTGACATATTCCTACATGCATGTAGCATAATTTTCTCCACTTCATTCCCCAGTACTTCCTCTTTCCCTTCCATCCCCTCCAACATTCCCTTCTTCTTCAGTCTTCCTTCTATTTGTTTTTAAATGAGTATATTATAATGATGCACAAAGTAGAATTAATTGTGATATATTCATATATTCATCTAGCATAATTTGTCAGTTTCATTCCCTAGTGCCTTCCCTCCTCCTTTCCCCTGGATTCCATCCTTTTACTGTTTATTCTTCTATTTTGGTGAGACCAGACACTTTTTTCCTGACTCTGTCACTACACATTTATAGTTGTCTTTATAAAGGCCTTATACATTTTGTTAGGATCTTTTTTTAGGTAATTTTTGGACTTTGTTGCCATTGTAAATGGCATATTGTCTATTAGCTGTTCTACATAGTGCTTTTGTGTGGCAATGATTTTAATTTTGCCATTGTAATCAGCTGTACACCTGGTCTGATGTCTCATTCACTTGAATACTCCACATGAATGTTCCTTTGAATTTTCAAGATAGATAATGATGTTGTTACTCTGCCTTATTTTCCCCCAATATTCATACCTTTATTTGTTCTGATGATCACAGCTCTGGCTTTGTGCCTTAGCCCTGTTTTGAAACACAGAGGCAGTAGCATACATCTACCCCTTCTTCCTGACTTTAATGATAATTCTTCTAACATTTTACATTTAAGCATGTAAGTGATTTTAGCAAGTGGAAGCTTCCTTTTAATATTAGTTGAATAAATGTTTTTACTATGAGCTTATGGTGAATTTCTTTCAAAAGCATATTCTCAACCATTGACATTATGAAATGTTTTCTCTCATCAATTTTGTATGTAAGGAACTAAAATGGAAAGGTTTTTTTCCCTAATGTTTACATCATATTTTCTTGCCTTGAATGATGCCTATTTATTCATTTAATTCATTACTTTATCTGATATGCTGCTAATTTATGTAGGATATTTGATGCTGTATAAGCGAGCTTACCTCAAGGGTTCTTATCATGGGGAGGGGGTTCTTGTCTGGTTTTTGAATCCAGGAAAGCTGGCCTGAGACAATGAGTTGAACTACTGGCAACTTTTGATATGCTATGAAAGAGTCAACAATCAGGCAGTAATTAGTTTTCTCTAACCATTAAGTGGAACTGGCCTCCCAAACTGCCTGGTCCTGGAATATCTGAGGGTGGCTTGAGCTTTGAAAAGTTTCAGTTTATAGAGTTTAATTAGAATTTCATTTTCCTTTTAGGCCAATTTGATCATTTGTTTATTTTATTTCTAAAAAGTAGTCAGAGTTACTGGAAGGGCATTATTTATAATGCAAACCTTTCATTACAGAAAGCATCAAACATATAGTAGAAAGAATAATATAATGAGCCCAGTATACCTGAGCTTAAATACATGGAAGATTTGTCTCCAGTTAGATTCCCCACCTACCTGCTTCTCAGGTACTGGAATAATGTGGAGCAACTCCAAAACATCATAGTATGTCCTCTCTAAACAATTCAATATGCACTTCCTAAACATAAGAATTCTTTTTCTCCTTTGGTACCAGGGATTGAACTCAGGGCTGCTTAACAACTGAGCCACATCCTCAGCCATTTTTTTAAAATTTTATTTTACTTTTAGACAAGGTCTTGCTGAGTTGCTCAGTACCTCGCTAAGTTGCTGAGGCTGGCTTTGAACTCAAGATCCTCCTACCACAGCCTCCCAAACTGCTGGGATTACAGGCATGTGCCACCACACCTGCAGATAAGAACAGTTTAATAAAAAAAGCGTAAAACAAAATACTTGTGTTTTTAAATTAAATAAATAACCATCAGTGTACAATTGTTTTACACACTTTTTGATACACTTTTAAGAAGAAAGTTGTGTCCTTGAATGAGTATCTAAATATGGTCCATATAGAGTAATTCTTTGTTATGCCTCTTAAGCTTTTTAAAATTTGTGTATTACCTCTCAAGTTTTCTTTCTCCTTGCAATTCATTTTTTTATTTTGTTGTTGTTGAAAAAGAAAAAAAAAATGTTGTGTTCATTCCAGCTTTCCAAGACTCTGGAGTTTGATGAATGAAACACTGGTGTCTTTTAACATATTCTTCATCCCATAATTTCTAGGGCTACATGGTACTTCAGGCTTATGTTATATGCCCTTCCCTGGTTCTAACATCAGCCATTTCTTCAAGAGGTCTGCTTCCTTCTATAAATGGTTCTAGAAATCTCCATCTGGGTGCTAGAGGTGCTCATTGCAACTTGGGAGTTAGTTATATGCCTCCTCTGCTGACAACACAATGACATGGTCTCTATCATTTGTATATTTAGATCACTCAAATAAAAACTTGTAAGTTATAGTCAAAATAGTGAATATATTCTTCACATCTAAAAGTTTCCTTCTAGCCCATTGTAATTTCTGCCTGCTAGCCTTCCCTGCACACTCATCTCCAAAAATCACTGATCTTCTTCTGTCACCATAGATGAGTTTATATTTTGAGAGCTTTTATATAAAAAGATTTGGAGAAGTATGACTACATTATTTGTTAGGTGCATGCTTAATATTTTTGTATTGCCAAACTATTTTCAAAAATAGTTGTGTCAGTAAACATTATCACTAGGTGTTACATGGTATGGCCAATCTCCTCAATTTTAGCCATTCTAATGGGCAGATAGTGGTATCTCATTGTGATTTTGATTTGCATTTCTCCAATGAGTAATGATGTTGAGTTTCTGACCATGTGGTAAAACCCTAGTGTAAATATTGTTGAACAAGTATTTTGTAGATGTGATTAACATTTGCAATCAGATGAGATTATAGTCCATAATGTGAGTGGGCTTCACCTATTCAGTTGAAGGCCTTAAGAGCAAAAACTGACATTTCCTAGAGAGGAGAGAATTTTGCCACAATTATGTAACATAGAAATGCTGTGTGAGTAGACACTTCTCAAAAGAATGAATACAAGTGGCCAAGAAATATATATGAAAAAATTGGTCAATGTCATCATTAACCATTATGAAAATGCAAATCAAAACTACAATGAGATAAAAATCTCACCCCAGTTTAATGGCTATTATCAAACAAATAAATAACCAATGCTGGTGAGGATGTAGAGAAAAAAAAATAACTCTCATACACTGTTGGTGGGAATGTATATTAGTACAACCATTATGGAGAACAGCATGGAGGTTTAAAAAAATTGAAAATAAACCCACTCTGTGATCCTGCTATCCCACTTCTGGATATATATATATATATATATATATATATATATATATATATATATATATCTCCAAAAGAAATAAAATCAACATACTGAAGAGATGACTGCATGCCTTTTTTTATTGCAGCACTGTTCACAGCAGCTAAGAAATGGAATCCACCTAAGTGCCTAAGTGTGTTTCATATGGAATATTATTTATCCATAGAGAAAAATGAAATTCTATAATTTTCAGAAAAAGGTATGTACTGGAGAGCATCATGTTAAGGGAAATAAATCACACACGGAAATGCAAGTACCACATTGGCCCTCACATGTAGAAGCCAAAACAGTCAAACTGAATGTAAACTAGTGATTACTAGAGATTGGGAAAGGTAGAGGCTAGATTTAATTAGTGCATGCTGTATGCAAGTGTTGAAATATTACACTAAACACCATTATTATTTACAATTTATACATGGGAATGAAATAAAATATTAAAATAAAAAGAATGGGGGCTGGGGATGTGGCTCAAGCGGTAGCGCACTTGCCTGGCATGCGCAGGGTGCTGGGTTAGATCCTCAGCACCACATAAAAATAAAATAAAGTTATTGTGTCCACCGAAAACTAAAAAAATAAATATTAAAAAATTCTCTCTCTCTCTCTCTCTCTCTCTCTCTCTCTCTCTAAAAAAAAAAAAAATGAATGCCTATGCCTATGTGAGTTTCTGACCTGCTGGCCTATTCAGAGTTCAGATGTGTTAGACATGAGCTGATTTATTTTACGTCTCCTTTTCTGTTTCTCTCTTTCTGTGGTGAGAAAGAGGAAGATATCTGTAGCTATACTGACAGATACAGATGTAAATGAAGATAGACACAGTATGGATCAAAGTTTACTTTTTGCATAAGGATAGTTCATTTTTCCAGATCTAGTTGTTTCAGACAATTCTTTCTTTCCAATCTTCATTTACATCTTTACCAATAATTAGTTGTCTATATATGCATATAAATGTGAATCTACTCCTGGAAGAAATTTATTTTGTTCTACTGAAGTATTTCTCCAATTACTATTTTGATTATCATTAGTTTATAATGGTTGAAATGATGTAGGATATTTTGTTCTATTTTTATGGATTGCTTGCATATTTTTATGAAAGTTAGAATCAGCCTCCTGATTTCTATATAAATATTTATGGAATTCTGAATTGTACTACATTGAATTGATCAATGCATTTGAGAAGAATTGACATTGCAACAATATTCAGTATTGTGAGTAATAAACAGATTTATATTTCCATTTATTTATATCTTCATTAATTTATCCTTGGAATGTTTTATAGTTCTCAATGTACTCATCTCCTACATCTTTTGTCAGTTTATCCCTTTTAATTAATATTTTCTACTACTATTTTAAATTATACTGTTTTAATTTCCAGTTGCTCATTGCTAGTATCCAAATATAATGATCTTGTATGCAATGGTGTTGCTACACTCAATAATTAGTTCTGAGTGTTTTCTTAATTAATAGAATTTTCTCTATAGACTTTTCTTTTCCTTTTCCAAACTACAGGCCTTTTAAAAAGCCTCAAGTACAATGCTGAGCAATCCCAGCAAACCCTGCCCTGCTTTGTGAATTCATCAGTCTTAGGTTGTGGCTTCCTACATGCAAACATCCTGCATAACTTCTGGCATTGTTATGAATATTGGCCTTGTCTCTCCTTTACTGTTAAATCCTACATTGGCTTATTACACTTACTAAGGTAATCAAGGCCCCTTAGATTATAAACAAGATTGGGATACCCAGTGAAGCAAGTCTGGTGGTTCATTAAAGTCTCCCAGACTGAAGGTAGTGATTTCTGAATGAAAATTAAAAACCTAGGAAACCTCAGTGGACATTAGGAAAAAGAAGTGGGATGGAAAAGTACCCTGCAAGAACTAAGTGGTCTTCAAGGTTGTAGAGAAATGTTTAGGAGGGAAGTGGAAAGGTCCATGTCTCCATATAATCTTAAACACAGAGTGCTTTCAGGTGCGACAGACCTGAACTAGGTGCTGGTGGCCAACAAAAGAGATTGGACCATTGCAGGGGGTGTCTGTGGAGAGGTGTGAAGGAAACGCCCTCTCTGGGCCTTGTGATGCACCACAATTGAGCGTGGGGACATGAGGAGGCATCCTGCATCAGTTTGGGAAACCTCTCCAGGGGGCTGGGCATATCCTTCCGTTCTCCAACCAGACTGACTCTCCTGGCCTTCAGGTCACGGGCCCCTTCCCTATGGACCTGACAGATGGGGATGCTTTGTGATGTCTCAGCCCTTCCCCCTCCTGGGCAGGCTTAGGGGTGTGGCCTGGGGGGTGACTTGCTGAGCCAACAAAGCCCAAGGGTGTGGCCACCTGTTGTCCTGGGGACCATAAATAGAGGGAGCTCAGCGGCCTGGACAGACTACCTGGAGGTGCTGGTCCAGAAACATGGGCAGGAGACCCATGGCATCCATTCCCCACTGTGCAAAATCCAACTCTGGCAGCAAAGCGGGCCAAAAGAAGACGTGCATACATCATCGAACCAAGTACAAGAAAAGCAAGGTGAGCTGAGCCACCCAAGTCCTGCTCTTCTGCCCCTGGACTGCCCTCCCTACCTCCCCCTGCACAAAGCCCCTGTTGCCACCCTCCTCCACGTCTGCCCCCAAACCAGTGCCCCTCTGTGATCTCCTTGTTGTCCTTCCAGGGCCGAAAAATGACAAGAAAGTCTAGAAAGCCCCTTCGAGGGCGTTGTAGGAACAAAGAAGCTGCCAGAGCTCGGACCACCACAGCTGACAGCAATAAGAGAGGAGCAACCCGAGGCAGCCGCCGTCTCCCGCTGAGGAAGAAGGTCCACCGTCGAGCCTGAGGGGGACGACCAGAGCCTGGAAAGTAGCTGCTGAGGTCGCTGCAGTGAGGACCTGTAACACCAGCGAGGCCTGAGACCTCAGAACCTTCCCTGAAGCCTCCACAGGTCTGGCCACAGAGATTGTGAAAATAAAATCAGCTTCTCTGGCGTGTGTGTGTGTGTGTGTCTGTGTGTCCTCTGACGGTGGGGGACAGAGGAGCAAGGGGAGGTTGGTGTGTGGGAAGAGGGAGGTGGGTCCTTTGGGGCTGTGGGTCTTCCAACAGGGCCACAGAACCAGACGTGGAGCATGAGGACAGATGGGCGCTGAGCACTGAAGAGTCATTTCCTCCACACAGGTTTACCAGGAAGGAGGGCAAAGACGAGGAGATTTTGCTCATGTGTAAAGGCGGATGAGATGGGAGGGGTGTAGTATGTGTGGAGACAGTGTCTCCCCAAAAGGACACAATGTAATTTCTGTCAGAATACCTACCTCTCATTGGTGTTTGTTGCATCTCACCCTGGAATGGTTAATTTTATGTGTCCTTTTGTGTGAGGCTTTGGTATCTAGATGTTTGCTCACTCATCTAGATGTGAGTTTTCAAATTTTGTAGATATGATTAACATTTAAATCAACAGAAGGCCTTAAAAGCACTAAAGACAAAATTGCTTAAGTTTTTATTTCTCTGTGATAAATATCCAGCAATGTCATTTCAAGTTCATATATTAATTGCATGTTTAGTTTTATTAGGAACTACCAAACTCTTTTTGAGAGTCACTGTACCATTTTATATTCCCACCAGCAAAATGTTCATGATGCAGTTTCTCCACATCTTTCCATCATTTGGTGTCACGATTATTTTAGGTGTTAGGAGTATAGTGATGTCTCATTATGGTTTTAATTTGCCTTTTTGAAGTGACTAGAGCTTCCAGTACAAAATAGACTAAAACTTGTGGGAGCTGAGAGCAGACATTTTTCCTTATTTTGGTGATGGATGAAAGCATATGCATTTGTTAAAACTCATATATGTGTACATTCAAAATCTAAGTTATTTCCAAAAATAAAGCCTGAATAAAAAATTAGAACTCAAGTAAAATCAACAATATTATTAATAAATGGGTTTGAGGATGTTAAAATTGAAGGAAAACAAAAAATAAAGTTTTTGAAGATGTTAAAACTGAAGGAAATATTAAAATGTTTACTACAAAATCCTCCTTTATTGTGGAGGAAGTTGATTATAATTCACACAGTGGGGGACTTGGGATTGTGGCTCAGTGGTAGAGTGCTCACCTAGCACAGGTGGGTGGACCCTCAGCACCACATAAAAATAAAGGCAGTGTGTTGTGTCCATCTACAAAAAAGATTCTCTCTCTCTCTCTCTCTCTCTCTCTCTCTCCAAATAAATAAATAAATAATTCACACAGTGGGGGGGGCATGTATATTGTTGGTATGGTAGATAGATGGATATTATTTTCATAATCATTGCTAAACTGGATGTATTTGCAGTTGTCTGTTAGCATGTACCTTTCACACAAAATTTAAATATGCTAAGCAAAGTTTGGGTATATGAAACACTGAATAGGAGGAATGCCTACAAATTAACAAGGAGACAAATAGCCCACTTAAAATAGAAGGAAAATAAACAACAGCTTTGACAAAGAAAAAGAGAAAAGGAAAGGAATGAAAGATCCATAGGCATTAAATTACTATATTAAGATATAATTCACATCTCATACAGGTCATCCATTTAAACTACAATTACAACACAATGTTTTTAGCCATGCACTTGTTTGTTCATGTCACTTGTTTCCCACTACTGACACTCCTTCCACCCCTTTCATGCACACACATCAGAACGTTAGGTACTTGAGGACAGGGGCTTTGTCTTGTTCACTTGCTGTGTCCTAGTATCTAGAATAGTGCCTCTGAAGCAAAGGTTGTCAATAAATATTTGTTAGTTGACCAAACTGATGCCAATAACTGAGATATAACATTTGGGAGGAGGCACAGCATAGTAGGGGATATAAGGCATTAAATTTAGAACAACATGTTATAGTGAAAACAACATGGATATAGAAAGTATTTAAAAAAACTGGATTATGGTCCTGAAGTTTATGATTCTGATCAGGCCACTGCCCATTTCTGGGCCTGTTTGGATTGTGTTAGCGGAGGTCAATGGGTTTAGGCCCAACAAAATTTCTGGGTTTCAATTTATACATCTTGGTAAATATTTCAGGACATGTAGAATCTGACCATGGGGGTATGCTTCATTGAGGTCATACTCTTAAGTTGTCTGCAACTGGTAACAAAAGCCTATCAGTGATATCAACTCTTCACCAAGAGACCTCTGAGATGTCCAGAGTGTGGCACACGCAAGTTTATAAGTCTCTCATCTACACTTAGACTGGAATCCAAGGTGTGTTGTTCTTTTGCTATTCCTGCCCCTCACTGTTCATTTCTGTGTCCAAAAAGCGAGAGTTGGGCAACCCCTCATGGCTGCCCCTGCCAGCAGTCAAACCTTCATATTAAGAATGATAACACATGCATCTCAAAAGAGCAAATAAAAAGAAGTCAGGGAAGAGTGGCAAAAAGAAAAAAAAATATATAGGATTCACAATAAAATGAATGTTATAAACATATTTAAAGAAATAAAACAATGGATTTAAAAGATAAAATCCTATAAACAATGAATGAGCATACTTGGACAAGATAACAAATAGAACTTCCAGAAATGAACAAACATCATTGAAAGAAGTATAGAGATAGAGATTAATCTTGGATTTTATTTAGTCAATTATGAAAGTTGACTACTAATAGTTAAACTAATACAGAAATAGAAAGTCTAACTTTCAAATGTGCTATGGAGAAAATAAGTACGTTTTTAAAAATTTTTGTTTGATCTAATAGATGTCAGGAAAGGAGAAATAGAAAGCACAAAATAAGATGTGAGAACTAAATCACAATATAATAAATGGAAACAAAGGGGCACTATCTGGAACCTAGAAGACAATAGAGCAGAGCTGGGATGTACTGGCTTTGTTCACAGAGGGCCCCTGGATACCACTGTGCTTACTGTAGGTATCTGTGATGGAAAGATCAGATTGTTGAACCTAACCCCTGAAACTGTCTCAAATTCTACCCCTGCTTCCACCAGCAGGAAGGGCAAGAGAACACCTACCCTCATTCCAACACAATGGCTGAGGACTGGGGCCCATGCACACTTTCTCCCAGAGGCTTACTCTCTGGCCAAACTCACCTGTGGGAATGGAGGAATATTAGATGACATTGACTCCTTGATAGGACTCATGGTTGCCAAAGGCTCTTTTAGGAATTTAAGATTTCTGGCCCTGCATTTTTCTCCTTTTTTTGAAAACTACCTCTTTCCTATTCTTATTTTTGTTTATTTTCCAGTTTCCTGAGCAGTGACTGTTACGTAGTAGATCATCAATACATTTTATTTGGATAAATGAATCAATGAGTTAATTAATTAATGTAATCTCCATCTCCACTCTTTGTTGCCAAATACAGTGGCTAGTGTTCAGTGTTTTTCTCATTAGATAACTGCAGAATGTGACATCAATGCTAGATAACAGTTAAAATCATGAAACCTCAAATAGAACCTCCCTAGAAATGCATGATTTACCTCGTTATTTGGGCTCACAGTACTAGAGGCCAAAAGCAGTGCTTTTAGTAATAGAACCTAAGAAGATACACTGTCTATATGCCCTTGAGCTTCTGTGGTCTGTGAAGATTGTGCTGTCCAAAGGCCCAGAATTACTAAGCAGCTGTTCTCTCTGACTCTTGTGGGATTGTAGAACAATGCCTCCTCTGGCTTTGTTTCCCTGAGTGTTTGACTAAGAAGCCGTTATACCTGCATGAGTCTCATCCCAGCATGCAGGACATAAGGAGCCAGGAAGAGAAGCCTGCAATGCCTGAGAGCTGAGAGACTCGTAGCAAGCATCTTTCTCCAATATCCCTCTAGGGGAGTTGGGGTCATTTGTTCCCAAATACTAGCTCACACGTTCTCTTTTTTCTTTGTCATAGCTGTTGTTTATTTTTGTTCTATTTTAAGTGGAGCAGGAAGGGAAGCTGCCAATTCCCTGCTAGCCCCCCACCTGGATTCATGACAAAGCATTTTCAAGCCGAAAGGCTGCCTGATCCTTTTCCTTAACAGTCTTCATTTGTAATTGTTGTGACATACACATAAGGCCACCCTCCTAACCACTTTTAGGTGCACAGTTCAATGATATTAAATATTTTCATAATATAAAACCATCACCACCATCCATCTCTAGAATTCCTTTCATTTTCAAAAGTGAATCTGTCCCCAAAATATGCTAAATCCCATCTTCCTCTCCCCAACATATTTTTTTGTAGTTGCAATGGACCTTTATTTTACTTATTTATATGTGGTGCTGAGAATTGAACCCAGTGCCTCACATAGGCTAGGCAAGGGCTCTACTACTGAGCTACAGCCCCAGCCCTTTTTCTAGGTTTTTAAGGAGAAGTTAAGATTGTTAAAGTTTTCCTCTTCAATTATAGGCATATGCAAATTTCCCTATAAGTACAGATTTGGTGGTTTCACACAAATCCTGTTGTTTTTTATTTTTATTCTGCTTAAAATATATTCTAGCTTTCCTTTAGTTTAGTCTTTGTTCTATAAGTTACTTAGAGTGTATTTTTTAGTTTTCAAATATTTGGGGATTTCTCAGACACCTTTCCCATATTTACTTCAAATTTAGTTCCATTGTGATCAGAGAACAAACTCTGCATCACTAACACCTTTCTAAATTATTGAGAGTTGATTTATGATCCAGAATATTATCTATCTTGATAAATATCCAATATCTGATTGGAGTGTAAATTCTAATGTTATTGTGATTAGGCCATAAATGTCAATTATGTCAATTGATGGTGTAGTTTAAATTTTGTGAGTCTTTGCTGGTTTTCTGTCTACTTGGTTTTCCACTTACTGAGAGAAGGGTACTCAAATCTCTGTGAGTGTGGACTCGTAGTTATATTTCTCCTTGTAGTTATTACATTTTTTGTCTCATGTACTTTGAAGCTTTGTGATTAGTGACATTAAATCAAGAATTTTTATTATTTTTTAATTGATAGTTTTAATATGAAATGACTTCTTTATCTTTAATCCTTTTCCTTCCTCTGAAATCTATCTTGTCTCATATAGCCACTGTGGCCTGTGGCAAACTCTAGCATCCCATCCCTTGCATTCAGGGACAAAATCTCGACTGTGAGCTCCTCAAACCAAGGGAAGTAACCAGACTTCAAGGTGTGTCTTAAACACAGAGTGCTTTCAGGTGCGACAGACCTGAACTAGGTGCTGGTGGCCAACAAAAGAGATTGGACCATTGCAGGGGGTGTCTGTGGAGAGGTGTGAAGGAAACGCCCTCTCTGGGCCTTGTGATGCACCACAATTGAGCGTGGGGACATGAGGAGGCATCCTGCATCAGTTTGGGAAACCTCTCCAGGGGGCTGGGCATAGCCTTCCGTTCTCCAACCAGACTGACTCTCCTGGCCTCCAGGTCACGGGCCCCTTCCCTATGGACCTGACAGATGGGGATGCTTTGTGATGTCTCAGCCCTTCCCCCTCCTCGGCAGGCTTAGGGGTGTGGCCTGGGGTGGGACTTGCTGAGCCAACAAAGCCCAAGGGTGTGGCCACCTGTTGTCCTGGGGACCATAAATAGAGGGAGCTCAGCGGCCTGGACAGACTACCTGGAGGTGCTGGTCCAGAAACATGGGCAGGAGACCCATGGCATCCATTCCCCACTGTGCAAAATCCAACTCTGGCAGCAAAGCGGGCCAAAAGAAGACGTGCATACATCATCGAACCAAGTACAAGAAAAGCAAGGTGAGCTGAGCCACCCAAGTCCTGCTCTTCTGCCCCTGGACTGCCCTCCCTACCTCCCCCTGCACAAAGCCCCTGTTGCCACCCTCCTCCACGTCTGCCCCCAAACCAGTGCCCCTCTGTGATCTCCTTGTTGTCCTTCCAGGGCCGAAAAATGACAAGAAAGTCTAGAAAGCCCCTTCGAGGGCGTTGTAGGAACAAAGAAGCTGCCAGAGCTCGGACCACCACAGCTGACAGCAATAAGAGAGGAGCAACCCGAGGCAGCCGCCGTCTCCCGCTGAGGAAGAAGGTCCACCGTCGAGCCTGAGGGGGACGACCAGAGCCTGGAAAGTAGCTGCTGAGGTCGCTGCAGTGAGGACCTGTAACACCAGCGAGGCCTGAGACCTCAGAACCTTCCCTGAAGCCTCCACAGGTCTGGCCACAGAGATTGTGAAAATAAAATCAGCTTCTCTGGCGTGTGTGTGTGTGTGTGTGTGTGTGTCCTCTGACGGTGGGGGACAGAGGAGCAAGGGGAGGTTGGTGTGTGGGAAGAGGGAGGTGGGTCCTTTGGGGCTGTGGGTCTTCCAACAGGGCCACAGAACCAGACGTGGAGCATGAGGACAGATGGGCGCTGAGCACTGAAGAGTCATTTCCTCCACACAGGTTTACCAGGAAGGAGGGCAAAGACGAGGAGATTTTGCTCATGTGTAAAGGCGGATGAGATGGGAGGGGTGTAGTATGTGTGGAGACAGTGTCTCCCCAAAAGGACACAATGTAATTGCTAATGCCTGTGCTCTTGCTGCTCCTCTATGGGGCCTTTTCCACAGCTAGACTAGTGACCCAGCTAGGCCAGCCAAAGCCCTTCACCTGAGAAGCTGTGGATTTCCCTATATCCTTTTTTAAAAAAAGCACTGTGTAAATCAACAAATAGCTATGAATGGCAAGGAGGCAGGCTGGTGGGTGCCTTTAAGGTCCTTGTTGTAGGAAGTTGGAAACTGGGAACCAGGGACAATTGGGTCTTGTCCAAGATCACCAACAAATCCATCAATGGCAAAGCTGAGTTGCTAATGCCTCCTACATCGAAAGTCTTCTCAAAGCACCACTATTCCCCTATGGTTTCACCTGCCCATGGGTGCCTCTAAGAGGATGTCACCCTCTTCATTTTTCCTCCATCTGGATAGCTTGTGTTAATTGTCATGTCAGCCTCTCCCCACTGCTCCAGGTCAGCTCCACGAATTGCCACAGTTCAGCAGCCAGACAGGCTCTTGAGTACTCACAGACCTATAAAATACTGAGAGGAGAATGTTCTAGGAGATCCAGGACCCGTCTTGATCTTGCAAAAATCCCTCTGCACCAAAGGCTACAGGCTGGAAAGGGTTTGCTTCTCTCAGGATGCTTCTGTGGACTCAGTGTGTTTTCCCACTAGCCTTGAGAGGTCCGGCTTGCAACACTCAGAAATAGAGTCAGAAAATGAAAGAACTTGCTGGAAGTCACACAGCCACTATGGAGTAAAGGCAGGATTGGAGCTTAGATCTTGGATTTCAGAGTCCTGTCTCCTACCACTGCACAGGAGCCTCTTTCTCCTCTGGCCTACCCTCTAGGTGGCCTGGGAGTAAGGAGGCAATTGTGCAATAGTCCATAAGTCAAGATGAGAATCAGAACTCCTGATTCTCCAGCATGGCTGCCTCCTTGCTATGTAACCTTGGCACAGCCACTTCATTTTTCTGCACCTTGGTTTGCGCAGCTTTGCAGTATAGATCACAATGCAAATTCAGGTTTGCCAAGTAATGTTTACTGAGCACAAATTTTGTACCAGATTGTCCTGGGCACTAGAAGTATAGATAAACACAGGAGCTTACATGTGTTGAGAGAAGAAATTCGGAATACATAAATAAATGACCAGCTTAGATTTTGTCAGGCCTGGAAAGTGTTATAAAGTAGATTGTACAGGGAAATATGTTGGTAGTATTTAAGGGCCTGCTCCAGATAGGGTAGTAAGGACTTAGGATTGGTTTACAGCTCTAGAGGAATCACAAATCAGGCCAGTGGTGTGGTGTCAGAATCATAATGCATGGAAATGAGGCCAGATTACCTCTTGCCTTCCTTCAGAATCTCATTCTCAGCCCTAGCTTCCCCCTTCTGCCTCCTGGCCTCCCACTGGCCCTGGGTTGAATCCATTTCTCCAGCTCCAGTTCTGGCCCTACTTCTTCCTGTCCTCCATGCCCCTGGGGCTCTGGTTGCACATCTATTCTCCTCTCAAAGACTCGTTTTTTAAAAAATAATTAGCTGAGTTTCACTTCCTAGGTGAAACCTGCCACACAGCTCTCTCTAAGGCCTCATACATCTGTATTTTCATACTCAGTCCCCCAGGACATGCATCTGTGTAAGAGTAACTAATCTACATGCAGATACTTTACTTGGTTCAGCAGATAGGATCTCAGAAGGCTGTGACTACTTCTGTGCTATATTGGTGGCACCAACATTCCAGCACACTAGTTGGCAAAGCGGAGGGGGAGGTGCTCAGTTTCTGTTGTTCGGCACTGCCAATGGAGGCATCAGAGCTTATAGAATCTCAAACTGAAGGCTTTTGGATGCTCCACAGTGCCAGTGTTCAGACAAGCAGAAGCCAATGGTAGGAAGAAAAAGAATGCTGGAGAATAGAGGGCTAGGTTTGTCCAAAGTCACTGCATAGAAGACCTACAGTCCTCTTCCATGTAACACCTTCTCCTTTTGTTCTCACACATCCCTTTCTAGTGACTATTTTTCCATCACTGCCTGATTCCTCTCCATTTTCTCTGACCAACCATTAAATGTGAGTGCTCCTCTGGACTGTGCCTCAGACCCCCCCCCCCCCCGCAATTCCCATCTCTGTCATCATATGCTCCCTGGCTCATATCATCCATTCCACTTCTGTATTTTGACCTCTGAACTTCAAAGCTGAGCTTGTCTCTCAGGTTCCTCCACCTTGATAGGAATCTCCACTTCAACAAGACCCACATAGCCTCATCTTCTACACTCCTATAAGACCACACCATGATTAATAAAATAGTTCTCATCATTAGAAAAAAGACTCATGACTCCTGTCAATTTTACTTTGAAATAACCGTTGACTCCATCCTCTCCACTATGACCACCTTGCTAGAGGCCCTTTACCTTCGGAGACATTCCCCAACCTTCCTCTGCATTGCCTAAGTACTTGTACTTCCTGGATGGAGTTTGTAATGTGAGAGGAAGGGGAAACCAAAATATGTATTTTGTTCTTTTCTCTGCCTTGAACTCTCTAACTTCATCTCCCACCAACAGAACCTACATGATTCCACTTCCACCATGTTACCTTACATCAGGACTCTGGAAAACCTGGCTCCATTCTTTGTTCTCCATTCTTTGTTTCCTGCTGGGTTGAGTCATTTTATGCAATTTGGTTCCTCAATAATTCTATCTCCTATGTAACCAGTTCCCTGCAATACATTTATCCTCTTATCAAAAATTAGAGTGGCTTCTGTTTTCCTGGTTGAACCCCGACTGATATAGCCCTTGTTAATTCTAGCCTGGCTTATTGTAATAACTTTTCAGTAAATCATCCTGATTCTCATTCTATTCCTCCCTATTTGCTCCTAACATTGCAGAGTAACATCTCTTATCCTAATTGTCCTAAAACCCTTCAATATCTCCCCATTGCCTACAGAATGGAAGCCTAACCTAGGTTTGCTGTCTGGTGATGGGATGGGTGGGAGATGGGACTGTTGCAATGTTAGGTTGCCAGGTGGGGACCAGGGCAGCAAGCTAAGAATGCCCCTCAGATGTTGTCACAGTTGTATTTCTCTTCACAGAAAATAAAGGGAATGAGCTCTCAAAAACAGTCTTGGTGAGTAATAAAGGTTTCAAACTACAATGATAGATACAGACCAACTAATTGGAAGCTCCTAATTCATCTACTTGCTACATTTTCAAGAGATTCCTATCCCAACCACAGCTGGGCAGAGTGTACTGTGTAATAAGTGTTGGAGATTATTTTATTATATTTTCATATTTCTCATTGCTCAAAATGGAATTAGGAAAAAAAATTAAAACAACTGCAATTTTTTAAAGATTGAGATGTCAGTACTAAGAGAAAATTTTAAAATAGCATAAAGAGATGGAGCCTGGGATAGGTTTGTACGTGCAATTCATGCTGTAGGGTCCTGAACTTGCAATTTAGTTTGGGATTTTTTAGCATCCAGTTGTAGGAGAAAAATTGCATTATATGAACCCCAGGATTCCAAAGATAAAAACCAACCAGTTGCTCACAGAAGCAAACTATTTTCAATAATATGAGAAAGGAATTGCTGCTGGGTGTCCTCATAAAGAGGACAAGATGGGCCATAGTGAGTAATATCCTCCTCAATATTGTAGCAGCAAATGCTTTTTAAGGGATGCTTCTGTCAGTATTGGACAAGATCTCCCTGGATTCATGATAAGTGTATTTGATGGAGGGGGAATGAGGAGTCTAGAATTATAGGTTTCCTGTTTGGTATTTTTTTCCATTGTTCTCTGAGATTCCTGCATTGCCATACTTACTAAATCTGTGATAACATGGAATCCTTTTGCCTTTGCCTCTCCCTTGATAGATATGCCAGGTCTATGTCATTTGGGGTATTTACTCATTCATCCAGAAGCCACTTATGAATAAGTTAATGGGCTCTGGTGAAACAGTGGTGAATAGAGGAGACTTAGCTTCTGCCACCATGAAATTGAAAATGCAATCTGCAGAGACAGAAGATAAACACGTCAACAAATAAACATCATTTTAGATAATTATGATGGCTTGTGGAAAATAAAATAGAGTAAGGGGATACAGTGTGGGGTAGTAGTGGAGGGATACTAGCTAATTTATATAAGATGGACAGGGAAGGCCTTTCTCAGGCATTAATAGTTGAAATCAGACTTGAATGATGGGAAGGCAAAAGGCATACACAGTTCATGGGGAGCATGATTTCTCTCATCTCTTTTGGAGATGTGATGCCACTTCTTACTTGAGACATGTTAATCAAAGGGAAATTGGCAGGATATGGTGACTATTTGGATACCACCTGTCATCGTGGCTTTGGTGATAGTAAGGATGACATAGTCATTCACTGAAACAATAAACACAAGGAAGGAGATGATTTCGATGCGTTGAGACAAGAGGGAGATGAGAAATTTACTTTGGACTTGTTGCATTTGAGATGCCTATGAAAGTGTCCAGTTACATATTTCAGATGAATTGACTATTACATGTATTAGGAGCTGAGGAAAGCTATGAACTACAGATATAAGGTGGTGGGGAGAGAGGGAGTTCTTGAATATAGAGGTGGTAGTTGAAACCATGGTAGTGAAGAATGCCCAGGGAAAAAGTTATAAAATTGAGAAAGGACCCTAGGCACCTAATATTTGACAGACAAAAAGAATAGTGTTCTAATGAGTACAGCATTTCCAGGAAGTAGTGGCCAGTGCTATTCAATGTTATAAAGGGATCCAGTAAGAAGAAGACTAAGGCTTGACAATGGACCTAACAATTGGAAAGTCATTGGTAAAAGTGGTTTCTGTGAAGTGGTAGGCAGATGGTAACAAAAATGTAAACACATGTCCAAATGCACAAAATTGTATACATTATTTATGTACATAATTTGTTTTTCTATAGCAATTACACCTCAATAAAGCTAGATAAAAGGAAAAGTAATAGGTCATAGATTAAGTTTAAAAACAGAATTTAAAGAATCTTTCATTCTTCGGATTTCA
Source organism: Marmota flaviventris (assembly GCF_047511675.1). NCBI lineage: Eukaryota > Metazoa > Chordata > Mammalia > Rodentia > Sciuridae > Marmota > Marmota flaviventris. Next base: position 131,747,195 of record NC_092518.1, read on the forward strand.
GCAATTAATGTTTTCAGCATTGGAGAAGAAGACAGAGGAAAGGAAAATAAACAGGAGAGGGGGAGAAAGAAGAATGAGGAAATAGATGGAGAAAGGTTAAGTACAGAGGAGTGTGAGTGTGCAAAAGTGAACAGAAGGAGAGACTTGTCATTGAGGCCAATCGTTGAGAAGACTACCATAAATTGATAAGGGGGCATAGTCAGGGTGTTGAGATGCAATTTCTTATTTTTAATTATTCATTTTTAATTGACATATGTACAGTATAAAATTATATGCTATGTGATGTTTTGACCCATGTGTATGTACATTGTGTAATGTTCAAATAAGGTCAGACTATCTCTTTGCTCAAAGGAAATTGAACATATTAACAAAAACTTGAGAGTTTAGTGGAAATGAATTTGTATTCTTAATGGCTTGCAGCAAGGCTGGAACAAAGAAATTCAATGCAAGGCAATGCATCATGAGGGCTTGGTTATGTTGCAAGCTGGCCTGGGTCACTGGCTGGTAAGCTTCAGCCAAGGAGTCAATTGTGATGCCACCTACCCACACACTGGCTATGAAACCTCATAGCCATGGCACCCTCTGCTTGGTTCTCATGGGACAAACATAATCTGGAAGAATCTGGAGACCCTCAGGAATCAGTCAGCAAGCTGTTCTCCTAATCCACTCTGAACAGTTCCAGCATCCCATTTGTTTGTGAGCATTTGAACTTGTTCTACTTTTATCTTGTCCCTGTGACAGAAAATACTTTCTGCACTATTTTGATTTTTATTCTCTCCTTCTACCAACTCTTGCAGCACTTCATAAATTTTAACCACCACGCCCCCCCCCCAAAAAAAAAAACAAAAAAAAACAAAACCAAAACACCTGGGCATCTTGTTCAATGACACTTCTGACTGCCTAAGTCTGGGATGGGGTCTAAGATGTTCCCAAGTGTCCTGATGCTGCTGGTCTTTTAGTCACACTGTCAGCAAGAAAATTTCCAACCAGGGCTTTCCCCAAAAGAGCATTCCTTCACTCACATCCTCCCTTGTCAGTATCTCCCATAGTCACTGTGCTAGAACTAGAGTAGGGGTGGAAAACAAGGAAAAAAAAGGGTACATCAAAGAACAAGACCTGATTCCTCTTCATAAGGGAACAGGCAATGATACTATACTTGGGTATAATAGAGATATGAGCAAAGGATTAAGGGAACACACAGAAAGGACTAAATCTACCAGAGTTTTCTAGAAGGATTCATAATGGAAGTGACATTGAGATAGATATTGAAATCTGAGTTGGAGGGCAGCAAATGAAGAGATGCAGGAGTCCTGGGTAAATAGTGGTGAAAATAGTCTAAGTTGTCAATGAGAGCCAAGGTCACAAAGCCTTGTTTACCATGCTAAGAAATTGATCAGCAACCTTCTCTGCATGTTTACACTTATAAGCCAAACAAAAGATAGGGCAGGTATGTTGGGTGGGAAGTTATCTCAAAATAACAGTAGCTTCCCATTGAGTCCAAACTGCTACAGATTCTCATTCTTCCTGGTTGGGCAAAGACTAACCTGGGAAAAAAGGGGTAACAATTGAGGAAGAGACTACAGAGGGACAAAGCATTTTTACAGTTATCACTTTTACCAATTAAATGTTTTAATTACAAGCAGGACTTATTTGTGTAACAAAGTCAACATCAAAGCTCCAGGATACTACTTTGGGTCTAATTTACTGTGAAAATCCATGTGCATTATGTAATGGAAAGAAACTGACTGCTTTTCTTTAAAGACTATACATGCCAGGGCCTTTAACCAATTTACACAGCCTATGTTCCCCAGCATCCCAATCCAGAGCAAAGCCAGGTTCCATCTGTACAATGCTTCTCTAGTTTAGCAGGATAAGAAGAGCAGGAAGAAAAGACAGAAAAAGAGAGAGAGACAAACACAGACTGAAGGAGGAAGCAAGGGAAGAAGGAAGGAAAGAAACTGAAAAAAGACATTAAAATACATTTATGTAAATATTTTTTAAAAATCACCTGGGGGGCTGGGGATGTGGCTCAAGTGGTAGCGCGCTCACCTGGCATGCATGCAGCCCGGGTTTGATCCTCAGCACCACATACAAACAAAGATGTTGTGTCCGCCGAAATCTGAAAAATAAATATTGAAAAATTCTCTCTCTCTCTCTCTCAAAAAAAAAAAAAAAATCACCTGGGTACCTCCCCATGGGCAAAACCAGAATTGTGTAGAACAATCTTACAATCAATTTGTGCTGTTTACAATAGATAAGCCATTGTTTTAAATTGCTTATGGAGAAGTGGCATAATCCTTTCTTAGCTAAGGCTAATATGAAGTCCTGTTCTGGTGAATTCCACCACCCACAGCATGAATATGAGGGGTATGCATATGATGATGAACTGACCTCAAATGGCCCCAGTCATCAGCTCTGAGCATTTGGTTATTGGCATTTAGTTTAGCCCCCACTATAAAATTATCCACCAGGATGAAGGATTATGCCCTTACTCACAAACTAATTTTATTGAATTTGGTTGCATTTGGTCACACACCTTCTTTTCCCAGCTGCAAGGAGCTAAGTAACTGACTTGATTAAGTCTTCCATTATCGACCAATTTCTCTGGGCATAATGAAGCCATCCTACATGAATAGAAGTGAGCAGGTATGCAATGAGTTGCAGATTTCAACCTCTCACCCTAAATTAATGTGAGGATACTGGGTAGTACTCCCTGGATTCATGGCTGGATTTGGGCTATATGCATACTAGTCTATGTGATTTGGCTACTAACTTCTGTGCTTCTTAGGGCATGGCAGAACTGGCAAGAGATGGGGCAAAGAAGTGAGGCTGGTGGAGTATGACTAAATTTTCTTGTGAGGCCTGAGGGACTGGGGAGGCAGACCTCTTGCCTCCCATCAGACTACAGAGTGGAACAGCTGTTTGACACCTGGGTTCCAAGCCTGAACAAGTGGTTTCACTTCTTTCGATCTTAAATCAACGAGGTAGAGGTACTAACAACTATCTCCCAGAAGATACATGAGGGTAAGTTATATGATAAGTAAATATGAGGGTCCTCTCATTTGCTTCTTCATTTGTTTAACAAATATGTGTTGATTACCTGCAGGTCCTGGGAAGGAACTTGGGCTACAGTCCTGAAAAGAATTGACCACATGTTGAACTTTCTATTACAGAAAACATAATAAGCAAATAAATAAATGTGATTGAATAATATCTCCTTAGTAAGGTGATATCTGAGATGAGACCTAAATGATGAGAAAGAGATAGCTTTGAAAAGATCACAGCGAACAGATTCCAGTCTTAGAGAGTAGGATGAGCAAACACTGGGGAGAAATCTTGGCTTCCCAGAACAGAAAGAAGGCTTGAGGGCACCAGAGTGACCCAGGGGAATCTTGGTAACAGGTAGGACTGTAGAGGCAGGAAGGCACCCATGGGATGAGGGAAATGTATGTAGATTTTATTTGAAATGTGATGGGAAACCACTGGACTCTTTTAAGCATTGGAGAAAGATGATTGGTTTTATCTGTTTAAAAGGTCCCTTTGGTTGCTTTGGGAACAATTGGAAAGACCAGCAATTGACATGGGGTGACTATCACAGTGGTCCAAACACTAGAGCTGAATGAACTTCTTGGGTCATGTGTTTTTGTTAAACAGCTCATCTTATTTAAAATCTTTTCTTCCATCCACCTGCCTCACTATCCAATTTTCTCTCACCACATTCATTACCTGGTACTGCCTGAGAACTTGGATATTCTGAGCAATATAATGTGATGAAATGGAGGAATAGAGAGAATGAAAGAAAGGATGAATGGATGATTATAATGGCCCACATAAATCCCCAATGCCCAGTAGAGATTCCAACACAAAATATTGTCTTCAACATTGAATGAATGAAGGGAGGAATGAGTTGGTAAATAAAAATTTATTCTCAGAATGAGCAATCTTGGATCCTGTTGATGTTGTAATAAAGGAGTTAATACCTTTGGGTTAGAAGCAATTACAGAACAGGACTTAGGAATAATTTTTAAATAAAATGGGTTCTGCTTGAAAAAATAGGTTTGATGTTTTGAGTAAGAGACTCAGTGGAAACGTTTCAAAGTAATTTTAGAAAGTCATTTTGTGTGGACATTGAACGTATACCTGTTGTTAATGATATGACAACTATGAAGGAGTTGAGTTACCTGTAAATAATTTCTGGATACACCAAAGAACTTGGCAACCACCTTCCTAAGTTTCACCCATCTCAATAAGTTGCACCATCTTGCAGTCACTTATCCAAGCCAGAAACCTAGAAGTTATTCCAGACTCCTCTTTCTCCCTCGCTACATCTTTGAATTTTCAAGCCCCCTCTATTGTACCCCTTAAACATCTTCTGATCCACTTAATTCTCACCATGCTTCCCTGCAGGGCATACTGGGAGTTAAAGACATAGGCTGAGCCGCACAAGGAGCGGACAGGTCCAGGACACTGTGGGTGTCAAGATGAGAGCTGGAGTGGACCGAAGATGCGTCCCCCCAGGGGTAGGTTCCCTTTGTAGCCACTCATTTCCCCAGGGGAAGAATTACAGGGTGCCCCGTCTGCCTCCACGGCCTTCTATCACGGTACCTCTTCTGGTCGCAAGGGATGCTGGGAGTAAAAGCCGTTGGCGGAGTGAGGGGACAGGGACAGGGTGCTGTGGGTGTCAAAGTGACAGCTGGCATAGACTGAAGTTGCCCTCTTCCCCCGCTCTTTGTAGTCAGTCATTTCCCGGGGGGAAGAATTCCAGAGAGTGCCCTGTCCACCTCCACGGCGGTACACCAGGGTACTCCTTCTGGTCGCAGGGGATGCTGGGAGTAAAAGCCGTTGGTGGTGTGAGGGGACAGGACAGGGACAGGGTGCTGTGGGTGTCAAGGTGAGCACTGAGGGTGGACTGAGGAGTCCCCACAACAGTGGGAGGGTTGTCAAATCATCCAAGTGACCTCTATGGTCAGCCCTGCACTTTGGAATGAAAGGTAATATTCTGGGACAAACCCTTAGGCCGCAAGGGACCCTGGGAGTTCCAGCCTGTTGCCTAGATGTTGGAGGTGAGGATGGGGGAGAATTGCAGTGACTCCTTTTGCCTCTCAGGACCCTGGGAGATATTCCAGCATCTGCTAGGAATCAAGGTGAGGAACTTTGGTGACAGGGACTGAATGCCATACCTCCCAAAGGAAGGGACCTCAGAGAGCCTGGCTTCCCTTGTAATCTACCCCATTCAGGGTCACTGGAAGTAACTCTGGCTCATTTCTGCCTCCTGGTTTGTCTGAGAGGTTTTATATGTGTAGGGACCTTGGTCCAAGAGGTGATAACATGTCAGCAGAGGGAGGAATCCAGGACCTGCCAGACCCAAGGTATGGACTCTTCATGAGGACTGAAAGTATCCCCATCTCTGACCCAATGGATACCACATAGTATGCCTGGCCACTATACTCAGCCTGAGGAGGCCCTAAGTGGCAAGATCTTCTGCCATGGGCGCAAATATTGGAGGTATTCAGGGAGATGGGGTCTTGGTCTAAAGATGTCAGTTCATTTCAGATGGGGTGGTAGTGAGGAAGGGCAGGTGTGGGCATGAGTAAGGACTTGGGTAATCTCCCAGCCCATGATACATTGGACCCAGGTCCAGCCACCAGCCCTGGAGAACCTACACAAGGGCAGTGGGAAACTGTTCACTTCTCTGGGAAGTACCAGGGCTCTTGGGGAAGAGAGGAACCTGATGTGACAGGGTAACTTCATCTTAGCACAGGGATCACTATCTGGTCATCAGACACAGGTGTCCCAGTTTACCCAAGAGTAAAGTGAGGACCCTAGGGGAAGATCAAGGGTCCCAGAATACAGTAGATGCCCCTCAGAAATCTTCCCGTTACCTGCTGTCAGCACAGGAAGCCCAGGCAGGGTTGTAAAGGTTCCTTTATTTTCTGTGTGTCATTGATTTCAGAGAAGTGAAGGCCTCAGTAAGAGGGGATTGGGCTCAGGAAAGCAGAAGGAGGATCTCAGGCATAGCCAGGAGTCAGGTAAGGACAGAGGGAATTTCTTCAGTGGAACACAAGGACCCCGATCCTCACCTGCCCTTTCTTCTCAGCCATGGGACAACCCAGTTCCATTGGCTTTACCTTTCCCTCACTTCCTTTCTGGGTGTCTCACGTAGACAGGGTGTGTTTTAGGATTTGTTAAGGTTTAAGGAAGGTGCCTTAGATCATTAGAGAGCATCTCATACCTAAGGTGAGGACTGAGCCAGATCCTCCATGGCCAGGACACATGGAACCATTGAGTTTGGCCAGCTCTTGCTTCACCTTTGAGAAGGTGTGGCCATATGTGAGGCCCCTCACTGCCTTGTGTTCCTTCACAGGGAGGTGGGCACTTCTTCAGAGTGTCCTTCAGGCCAGCACATGGGTGGTATCCAGGTCCTGCCAGGGGAAAGGTAAGGGCCCAGAGTAAGCAGAGCGGACCATCTACCTCAGAACAGTGGGGACCTCACAGAAGGCAGCCCAGCCCTCCTATCAGGGCTGGTGGATCAGGTTGTGCTTGGAGTCTGCAACCTGTGGGGCCCCTCAGTGCCTCTTACAAGAACTTCTGGAACCAGGTCGTGAAGGTTTTGTATGAGGCAGTGTCCTCAGGTCCTGGAGCAGAGGAGGCCCAGGCAGTATTTGGAGTCATGGTGTGGTGCACTCTGGGAATGTGTATCAAGGACCCCACACTAACAGGACAGAGGGAGTCCCACAGAGCTCAGGCCCCAGAAGCCCTACTATTAACCCTGGGCCTTGTGCTCTGTGGGCTTGCTGTACCCACAGAAGTTGCCTCACTTCCTGCCTCAGGTTTTCAGGAAATAGGCCTACCAGGAGAGGAACTTGAATAGCCCTAGAGCATTGCCCAAAGAGAAGACCTGTAGTGGGCCTTTGTGAGGGGTTCCAAGGGTTCAGTTCTCAGCTAAGGCCCTGACACATACCCTCTCTCCCCAGGCTGGTAAGTCTCCAACACCAAGCTCCTGTCCATCCTTTTGCCTGATATTCCCAAGGAAAGTCATGATGTCTCAAAATTAGAAACACCAACAAAAGCATCGCAAGGCCTAAAGCGTGGCACTAGTCTGGTTGATGTACCAGTCCCCATAGTTGTGCAGGAAGCCACCTCTTTCTTTCTTTCCGATTGTCCATCCTCTTCCTTTTCCTCTAATTCCTGTTATTCTCAGATCCTGGGTACCATGAAGGATGTTTGTGCTACCAGAATGCTGGGTTCCTTCCATTGTTCTCAGAGAAACTGTTCCTTCCTATCTACCATGGCCTCTAGCCCATAGAGCCAATTCCATGAGGGCTTCAGCAACCAGGAAAATGAGGGTCTTAGAAACTCCCAGGCCTTGCCAGGCACTGAGTCTTTGAATAGTGATGTCATAGATGACACCTTATCTTACCCCTCAAGTATCAAATGACAGAGCCTGTGACCAATGCAGAAATGCTGAATAGTGTCATCAGAGATAACCAGGAGCACTTCCCCATGATCTTCAGCAAAGCCTCTGAGTGCATGCAGCTGGTCTTTGGCATTGACATAGAAGTAGACCCCTCTAGTCATTCCTATATTCTTGTCATTGCCCTGGGTCTTATCTATGATGGAATGCTAAGTGATGAACAGAGCATGCCCAAAACTGGTCTCCTGATAAATATTCTGATTGTGATCTTTCTGGATGGCAGCTGCACCCCTGAGAAGGTTGTCTGGGAAGTGCTGAGTGTGATGGGTATGCATGCTGGGAGGGAACACTTTATCTATGGGGAACCTAGAAAACTCATCTCTGAAGATTTGGTGGAGGAACAGTACCTGGAGTATCGCCAGGTGCCCAGCAGTGATCCTGTTTGGTATGAGTTCCTGTGGGGTCCAAGGGCTCATGCTGAAACTAGCAAGGTGAAAGTCCTATAGTTTTGGACCAAGGTCAATGATACTCCTCCCAATGCCTTTTCTATCTGGTATGAGGAGGCTTTTTAAGAGATGAAGAGGAAGCCTACAGCAAAGTTGCATCCAGGGTTAGTGGAGTGGTCAGGGCCAAGGCATATTCCAAGGTCACATTCAGTATCTTATCTTGTCCCAAATGAAGTCTGAGGCAGATACTTTACTCTGTGTTTGAAGATAGCAGTCACTTTTTTAAGTAGTGCAAAGGCAGAATGGGGCTTGAGTGAATTTAGTATATAACATGTGGCTTTCCTAGTCTGTATTGGTGAATTGGAGATTTTCTTTCATTTTGGTGTTTTTTCAAATGTTGTTTCTTTTAATAGAAGGTTTAATTAACTTCAAAGTTCTAAGTTTCTGAATGACACATTGCTCACAAACATGTTGCTGTTTATATAGTTTAAGAGTCTTGCTGTTTTGTAAAATAAATCAGAAACTTTTCCATCTTATTTTGTGCTCTGGAACAAGATAACATGGCATTAGAATAAAAACTTCCTTGGAAATGTGAGAGAATTCAGCACTAAAATAGATTGAGGTAAAGGAAAGACAAACATGTAAAAGATCATTTTACCTGTCCTTACCTTTTATAGCCTTTTGTTTTATTTCTATAAAATTAAAAAGATATATTCTTGTATATGCTTGGCTCATTAAAAATTGTTGGAGAAATTTAAACTTACTAAGACTCCCTGCTCACTGCCTCTTACCCCGTTTTTCAGTGAACATCTGCTTTTTGGAAGTCCCTGTGTTAGTGGTAGAGATATAGGATAAGCCAGATCCAACCTAACCTGTGGAATGGTAAAGTCTAGGAACAGCAAACATATCAGGAAGATGGTAAGATGTACTTTGAGATTTAAAGAACATTTGGCAGTAGGTGAGTAGGTTGTGCTCCAGGGCAGAGCAACCAAGTCTCAATGTCCAATGTCAAGCCAAGGAGTTTGCTGCCATCTCTGGGAGTGATATTAATGAGGCTTTCTGGTGGCCAGGGCCAGAACCTCAGATGGTGTGTCTTAGGGTTGGAAGACTAAAAAGTTGCTCTGAGCAGTTCTTTTCACTTCATGAATAAAGCAGAGAGTTAGTGTCAAGTATGGGAAGTATCCTGAGCCCTTGTCCCAGTGCACTTAAATAGCACAAGAACTAGGTGATTTATATCCTATATACAAGGATTTCCAGGGAAACTTCAGTGACATTTCTTTAAAGAGGTGCCGAGAAGCCTCTATACTGATGTTTTCTTGGTCTGGGAGAGCCAGAGTGGACTCCGTTTGAACATTTAATTAGTTACCTGAAATACAACTTAGACAACTCTAAGCAAAGAATAGATTTTCATTGGAGGTGAAAAGAATTGCAATAGTGGCTTAGATGGAAATGTAACTGGAAGGGAGGGAAGGAGCTGGTTCTTGAGTTAAATTAGCAAGGATGGTGGAATGTGATGGACATCATTATCCAAAGTACATGTATGAAGACATGAATTGGGTGTCAACATACTTTATATACAGAGATAAGAAAAATTGTGGTATATATGTGTAATAAGAATTGTATGCAAAAAACACTTAGTACATGTAAAAAGACATGAATTGGCGTGAACATACTTTATATACAAACATATGAAAAATTGTGCTCTATACGTGTAATAAGAATTGTAATGCATTCCACTGTAGTGTATTTAAAATAAATAAATAAATAAATTCTAGGACCTTTGAACTGCATCCAGTAGTAGAGACTCCTCCACACCTAGATCTTGTAATATGTCCTCCAACGAGGGAATATTTACTAAATAAAATTTCCTTTTTTGGCCGATTAGTGTTCCATGTGCCATTGAGTCGTATTCTCCAACGGATCCTCTAGAGCAATGCCAATGGAAACAACATTCCACAATTTTAGAGGCTACTACAAGAAATACTACAAGAAGTAACAGCCTCATGCCTCTCACTACAGTGCCAGTACAGATCAGGCACCATGCCAGGTGTTTTACATGCAGTCTACGCATCCCAACAATCTGACCAAACAGGCCTTGTCAGCCCCACTTCATAGAGGAAGAGCCCAAGGCTCATAAGGTTGGGAACTTCCCAGTATCATTGGCTAGTAAATGACAGGGCCGAGGTGAGACCCCTTGTCCCAGCCCAAGGACAACCTTCTTACTTGGAATCCATTTCTCAGCATTGTATAATGTCTCTCTAGTGACAAAAAGAAGAAGCTGGGGGTAGGCCAACATATCAAAAGCAGTCCTAAAGTAGGTGACAGGATCAAACATAATTGGGTATTGTCTTAGGTTGGTTCCTTGAGAATGGACTGCCTTGTTTCCAGCATTATGTCCAGTCCCAGGATCCTTTCTCACTATAGAACCCTTCCCTTGGTCATCCCCCATGTACCTGCCTTTTAAATTCTGGAATCTGGTCCACTGCCCAGCCCTTCCCTGCTGCCTTCTCTGGTGACTGTGTGGAATTGCCTGTCCTCAAGGTGATTGAGAACATTCCTACCCCCTAAAGTCATCTGGCTCTCCCATCCTTTACCCTATGATATGAACAGACCCTTTGAAATAAAAGACAGGGACTTTTAGACACATAGTTACCAATCCAGTTGACTTCAACACACCCACCAAATGTTTTCCAGTGGATTGTGAGTAAAGTAGCATTTTGGCATATTCTTGGTACTTGGGATATAACCCTGAAGTTACGTGGTTTTTAAAACCACCTTGATATTTTAAATCAGATTTTAAATGGGTATGTTTTGTGTCACTCACCTCTGAACACATACACAAGTGAATGGCTAAACACCAAAGCTTTCCTCATGAGTATTAGATGAAGAAATGCTTTGAAAATCACTGTGGAGAAAACATCTATTGAGGTTGACTTCATAAATGCCTGGAGTCCCCCAGGAGGTATAAAACAGTCCAAGAAACACATGCTAGCTCTGACAATAAAAGAATATTTAACCATCCTTCAGTTGCTGCCTGCCTGGAACTTGCTTCACAGGAAAATGCTGGCTTCAGTGTGACTAATGCACCTGTCCAGGTGTTCAGGCAAGAATGGCCATGTGGAGGGTGGCAGAGGCTCAGTGGTTAAGATTTTACCCTGAATCAAATGAAAGGGGTAACCCTCAGCCTACTGAGAGGATGGTATTGCAGAGGCAAGTGCAGAAATGTGCTGTGAGGGTGAAGAAGGGGAACCCTATCTGGTAGCTTTGACATGATCCTCTTCAGTTCCATAGGATACTGTTGGACTGAAATCATCAGCCACAGCAGGCACCTAAAACTTCAAGGCAAATCTGGTCTTCTCAGAAACTGCTCCAAAAAATGAGTGTGGTAGCCTAACAAGGACAGTGTTTGCTCCTGGTTGAGCTCCAACTCTCTAACAGATTTGGGGAGAGAGTTCAAGTTCCCAGCCGTATCTTCTCTCCTTCCTGGGCATGGGGCAACACTCCTGTCCACCTGCTCATAGATAAGAAGGGACACATGACATTTCCTTGCCATTGAGACAAGAGTGACAGTGTCATTTGGTCACATCCTGGCATTTGAGAGCCAGTATACATTTCCATGTTTTATTCCTCCTTTCAATAACAAAACATAGGATGGAAGCATTCTGGATCTCTGGGTCACCTGAGAGCAGAGGGCCCCTGCCAAACCACATCGGAATTCATGTGCATTAAACACAAACTTTTACTTTGTTTGGCCATTGAAGTTCTGAGTTTTGTCTGTAATATTAGCTAGAAGTTACTTTAGCTAATACACAGATCTTTAGCTAATACACAGCTGCTATTTTTGCTATTAGGCTTTTTAAACATTTTAGTTGCAAAGGTAGCAGTGCATTCATTCTTGTTGCAAAAAAAATTAAAAGTGTATATATATATATATATATATATATATATATATATATATATCTATCTATCTATCTCAATTCTCTGTTTTCAAACTTCCTCTATAATTTAGGCCCCTCCTTTGGTATCATCCTAGTGAACAATGTGCTATAAAGTATATTTGTCATTTTGCCATACTTGGGTAAAAATGTACATATTTTCTGCAACTTGCCTTAATGAAATGAATGTAAGATCTTCCCATGATAGCACGTGTAAATGTACCTCGATTTTGTAACCACGTTCTAGAATTATGAAGCATCCATGTACCATAATAAGTCAAATGATTCTCCTCCTGATGGATGCATAAATAATTCCTCATTTGTTATGATTATTAATACTATCAACGTTTTTAAACATGAATTCTTGTGCAAATGTAAATATTGCCTGATAAGGAGATAACAGTATAAATAGTGAGTTAATGTGTTAATGGTATGGATAGTTTAAACTTTATATAAATATTACCACAATTTATTTCTAAAATGCCATTATAATCTGCCTTCTTACAAAAATTACACATGATTTTAAATTCTGAAATGTCGACTGAACATTTCCCTTTTGCTTTCAGAAGTAAACATTCTATAAAAATATTCAGGATCCAGGGAAAGAAAGCAGATAGGACACCTTCAATAAGAGAGGGGGTTTGGCAGTATCCAGGGGAGAGCAATGGCAGGCATACATGAGAGAGTTCATATGCAAAACCAATTCAGAGAGGCTCTCAAAACTTTGGATCCTTAGTTCAGCAGAGGGTAAGGGAGCAGATGGAGAGTAGGGGAGTGGAGGAGGGAGTACATGACCAGGTTTTGGGAAACTGTGAGTCATTACCAGCAGCTGAAAGTTGCAGTGACATCTAAGGGGTAAGTCTGTTGGATGAATGTACCAGTAGCACAGACACTCCACCCGCAGGATTCCTCTACTTGTGTCAGGAGGAGCATGGCTGGCCCTCTGTATGATTCTGGGTGAGCAACATCTCTTGACCACGCTAATGGTTTAGAGCACCCTGACCAGAGTCCCAGGACTGGGAGATGTCCTAATGCCTGCTGAGGCCTGGTGTGTTCAATAGAATTCCTCTGATCCCCACAATGTGAAGGAATGGGTTGGTGACTGATGATTGACAGCTGAGCTAAGTAAGAATACCAATGAGTAGCAGAAGATAGTGGTCAGCTACAGAGTGGGGTACTGGAGGAGGAATGCCAGGAACTAATAATGACTTTGGCCTCTGCAGATGAAGGGATGGCTACAGACAGGCATTTAAAATTCATCAAACTGCCCCCTGTGGTTTCTGGAGTCCTTGGCACACAAGAGGGTGGGTGTCCTGTGTCTAGGATTTGTGGCCTATGTTGTACATTGAGATAGAAGTTTGGCCAAAAGTGTGGACACTTGCACAGTGTTTGGAAACCACATGAAGATGGTGCACACTTCCTTGTTCAAATGGCAGGGATGAGTGGTGTATAATGCAGAAAGCATCATGCACCAGCTCCTGTGAAAGGAGGGTTCACAACTCCAAGTTGATATTTGGGCCTAGGAAAGAGATGTCCACAAGTATATTCTCTGTGATAGTTTCCCATGGAAATTTTGAAGGTAAGTGAGTACAATTAACTGAACTATAGATTCCTTCATGGAGGCAGGAAACCTAGAGGGTAGGTAAGCTTCATATCTTGAATGAGCAAATGAAACTTCCTGGTGACTTCCTAATATACTCAAATCTTAATTACAGGAACCTATGAATGTGAACTTACACTGTAAAAAGATTTTGCAAATGTGATTAAGGATAGTAAGATATGGAAAATTTCCTATATTATGTTAGTGAGCCCTACATGTAATCATAAGGGTCCTTAAAAGAGAAAAAAGAGGGACTGGGCTTGTTGCTTAGTGGTAGAATGCTTGCCTAGCATGTGTGAGGCACTGGGTTACACCCTCAGCACCACATAAAAATAAATAAATAAACATTAAAAAATGCTTTAAAAAAGAGAAAAATAAATTTGAAACAGAGGAGAAAAAGAAAAAGGCATCACAACGACAAAAACAAAGATTGGAGTTATGGGGTCACAAGCGCAGGAATTGATGGCTGTTTTAGAAGCTGGCTGGAACCAGTTCTGCTGATTTGGGGAGAGGGGTGCCTTGGATGGAACCCAAGGCCTTGCACATACTAGGCAAGTACTTCACCACTGTGCTGCATCCCCAGTGCCAGTCATACTGATTTTGGCATTATAATATTAATTTGGACTTCTGGCCTCTAGGATTAGAAAAGAATAACTTTGTGTTGTCTTAGAGTGCTGGTGGAGGTGTGGAGAAAAGGTAAAGCTTGCACACTGTTGGTCAGAATATAACTTAATACAGCCATTGTGGAAAACAGTATGAAGGCTCTTAAAAATTTTCAAAATATAATTGCTATATAATACAGCAATTTAACTATTGCATATATGTCCAAAGAAAATGAAAACAGTGTGTCAAAGAGACACCCCTGTGCTCATTGCAGTATTATTCACACAGCCAGGAAATAGAAACAACCCAAGTGTCTTCAACTGATGAATGAATACAGAAAATGTGATATGTGTGTGTGTGTGTGTGTGTGTGTGTGTGTGTGTGTGTATACACACAATGGAATACCATTCACCTGTTAAAGAATGAAATCCAGTCATTTGTGAAAACATGGATGGAATTGGAGAGAATTGATGTTAAGTGAAATAAACCAGACACAGAAAGACAAGAACTGCATGATTTTATTCATGTGGAATCTTAAAAAGTTGATCTCATAGAAGTTGAGGGTAAAATGATAGTTACCAGACACTGGGGACAGTAGAGGGTAGAAAAGGATGGGGGGAAGTTTGCTCAATGGGTACTAAGCTATACGTAGATCGGAGAAATAAGTTCTGGTGTGCTATTGCACAGTAGAGTGACTATAGATAATAATAATGTATATTTCAAAAAGCTAGAAGAAAGGATTTTGAAGCTTTCATCATAAAGAAATAAATGTTTGAGCACATAGATAATGTTTACTCTAATTTGAACATTATACAATATATACATGTATTGAAATGACAGATAGTATACCATAAATTGGTACAATTTTTGTATGTCAGTTAAAGATTTTTACAAACTTATGCTGTTTTAAACCAGGACACTTTTGGCAATTTGTTAGACAACAGGAAATTAATACAATCTACAAAAGAAATGTGGCTTAATTTCCTTTAAGAATGTAAGGTGAAGCAGTTCCTATATGAATTTGGGTCTAGAGCTCCCAATATCCCCTCAAGTCACTCTGTGTTCACACTTTAAATGATGAGTGCTATTTAAATTCCTGGACCTGGGTGCATGCCTGTGTAGGCCCAGTTACTACTCAGGATGCTGAGGCAGGAAGATTGCATAAACCCAGGGGTTTAGGACCAGCCTGGGCAACATAGCAAGACCCTGTCTCAAAAAAAGTGCAGATAAATGTTTGATAGATGTGGGCTCTACTGATAACTGTGCTAGGGCCTCAGCTACAAAAAGGAAAACAAGTACCCATTGGAACTTGGAATACACATGCACATGTAAACCAACAGTATATTCCCATTTTTCTCCTGTTAGCTTTTTATCTATTGTTAGGATACATTTTAACCTATATGTTATGTACTCCACCATATATTATTATTACTTTTTCTTTAAACAGTTGTATTTTAGATACATCTATATACTAAAGAAATCATCTTTATACTTACCCATATCATTGCAATTTCCAGTGCTCTTCATTACTTTGTATAGATCCAGATTTCCATCTAATATGATTTTCTGTCCACCTGGAGGACTTCCTTTAACATTTGCTGTAATACATGTCTCTTGGTACTTAATTCAGAAAATTACTTTATTTCAACTTTTTTCCACTGGGTATATATTTCTGGTTGCTAAATTTATTTTTCTTTCAGTTCTTTAAATATATTGCTCCTCTCTTCTCTGGCTCTCATTTTGGACAGTAAATATTCTGTTGCCTTTATTTTTAATCCTTTATAAGTATTTATTTTCCCTCTGGTTACTTTTAAGGTTTTCTCTTTATTACTGGTTTTAAACAACATATTAGGTGTAATTTTTAATGTTTCTTTTTTCTTGGAATTCTTTTAGCTTTTTGAATGAGGAGGTTTACAGTTTTCATCAAATTTGAATAATTTTCATTCAAGTATTTCTTAAAAAAATGTATCGCCTATATTGTCTCTGTTCCAGGAGTCTCCAATTGCCTCTATATTAGGCTACTTGAAGTTGCTTCATAGCTCACTAATCATTATTCATTAATTTAATTTTTTTTCTTTCTGTGTTACATTCTGGAAAGTTTCTATCACTTTATCTTCAAGTTCACTATTTTTTTCTGTCACAGCTAATTTGTCATTAATGTGCAGTATTGTATTTTTTCCACTTCAAAACTGAAATTTCACATTTGAAAGATTTTGTGTCTTTATAGTTTCCTTGTTCTTATTTATAGGTTTAATTTTCCTTTTTCCTGCATACATGAAATTTAGATTTAATAATTATTTGGTTATTCTTGCCTACTTATAATCTGTCTCATTTGTATGTCAGTGATTTTTTTTTCCAATTGTTTATCCTACTATCCCATTTCTTTGAATGCCTGCTCATTTTGATCCAATGCCAAACATTGTGAATTTTACCTTTTTGAGTGCTGGATATTTTTTAATCTTTATAAATAAATGTTCTTGATATTTGTTCTGGGACATAGTTAAGTTACTTGGAAAAAATGTGATCCTTTTGAGTCTTGCTTTAAGCTTTGTCATGTGAGATCAGAGCAGTGTTTGATCTATGGCCAATATTTCTTCACCACTGAGACAACCCTTTTGAGAACTCTGACCTTATGCCCTATTAATTGTAAGGTTTTGCACTTTACAGGAACTATATCCAGCCCTCTATGAGCTCAGCAGATTTTAGTGTGCACCTTCCTTTTTTCCAATATTTCATATCGCATGCCCCAGCTGTCTAAACATTCCTGGACTCCCAGATCCATGCTCCCAACTCAAGGATAAATCAGGCTCCTCCTCTGAACACAGCGAATTACAACCTCTCTTCAGGTAATAATCTGAATGCAAGTGTAGGACTATCCTCATTTGCTTTCCATCTACCAGAAATCACTGTCCTTTGTTGCCTAATGTCCAGTAAATTGAAAAGTGATGTTTCAAGTATCTTCCCTGTTGTTTTTGTTGTTTAAGGTAACTGTGCAAATTCTGTTCCTATTACTTCACTGTGAAAAGCAGAAATCCTATACTCCAAATTTTTAAAATTTAATTTTTATGCATGCCAGTTGCCCCAGAATTTCAAATTTATTTAAATTAAAACCAGGATTGTCAGTAGAGTAGATCAAGGGGATTAAGGTGATGGAGGAGGGGAAGGAAAAGGAAGGTACTAGGATAGGAGATTTGAGAAAATTATATTATGTACATGTACATGCATGAATATGACATAATGAGTCCAGCTATTATGTATAATTATAATACACTAATAACAAGCAGGATCAAAAGACTGGGATTCCTATATATGTTTATATAGACCTACTTATAGGATATGGCCAAAGAACAACAGTCTTTTCTCTTGCTCTTAGAAATATAATTGATATATTAATTTTCTTATGCTTTCAGCACTTTCCAAAACTTCTAAAACATGCATGAATTTCTTTCATAACTATAAAATATTATATTTTAAAATGCAATTTAGATGAATAAAAATGAACATGTTTTGTTTGGATGGTTTGTTTTCAATACTGAACAATGTGCTTGACTCTATTTAGATTCTGATGTGCTTATCATTTGTGTAACTAGAAAGAAACAAGTACTTTGGAATACAAGTAGTAGGCTTTGTATAGTCACCTAACTTCTTTCAGATTTTTAAAAACAATACTACATAGAAAAGAATGCAATTTCTTTCAGACTTTCAAATACAGTGCTACACAGAAAAGATTCTACCTTATTTTTAAATTTATTTTTACTGGTGCATTATAACTATAAATAACAATGGGATTCATTATGCCATGTTCATATATACACGTAACATAATCTGATCAATCTCATTTCCCAGTACCTTCCCTTTCTTCCCCCCTCCCCCTCCCTATCCACTTGCTCTAGTCTAATGATCTCCCTTCTATTATTATTATCTTAATTAGTACATTATCATTATGTGTGTGTGTGTGTGTGTGTGTGTGTGTGTGTGTAGTTCATTGTGGCATATTATATGAACATTACATAATTTGGTAGATTTTGTTTCCCAGGACTTCCCCATGACCTCCTCTCCTTCTTCCCTCTCAATCCCCTTCTTCCACTCAACTATTGGTCTCCTTTCTATTTTTCTGAGATTCCTATCTCCTTTTTTAAAGTCCTCCTTCTAGAAAAAGTAATAAATATATTTCAAAGAAAAAATATATTCAAACCATAGTCTACATGACGTGACTCTATCCAATATTTATGTAAAGGACTGTATGTAGGCAATCTTAACAGAAAAATTGTATGATTATATTCTTAATTATGTATGCTACTTATGTGTTCTTTATAAGTTTATAATGAATTATTTTTAAATGTGCTCCAGTCACTAATACCATGAATTCCAAGTAATGCATTAAAATGTACTTTTATTTAAACATTCCTCGATTTTCATAAGAATGATCAGCAAGATCCTTCAGGGGTGATTATAAAATCCAGTCTCTTAGGTTAATGCCTGATTATGTTTCACAAAGTCAATACCATGTAAAACCAACTGTAATTTTCTGGACATTGATAGTACAGAAAATAATATTAATAAATTTGATTGTGTTAATATTTTTCTATACAGTCTGTTAATATTTTTTCTATATTATCAGTGTTATGTGCTCACCTCATATTCTTATTGTCTACAGTCACAATTCCTTCATTTTAACATTTTCATTCCCATCCTCTGCCAACAAAGTCATTAATGGTATCTCACATGGTTGTAATTCTGTATTGTCCTTGTTCCTTGGGAATTTTTTATGACCATATTGTTTCTTCCTTTCCTTTTTAAAAGAACTATACATTCTTTTACTTAATATGGGTACTTTATTTTATTTTCTGACCTATAGCCTTTTTTCTTTTCTTTTTCTCTTTTTTTAGCAATTGGGATTGAAACCAAGGCCTCCTACAGGCATGCTAGGCAAGGCTCACCACAAGCTATATAAAAAATCAGCCCCCATAGCCTATTTATTATAACTCACAAATCCCTGAATTTTCCCAAATTATTTTCAGGGAAAAGCATTTTCATAGATTTTCAGATATAAAATCTGTGAGCATAATTTATTTCTTTGTAATGGAATAATCATAATATTTTTGTTTTTCTCCTTCAAAACATGAAATCAAACATCATTTTATATTCAGTTAGCATTTTCAACTTGTAAAATAAAAACTGTGTCTTTCTTTTTTTTACTGTGTTCTCATTTCATTTCCTTCATGTGCATTTGCTGGATACCTAAATGAGTTTCTGGCTATTCCACACGTTTAAACAATTAAACATTACTACTAGATCATAAAATATTTATTGATTTTTAAGAGAGAATTTCAATATTTATTTTTTAGTTTTCGGCGGACACAACATCTTTGTTTGTATGTGATGCTGAGGATCGAACCTGGGCCGCATGCATGCCAGGCGAGTGCACTACCTGAGCCACATCCCTAGCCCATATTTTTATGGTTATATTATATGCTCTGTCATGTTTGCCCTTTTAAAAAACTACTGTATCATATATTCTTTTTCTATATGTACAGTTTCTTAAGCTTTTATCTGTATTGTAATGCCATTACTTCTCACCTACACTCTTAAAAATCTCCTGGGCTGAACTGGATATTTCAGATTCTCTGATCTTTTCCACGAACCAGTTCTTGGTCCCACTGGTATTATTCATTGTTTTCTCATTTTGATTTCATGAAATTCTGCTCTTATTTCTACTAATCTCCATCATTTGCTTTGCCTTAGTTATTTTTTTTTTGGGGGGGGGGATACTGGGGATTGAATTCAGGGGCACTCAACCACTGAGCCACATCCCCATCCCTATTTTGTATTTTATAGAGACAGGATCTTTCTGAGTTGCTTAGGGCTTTGCTAAATTGCTGAGGCTGGCTTTGAACTCGCTATCCTCCTGCCTCCCCGTCCCAAGCCACTGGGATGACCAGCGTGCACCTCTGCGCCCAGCCTTGGTTATTTATCTTTATATGGTTTCTTAAAATGAAAGTTTATGTTATTGACTTGAATCTTTTCTTTTTTTTTCGAATGTAAGCGTGTCATGAGATAATTTCCCTTTAAGCATGGCTTTAAATGTATACCACACATTCTGATATGCTATATTTTCATTTCAATTAAGTTGACAAATATCATCTAATTTCCCTCAATTATTTCTTTTTGAAGCAAGCATTGGTAAAAAGGTGTTGAATAGTTTCCAAATAGTTGGGGAATTGCAGTTATCTCTTTTTTGTTCTATTCTTTAGTTTAATTCCTTTATTGTTAGAGAACATATTGTCTTAGTCCATTCTGTGTGGCTATCACAGAATATCACAGACTGACTCATTTAGACTGAACAGAAATTTATTGGCTCAGAGTTCTGGAGGCCAGAAAATCCAAAATCAAAGTATCTTGTATCTGTCCAGGTTCTTCTTGCTGCCTCATTCCATAGTGGAAAGACAAAGGGCAAGAGAAAGCAAGGGATCAAGCTCAGAGTCTCAAGATCTTTTCTTAATGGATATTAATTTGTTCATAAGGATGGAGCCCTCATGACATAAACACCTCTCATGAGACCTCACTTACAACACAGTTGTATTGAAGATTAACTTTACAATAGATGATTTTCTGAGGACACATTCAAACCATCAATACTTGGTATAATTTCAATTTTTTGAAAATTTTAAGTTGTTTTATAATCCATTTTGTTGAATACTCCATATGAATTTGAAATAGTGTATATGCTGGTGTTGTATGTCCTATTCTATAAATGTTAATTAGATCACATTGGGTAATAGTTAATAGTGTTTTCAAGGTCCTTCTCTACTTGCAAAGGTTCTGTTTGTTTACTCAGAGATGAGCATGGAGTCCTATTAAGGTTTGTTTTATGTGTATTGAGACTCTGCTTTTAGGTGCACAAGCTTAAGCTTATTATGTATTCTTTTGGGATTGATACTTTCATTGTAATGTAATGTTCACTTTGATGAATTGTCTGTTGACATCTTTTGGCATTAAAATTGTGTTATTTCTTTTTTAACATAGGAGTTTTGAGAACTCTTTGTATACTCTATATATACTTTTATTGGATGCATGATTTGCAAATAGTTTTTCCCTATTTGTACCTTGACTTATCATTCTGTCTTTATTAACACATTGTTTTTATTTTGAGGAAATTTCATATATATATTATATATTTTATTTCATATATGTATATTTCTTTTATGGATCATGCTCTTGGTGTCATGTTTAAGACCTCTTTGTGTAACTCAGGGTGGGGAAGATCTGATTCCATTTTTCTTTTAAAATATTTATATGGAGCTGGCTTTGTGGCTCAGTGGTGGAGCACTTAACTAATACATGTGAGGCACTGGATTCAATCCTCAGCATGAAAGAAAGAGGGTAGTGGGGAGAGGGAGAGGAAGGAAGGAAGAAGGAAGCAAGTTATTATGCCCATCTACAAATAAAAAAATTCTTAAAAATGTAAAAAAAGTTTATATGTCTATCATTTGACATTTATATCTTTGATAAAATTGAGTTAATTTTTGTGCAAAGTGTGAGGTTTTATAAAGATCCATCTTTTAACATATGAATGTGTAATTGGTTCAATACAATTTAATTGAAAAAGCTAGCATTTTTTTCAATTGAACTGACTCAGTCCTTTGTAAAAAACTTTAATGAACTGTATTTGTGTGAGTCTGTTTCTGCACTGTACTTAGTTTCATAGATCTATATGTCTATCTTTTAGCCAACACCAAACAACTTTGCATGAGTCTAGATTTGTAATAAATTTTAAAATCAGGTAGTATGATTCCTTCATCTTTGTTTTAACTTTTTAAAAACAAATATTTGAGCTCTTCTAGTTTCTTTTCCCCTTGATAAATTTCCTATCAAGCTTGGATGAGCTTACCTACATCTAAAAACAATTCTTGGATTTTGACTGGCATTGCTTTGAATCCATAGAGCATTTTGGTAAGAATTTACTTCATTATGTTGAGTCTTTCAGTTCATGAACCAGTATGATTCTCCATTTATTTTGGTCTTCTTTGATTACTTTCATCAGCCTTTGGTAGTTTTCAGCACAGAGATACTGTGAATGTTTTGTGAAGTTTATACATAAGTATTTAATTTATTGGAACTATTGAAAATGGTATTTAAATTTGACTTACAATGTTTATAGTTATTACATGGAAATGTAATCTATGTTTGTGTATTTCTGTCTATCTTGAGATTTTGCTTAACTCCTTTATTCTAGTTTTATGAAGTTCCCTGGAATTTTTCAGCATAGACAATTTTGCTTTCTGAGAACAGGGAGAGTTATTCCATTCCAATATTTATGCTTTTTATTTATATCTCTCACTTTATTATATTGGTAATAATTCTACTATAATTTTGAAAAGGAGTGAAGTGAATACGCATCCTTGTTCCTGATTTTAGAGGGAAGGCATTTGATCTTTCATTATTGTAGATATTTTTTAGATGTCCCTTATCAGTATAAGTTCCTATTTTTCTTCTTAACCATAAATGGATGTTGTATTTTTTGTCAAATACAGTTTCTGCTACAACTAAGATGATTATAAAATTATTTAGTCTATTAGTGTCATTTATTATATTGATTTATTCTGACATATTGAACCAATCTCACATCCCCTAGATAAACCCCATTTGATAAAGGTACATTTTTTATATTGCTGTTTCTGTTTGCTATTATTTTCTCGAGAACTTATGTATCTATGTCTATAGTTTTTATGCTATCCTATCTTGGTTTTAATATAAGGGTAATAGTAAACTTATAAAATGAATTGGAAAATTGTCCACCTATTTTCAGCAGGGTCAATAGTAATATTCTTTGTCTCATTCCTCATATTACTCTTATGATTGTTTTATCTCTTGCTTTGCCTATATGTGTAATTTATGAATTTAATTGCTGTTTTATATGTTAGTTGGATTTTCACTGCTATGAGGAAAATACCAAACAAAACAATTTAAAGAAAGAAAAGTCTATTTTGGCTCACAGTATCACATTAGGTCCATGGTGGGCTGACTCCATTGCTCCAAGGCAAGGCAGAACATCATTGCAAAAGATCATAAGTGGAGGAATTTTGCTCCATTTATGTAGCCAGGAAGTGAGAAAATGAAAAGGGCAGAAGAGAAGATGAACCCTTCCATGATATGCCCCAAGTGACCTACCTCCACCCATGTCCCAAACGCCTACAGTTACCACCCAGTTAGACCATTCCAACTAGGATGAAGTGGTTAGATTATAATTTTCCTAATCTAATAATGTCGTCTCTGAATATTCCTACATTAACAAAGGAGCTTTAGCAGACACCTAATTTTCACAGCACACACACACACACACACAATAAAACTTTAACGTATCAATTGAATTTATATACTACATCTTTTCTTCTATTTTTTATACTTCCAACCTCTCTATTTTCATCTACTTGCTATATATATTCAATTGAACTGACTCAGTCTTTTGTAAAAACTTTAACAAACTGTATTTGCATGAGAGAGAGAGACAAAGAGAGTCTCTCTATATATGTATATAAAGTCACCATCTTGTGGTTTCCTTGTTTTTTTTCTCTGTTTGTTTTCTTATTTTAATTTTATTGATTTTTGTTACTAAAGTTTATTTCCTTTCTCCTGTTTTCTTAGATGTGTTTCTAGTTAATTAAGATGGAAGTTTAGATTTTTGAACCAAGACCTTTCTTTATTCTTACTCTAAATATCAAATGCTATAATTTCCCTTCTGAATGCTGATTTAATTGAATCCCTAAGTTGAGATATGCTACATTTTAATTTTACTTCTGTTCCATTTATTTCTTTATTTCTTGATACTTTATCATTGACCTACTGATTATTAAGGAGTATGTTGTGTAATTTCAAACTGTTTTGATCCTACTGCCATAGCCCTCCAAGCAGCTGTCATTACCCTGACTTTAAAAAAAAATATGCAAAACTTAAATTTATTGGACCTAACCATTCTGTTTCTTGCCTTGTTCTTTTCAATACTATCTTAAACTCTCACCTTCTTTTTTTCCTCTCATTACTTTTCCATTTTTTGTTTCTATGCCTGCCTTCCTCCACAATTGGTATTTTTGGTTTTGTGGGGAGTTTGTATGCATGTGTTCATGAGTGTACTTTTTTTTGAGTGTGTGTGTGTGTGTGTGTGTGTGTGTATGACAGTGAATTCTGATTTTTGGTTCAGTTTTTCCCTTGCTGGTTTATTCCACTGTTTACCTTTTGGTTTTTGTTTCCTTTTAGATGTACTCCTTTTTGATTTTCATATTTACTTATTTTGTGTTCTCCTTTGTTCTTTATTTTGTAGCTTTCTTTTCTCATTAGGTGTGCTTGGGTGACTTTCTGTTTTACTTTTTTGTAGGGATTGTTCATCTGTTATTGTTATCAATTGGATCTATACATTACATCTTTTCTTCTCTTTTCTATACTTATATCCTCTTTTTTTTAGCTTCTGCCTCTCTTTCTTCCTTTGCATATTATGTTTCTTTCTCCTTTTTATCCACCCGTTTATCCTTGATTTTCATGGCCTATGTAGTATATTAATAGGTTCACTTATTTAATACCAAAATTTCAGCCTATTTTAGTGTACTATCCTCCTGTTCCACTCCAGATTTATTGCAGTTGTAGAAAACATTTTAGCAGGTTTTAAGACTTATTGGTATATGGCTTGCTCTTAAATATTTGCAGTTGCAGGTGAGCATCAGCATTCATTAAAGGAGTATAAGACATTTATTAAAACACTAGGAACACATTGACTGGACCCTTTGACATGGAGATATTCCCCTGGCTTGGAATATAAAGTAAAGTGAAATAAGCCTACTAAGAGTTCTCCAGACAACTGTGGGAGAAAAAGGTCCATTACGGCATATTGACAAATTTTCAATTTAGTATTACATGAGAATACATGAGAAAATAAGGAGATGAAATGCCTTCAGTAGTCTATAACTCCCCAACAACTGAAGCCTCAGATACCAAAGTGGACAAAATGCTATTACACACACACACACACACACACACACACACACACACACAATGGAATATCATTTAACTACATTCATGAAGTCTATTTTGTTCTGGATATAGAATTCTAAAGTGGCAGCTATGTTTCTTTTGTCCTTTGAACAAGTCATTTCATTGTATTGTGCCTTTTGTAGATTATATTAAGATTTTGACTCTCAATCTAATTATTACTCATTTAAAGTATCATAGGCTAAATAATGGCCTCTCCCAAAGATATCTACTTCTTAATTGCTGTAACCTGTGAATTTTATCTTATATGGAAATTTTGGAATTTTATTATGGGGAGATTATCCAGGTGGATCTTAAAAGTTTGCAAATGTCTGAGACACAAAGAGATTTGTCAGAGATAAAAAAAAAAAGAGGTCAGGGTGACCACAGATGCATAGACTTTAGTGATGCAGCCATAAGGCAAGGAATACTGGTTGCCACCAAAACCTGAAAGAAACAAGAACAGATTCTCTCCTAGGAGTCTCATATAGGGAGTGCAGCCCTGCTAGATTTCACCTAGTGATACTTCTAGCCCCAAGAATTGTGAGAGAATATATTTATTTTGTTTTGAGTTACTCAGTTTGTAACAATTTGTTATAGTAGCCACAGAAAAGTAATACCTGAAAATAATCTGCTTTACTTTTTAAATCTATGTACCTCAAATTATTTCTTTGAGTTGCTTCTGCAGTTTAATTATAATATTCTCAGAATAAATTTAATGTTTTTATCTTGTTGTATTCATAGAATTTCTCAAATCTGAGGATTAAAGTAATTGGTCATTTTGGAAAAGCATCTCTTTAGGTATTATATCTGCCCTATTCTCTCTGTCTTCTTGAAAAGGTAGTGGAAACTTTAAGAAGTGGACCCTGGTGGGAAGAAGTTGGTCATTAGGAGTGTGCCCTTAGAAGGGATACCGGGAGGTTAGGACCCTGACTTGTCCTCTTCCTCTCTCACTTCCCAGCTGCCATGAGTTGAGAAGCTTCTTCAGCCACATGATTTTGCCATAATGTTCTGCCTTTCCCCAGGCCCAAGAGGTGTGGAGCCAACTAACTTCAAACTGAAACCTCTAAAAATTGTGAGCCAAAACAAATCTTTCCTCTTTCTCAGAAGATTTTCTCAGGTATTTTGTTACAGTATTAGAAAGCTGATTAACATAAGTTCTTTGACCATATTAAACATGTCCGTTTTAAATGTATAGCTAATAACAACTAAACCTGAGAACTCTGAGTCTGTTTTAATTGCCCTTTCTTAGTCTTTGTTGTTGTCATTACTGTAATCTCCTATGTCTCAAGTTTCTGCCTCTCTGAATTGGGTGGTCAAAGGGGTGCACATGAAGATTTAAATATCATAGACTCTCATCTTTCTTATGTTATATTTTATATGTTTTTGAATAAATGTATATTCATATTCTGTTTATCCTAAGACAATTTATGGACACTTTAACTGGTTCTTTTTTCATACTTTTCAACAATTTCACCAGGGAGCAGGCCAGTAGAATTGTATATACTGTCATGCAGGAAGATGATCTCTTCCCTTCATTTTTTTAATTAGTAGAGTTTTACAGGGCCAAAAGGTCAGTATTCTTTCCCCATTCTTCTTCAAAGACTAAGTGCTTGAATGGTTTTCTTTCTGTGGGTTTTTGATGCAAAGTCTGCTCTTAATTTGGAGACCACCTAAAGTGTTTGCTTCTTTTCTTATCTTGTCTTAGATAGGTATCAAATCAAGGTATAAAAACATAACACTATTACTTATCTCATGAAGATCCAGTGTTTCCTGAAATGGAGTTAATACCACTTTGCTCTGATAGGCTAGGTCTGAATTTTTTTTTTAATTTTAGTTGTAGATGGACAAAGTAACTTAATTTATTTTTATGTGGTGCTAGGGATAGAGCTCAGTGACTCACATGTGCTAGGCAAATGTTCTACCACTTAGTCACAACCCCAGCCCTGGATTTGTATTTTGACCACCACATAGCTTACTGTTAATATTTCCCTTGCTGTAAGTCAGACTTGGTGATAGTAAGATAAGAGACACCTAACTTACATCATTGCAGCATGCTGTCACTCAGTTATTAAACTACAGACTACAGGCTAGAAGTATCACTAGGTGAAATCTAGCAGGGCTGCACTCCCTATATGAGACTCCTAGGAGAGAATCTGTTCTTGCCTCTTTCAGGTTTTAGTGGCAACCAGTATTCCTTGCCTTATGGCTGCATCACTAAAGTCTATCCATCCGTGGTCACACTGACCTCTTTGATAGATTTGAAATCCACACCAAGGCTAGGTCTCCACTTTTCAGGCAATCATTTTATTTTTAGAGGAGCTCCTAAATTTTTAGAAGTTCATTTTTCTGATAAATAAGCCATCTACTATGTTACTCTTACTGTGCCTGAGTCCTTGCAGAACTAATTCCACCTTTTGGGAAGTGCTACATGGGACTGTCATGTCCTTTGGGTTACCTCCTTGTCCATTTAATTTAATTTCCTTCCAATTTCAAATCTTTTCCTTAAATTATGCCTGTTTAACCTTGCAGAAACTATAATGCTGCATTCTCCCCGTGAGTTCATATTTACATAGTTGGAATTATCTGTCTGAGGGTTTTACTTCTCTGCCTTTAATTCACTTCCCCATCAGCTTCACCGGAGTCCAAGAAAAACTACATTTATCAAAGAATTAAGATGCCGTATGGTTATTAAGCTTAAACTAAGAGTGTATAAGTTGAACTCGATTGAATTTGCACTGTGGGATAAGGCAACCATCAGAGTTCCAATATCTATTCTCAGATCTTGCATTCCCAAGGGTATAAATTGAGAAAAACAGGAGTCCTTGAGTTCTGTTTCTGACTTGGAACTCAGATGAACTCCTTTGTGCAAATAGTGAGAATCTAATTGGGTCAGTGAAGGAAGTCGAAAGTGTCTCCTGAAGAATCCTATTCAATCTTATCCAATCTATCCACAAATATTATTGTAAGACTCAACCTTAACAATGTTCCTACAATGGGTCTACTTTATCCTAGCCCCAGCCACCATGAACTCTTGCCTGGAATATTGCATTAGTCTTCTAAATGATATCAAAGATTAATTTTAATACTGGATTATGGAGTCCTTTAAAAAACTAAGTCAGATCAGGTCATTTCTCTTTTCAAGTGCCCTCACACTCAGAAGAATAGCCCAATTCCTTACAAATGACAAGCAGATTATGGTTGTTAGTTTTATGAGTTAATTTGACTGGGCTAAGGTATGCCGAAATAACTGGTTAAATATTATTGCTGGGTATGTCTGTGAGGCTGTTTCCAGAAGAGATTAGTGCTTGAATCTAAAGCACATTGCCCTCACCAATGTTTGCAAGTATCACCCAATCTTTTGAGGGTCCAAATAGAAGAAAAGCTAGAAGAATGGTGAATTTTCTCTCTCTCTCTGCTTGATCTGAGACTTAAATCTTCTTTTGGTTTCTGAACTTGGTGCTCTTTATTTTATGCTTTATGTTTGGACCAGGACCTACATCACTGGCTCCAGTGATTCTTATTCCTTCAACAGCTTAGACTGAAACTATACCACTAGCTTCTCTGGGCTTTCAGCTTGTTGATGGCAGATTGTGGGACTTCTGAACCTCTATAATCAAATGAGTACATTTATCTGAATCTCTCTCATCTTTTCCCCTTTCCACCCCTCTTACCTTCCTCCCCAGCCATACCTCCT
The DNA here is from genome assembly GCF_047511675.1 of Marmota flaviventris. NCBI lineage: Eukaryota > Metazoa > Chordata > Mammalia > Rodentia > Sciuridae > Marmota > Marmota flaviventris. The sequence continues at coordinate 131,775,909 of NC_092518.1, forward strand.
GCGTATGTGTGCTCTCTCTCTCTCTCTCTCTCTCTCTCTATATATATATATATATATATATATATATATATATATATATATATGTATATATACATATATACATATATATATATATACATATATTTTCCTCCTATTGATTCTGTTTCTCTGGGAATATCTGGCCAATACAGAGACTTTGTGTGATCAAACTTACCTCTGCCTCTATGATCCCTTTAATTACTCATCCTACAGTTCAGTTCAGTCAGTACAACCTTCTTGGTCTCTGTGCTATACATCTTCCATACCAGGTATGACCCTGCCTCAGAGCTTTTGCACTTTCTGTTTCCTGTGCCTGGGACACCCTTTCTCCAAAAGGCCATATAACATACTTCCTTACTTTCAGACACTTCTCCAATGACCCCTTCAGTGAACTCTCAGTATAAGAGAAGCCTGCCCAGCTCCCAGAAAATCCTTAATTCCATTGCTCTACCCCATACATAAGTTCCAACACACAGTAGGAGCTCAATATTTATATCTTAAATGACAAAATTTATGATCTTTTTTGAAAGCAAAGCCATATTACAGAAATTAGGCAAATCTGTGACAAGGATGTTAAGATGCTAAACTAGCCTCTACATTTAATATATTCTGGCCATGAAAGCTACATTTGGGACCATTGGTCTGGCTCTGGCTTTGCTCTTTACCAGCCAGTTTCAGGAAAACCTTTCTGAAATCACATGATAGTTTGTCTCCTTTATAGATATATTATTACCAATTATATAGAATTCTGATATCTAAGTGAAATTAAAAATTTACTCAGACTCAAAATTCCAAATATGACACCTTCTCTCCAAACTCTTCAAGGCACAATAGCCAAAGATGGTCACGCTTCTCCTTTCTGGCTTTCTGTAGCTATCCTTCCCAGCTGGTTGCGTCAGAATGCCTTGAGTAATTTAACTTGTCCCCACATCTTGGGTAAGTTTATTTATCCCATTCCTTATAAAAAGGCTATATGTGGGGAAGTGGAAGAATATACTTATTTATTTTTATTTTATATACGTGTTGAAGATTATGGCAACTTAGCATGAGGCACACAGGAGTCTGGTCATGGTCCATTCACAAAATCAGAAGAGGGCAAGAGGGCAAAAGGGCAAAAGTTGTAGCAGCAGACCTCATAATTCAGCCAGCAGCCAGCTGCCCTCCTCCCATAGCTTCTTTTTTTTGTATTGTAGATGGAAAGAATACCTTTATTTTATTTTTATATGGTGCTAAGGATCGAACCCAGTGCTTCACACATGCTAGGCAAGCACTCTACCGCTGAGCTACAATCCCAGCCGCCTCCCATAGCTTTTGATTATGAGTGACTCTTAGGAGAGTGGAAGTATTGACAAGAACATTGAAAATAATCTTAATTTTGGAGCTTGTAAAATCTTTGCAAAAGCTTTTTTCTCTGAGAGTGTTACTAAAAGACTTTTGATGGACTCCAATTGTGATGATAACATGTTTTAGCTGATAAAATCATCTATATCTCTGTTAGTCAAGTTTTCCCGTTCTTCAAATACATTATTCTTAGGGCCTGGGTTCCTCAGCTTCAGGGGAAGCATTTGGCATTGAAGTCACTAGATTCTCCCTGTTTTGGGTGACCTGAACATTTTTTTCTGTCCATTCCCCTATTTCAGTGCTTTTCTTTGTTTTAGAAACCTATATGACAATGAACAATTTGAGGGCTGCTATAAGGTGATATTTGTCAATGTGTTCTCACAATCTGGAAAGTTATTAAACAGAGATAACTAATTTTCCAGGTCTTTTTGATATCCTGGAGTTGTGTTACAAGTCCTCACACAGAAAAGGAATCGATGGTCTGAGTAGGGAGGAATGTAAATGTTTCCCTGTGTCCCCTCATTGCTTTCCTATGTTGTTCAGATGTAGGCTTAAGGAAAAGTGTATTTCATACATTTGTTCACAAATATAGTTGAAGCTTCATAGATAGATAGTGTAATAGGGTCAATTTTGTCTTCCCTAAAATTCATATATTGAAATCCTAATACCCAGAACCTGAGAATGTGAATATATTTGGAGATAAGTCTTTTAAAGAGGTGATCAAGTTACAATACTTCTTTAGGGTGGACTCTAGTACAATATGACTGGTGTCTTTAGGAAAATATAAGATGACATAAAAGATAATGTGAAGACCCAGGGAGAAGACAGCCATCTACAAGCCAATAAGAAAGGCTTCAGAAGAAACATTCCTGCTGATACCTTGATCTTGGATTTCTGGTCCCCAGAACTGTGAGACAATACATTTCTGTGGCTTAAGCCCTGTAGGCCATAGTACTTAGTTATAGAATCCCTTTCAAACTAGTATGCATGACTTCTAGAGAGCATTAATGAGTTGTCTTTTTCTCTAAAGTACAAAGGCAGATATTATTTGGTTGTATGAAATGCAAAAGTCAGTATGTAACATATTCATAATGATGTTGAGGTTTTCAAGACTTCCCTCTGCACAGTTCTGTGCCAATTTCAACTTTTCCAAGGAGGCTCAATTCTTCCTACTGTTTGCATCTCTAGAATCTCATAGGTATTGCTTCCAGAAATCATACAAGACTGATATGAATCCATAGTTGTCTTCATTGTAACCTGCCTGGAGTACATAAGGAATCTTCACCTTCTCAGCCCAGGTTCATGGATTTTCCCCCATCTCCAGTTAGTTTTGGAGGTTGCAAGTTGCTAGACTTCAGGGGGAAAATAGAGGAAATTAACCTTATAAAATCACAAGTGAGAGAGAATCTGTGGGAAGCACTCCTCAATAACTCTTAGCCTTTTACCAAGAGGAAAAAACGTGGACCTTCCCTGAGATTTCCTGATCCAAACTATTATGATATGATTAGGCTGGCTTTTCTCATAGAGCTACCATAAATCAGATCCTGATTCTTCAGATGGAGATCTTTCACTGAGATTGTTATCCTTTTGTCTTGACTTTTTCCTTTATTTTGCCACCAGCATGCAGAGTTTCTTTACTTGCTCTCCATGAAAAATAATAACAATAATAATAATTCCAAAGCAACTCCATTCCAGTTGACCAACATTTGGAACCTGAAAATATTTAGTGATTTAAATGTTCTTGGTTTCTACACACATAAAAAATCAGGAGTTAACTTATTATTTTATTCAAGATGTGGCTACTTATTAATATTTCTAATGCTCACTATTTCAGAAATCATAACAATGACAGCAATGGAGCTTTGTTATTCAGTATACTGATTTAACTCAGTTGTGTTAGTCTTTATTTATATCTGCCACATGCAAATATGTAAAAGAAAAATAAACTTAGCACCCAGTATTATTAAATTGACCATGATGCATGATACTCAGGGATATCACTGAACTGCATTCATCAAGAGTTTCTTATGGTGAAATTATATACTTTTTAAAATTCTGAAGCCCCACCCCAAATATTTCTAATGCTTATGGGAAAGAGAAGTTGCACAACAGGGTATTTGACTTAAGCTTGCTTCTGTTTTAACTATCTGGGCAGAAACTTTACTTAAAAAATATACATTTTTTGTCTTCCTTAGCAGACATTGTTAAATGGGTTTTAATATTTCTTTATTACTCAAAATTGTCTTATTAACATCACTTATATTATTCCTCATAATTCTATGTTTGCCCCTACACTAAATAATCTAGTGCAGATTACTATGCATTTTGAGTCATTTCCTTTTTCTAGATGTAAAAATAAATCCTCTCTATATATATTTGTTTCTTGCTTTCCTCACTGTGCCAATAGTTTGAAGTTGTCCTTTGATACATTTTCTATTTTGTTTTATGGTTATGATAATGACAAAATTAATTTATTTCTGGTTCTAAAGAAAATGCATACCTCCTGTAGAAAATAAAATAATATAGAAAATTATAAATAACAAAGTTAAAATATATAAGTATATAATTTATTCATAGTAACACTTTATTTCAGTGATATAATACTAAACTGAGAACACTGCAGTCTGATTCTTTCAATTAGTAATTCTGTGATCATCTTTCATGTCAATATAAATGTATTTTAGACTTTTTAAATAACTACATAGAATTACGTTGTGTGGATACCATAAATGGATTAAAATTACTAATCTCTTGATGGAATATTAAGTCATTCTAATAACCCTCTCTTAAACAGAAGGCTGTGATGTTCAGTCATTATATGTATACCTTCTCTCATTTGTTCTATAATCTCCATGAGGTAATTTATTAGAAGTGTAATACACTAGGTACAAAGCCGTGCATATTTTGTATTTTGATACATATTGCTAGATATTCTTCCAGAAAGTTTGCATCAATTTATACAACGATTAGAGTGTCCATTTCATGTCACATCTCCTAATACTGGGTATCATTTATTTCTTTCATCCTCACTAAATACATACATGTCTCTCTCTGTGTGAGAGTGTGTGTGTGTGTGTGTGTGTGTGTATACGTGTGCGGCTGAGAACTGGATCTCAGGGTCACGCACACTAGGCAAGAGCTCTACTACTGAACTACACCCACAGCCCATGAATGTCCTTTTCCAAATATTCTATTTATGGCTTTTGCCTTTTGTTTGTAATTTCATTAAAGCACTGGTAGTTTAGTCATTAACCCTTAGTGCAAGTAACTCACAATTTGTTTTTGTGTTTCTAACATTCTAACTGTGCATTAAGTGGATGTTATAACACTGATCTCCACCCCCTCATGACTGAAACATTCCTTCCCCCAGATTCCAGGACTGTTTGTAGACGAAGGGTCTTACCTGAGCTCCTCTCCAGAGATTGCCCACAGTTAAATAGTCAAATTTCCCAATCCATACTTCCTTTATGGTGTATATTGCAGCCAATAACTGTTCAAAGTGGGGATATAGGTCTGATTCCTTTGTCCCAGTGGAGATTTTCCTGAACGTCAATGCTCTTTATGGGATTGTCTGAGGCTTTTATAATCAGTACATCACAGTTCAACTTCTTTTTCTAAGTCTGTTTCTTTTCCTACCCACCCAAATGATGATCTGGAGAGTAGTCTCCAATACATTTCTCACATGCAGTTCTTCAACTCAGAGTGCTTTTTGGAGAATCCAATCAGCAAGGAAGTGCCAGGAATAATTTTATAAAATTATCTACATGAGAGCTTGAAAAGGGAACTCCATCTCTGCTAGTGAGTAGAACACTTGATAGGATACCAGTGAAATGGGTAACATATATTGGGAGTGAATTGAGGCAGTATAACAATGAAAGGGAGTGCATAGTAGGCACAACATCAGGTATTTGAGAAATTAAGGGGTAAATAAATTATCCTGGGGGTGATAAAAACATTGGAGAAACTCAATAAAAAACAGAGGGTTATTAGTAACCCTTTAGAGGTTAAATGTAAAAATAAAGGACTGCCTTGGCAACATATGGAGAATCTTTCTGTATCCAGAAGACAGATAAGAAAAGCCAATTATGAGACTCAGCACTTAATTATAAAAACATGAAGCTAAATTTTAAAATTTGGAGTTGGACTACATAGAGATCTGGGCCCTGATTATGAGTAGAAACATTCCAATTGATCTATTCAACTACTTTTATTCCAAAAATTTCTCTGAACTTCGTATGCTTTCAGAAAGAGCCCACTTCGTCTTCTTAAAGAAACAGCACTCTGTATGAGTTAGTTATCTTTTCATCTCTGTGACCAAAATATTGACAAAAACAACTTAGGGGAAGAAACTTTTATTCGGGGCTTGTGGCTTCAGAGATTAAGTTATATGGTAGGCCAATTCTATTGTTGTGGGCTTGAAGTAAGGCAGAACATCCATGGTGGAAGGACATGGTAGAGGGAATCTCAGCTCATGGCAGTCAGAAAGGAGAGAGAGAGAGAGAGAGAGAGAGAGAGAGAGAGAGAGAGAGAGAGAGAGAGAATGAATAGAAGAGTAGAGTCAGGGACAAGATATAGTCCCCATAGGCAAGCCTTTAGTGACCTACTTCCTCCAGCCATGCCCACCTGCCTACTGTTATGGTTTGGATGTGAGGTGTCCCCCAAAAGCTCATGTATGAGAAGGTTCAGAGAAGAAATGATTGGGTTATGAGAGCCTTAACCCAATCAGGGAGTTAGTAACCTAACGGGATTAATTGATTGGTAACTGAAGGCAGGTAAGATGTGGCTGAAGGAGGTGGGGCATTGGGGTATATATTTGTATCTGACAAGTGGAGACCTCTCTCTCTGTGATTCCTGATCATCATGTGAGTTGCTTCTCTCTGCCACACTCTTCTGCCATGATGTTCAGCCTCACATCAAGGCATGAATTTTAAAACCATGATGGCCTTCTATGGACTAAGACCTCTGAAACTGTGAGCCCTCAAATAAATTTTTCCTCCTTTTAATGTTATTCTGGTTGAGTCTTTTAATCACAGCAGTGAAAAAGCTGACTAAAACTATCCATCAAATGAATTAATCCACTGATGGGGTTATAGCTCTTATTATTGCCTAAAAGCTCTGTGTTTTAATCAGCTTGTGCATCTAGATCAGGTATTCCAGATCAGAATTATATCAATGTACTTGAAGGCCAGGCAACCTGGCAAGAAAACATGTATCCCCCTCATGTTTGTCTTTACTCACTCTCCCACATATTATAACAATAACTAGTTAAGAAATAGTAATCCTGGTCAGGGAAGTGATGAATTTGCTAATAGAGGAGAAAAACTATAGTCCAAAGGTCCCACAAGATTTAGCTAACATATGCTACCAAAAGCTATGAAAAGTGTATATGGGACTGGATTCTGACAGCATTGGATCACTGGAGGCAAAACATAACACTGGCTAAGGGAGACTTTATAGGCATGGGGACACTATCAAGTTATACAAGATTTAACAGTGTAGCAAGGTCCCTAGGAAAGAGTGTTAACATGCTATTAGCATGAATTTTAAAACCATGATGAAATGAAATGCCAGACATGTCAATACAGACAATGGAAGGAGGGATTAAAACACTGAGGCAAATTGACATGGAAAGTTGGATATCCTTTATCACAGGCCAGAAAATTCACCCAAATGACTATGTGAGAGCCAGGAGCACTTCTCTGTTTATGAAAACAATAAGAAATGAACTCATGAGAGAAGTACCAGCAACTCTAAAAAGTTCAGTGATGGCTATCTGAAAGTTAGGGTGGCTATTAAAATATGATTTCCTAGTAGCAACAACAGGATCACACAATAATAGAGATCAGGTGATGAAACAATCATAAGCAAAAGGGGCATAACTATCAGAATGAACAATGAAGTTAGCATAGCAGCCAGGGTTATGACATGAAGAGGGCTATGGAGATAGTTAATGAAAGGAAAACTTCCACTGCACGTGATTGCACATGATTGTAATTACAACTACTTGGGAAGCTGAGGCAGAAAGATCACAAGTTCAAAGCCAGCCTCAGCAACACAGTGAGATGCTGTTTCTAAATTGTAAATAGATAGATAGATAGGTAGGTAGATAGACAGATAGATAGATAGATGACAGAACTGGGATATGGCTTAGTGGAAAAGCACCCTTCAGTTTAATCTCCAGTACCAAATAATAAATAATAATAATAATAATAATTAAATAAAAGGAAGACTTTCTAGTAGAACATTCAAAGATTGCTGCTTCATCTGTACAACTAAAGTAAACCAAGTATGGATGATTGGGAGTATTAGGGACTACTCAATAAAAAGGCATGTTCCCTTGACTAGTTTTTGGATGTGAGCCATTTTTCAAATACTGAACCCATTCAATGAATTTGTGTATGTGTGTGTGTATGTGTATTATGTATACATATTCACACTATTTACACACACACATATATACACACACACACACATATATGACATCAATTGTGTGTGTGTGTGTGTGTATATATATATATATTTTTTTTTCTACTTCTTTCATACAAGGTTAATGATGAGGTACCCACTGCACGCAGCTCCACCCACACAGAAAATTTTGCCATCTCCACACCTACTGTTGAACCTGACTATCTACAAAACTTTGGCTTTTTCGTTTTTCTTTAGCAGTTTGTACAGGATTTTCTAGTTAACCATTGGTGCAAGCTGATGGAGGAGAGCTAGCATAAGTATAATATAGGAGTCTGGACTACTTTCTCTGGTGTTTACTCTTGCTCTCTGGTGATGTTCAGGCTCAATTGAGTAAGGACAATTACTGGCTCTGTCTTTAAGACATGGTGTATCTGATAGCAACCAGCTCCCATGCACACAATTACTTGGTATTCCATGGTCATGGTTATTTCTACCAGGACCCAGAAGCATACCATAAGTTATATCTAGAAAGTCATATAATTTTTTTGATGCAGATGGCATAGCTGTGCTCTAGAACCCCTGGGCCTGCATGGCATTCTCCCTTGAGGCTGACCTTAAACCTTACCCTGCATCCTTTCCCATCATGGACACCTCTGACACCACAGGGTTTGTTGGACATGATGGTCCAAGAACTGCTAGCAATGCAGTCTAGCCCTGCTGCACTTCTCTCTCACTCTGGGGCTCTCTCAAATCTATCAGCCTCCTGTGTCACTAAATGTAGGGGGCAGAACAGTTATCCTTGGGATGGGATACCTACCAGATGTACACAAATTCATTTATGTGGTGGGGAACTCAAGATGTAGAGATTTGTCTTTTACTTTGGAGGAGACACCCTCGCACTCTTCTGACTACTGATCCCTTAAGAACCTCACTGACGCGTCAGGTCCCTGAATCTTCTTAGAGTTTATCTCACACCCTCTAAAGTGAGTGTGTCCTTCCAAGGTCTTCAGTGTGCTGGCTGCCTCTTACCCTTTATTATGTTTTGGATATATGGTACACCTCAAAGGCCCATGCATGAGACAATGTAAGAACATTCAGCGGTGAAATGATTAGATTATGAGAGTTGTAACCTGATTATTGCATTAATCCACTTGCATGGATTAATTGGGTGGTAGCTGAAGGCAGGTAGCATGTGACTGGAGGAGGTAGGTCACTGAGAGCATGTCTTTGGGTTTATATTTCATCCCTAGTGAGTGAAGCTCTTTCTCTCTCTGCTTTCCTGGTGCCATGTTCTGAACTACTTTCTTCTGCTTACCCTTTCCCCACAATGTTCTGCCTCATCTCCAGCACAGAGCTATGGAGTTGGTCATCTATGGACTGAGACCTCTGAAACAGGAACCACAAATAAACTTCCTATCCTCTACATTGACCTTGTCATGTCCTTAGGTCACAGCAACAAAAGGCTGACTAAAACATTCTTTACTGTCTGGTATTATGCTGATAGTATAACAAATATTTGTGAATTTTTTTATGATATACTGACAAATTAGATCTTTTGTGACTATATTATGACCAGGGGTATGAGAATTAACATAGCTTTTGGGAAGATTATAAACAAATATTCATATCCTGTCCACTGTTTTCAATCCTTTCTTCTAATTGGAAAGGAAAAACAGACATTTGCAAAATCAATTGCTGTATACCTTGTACCTGAGTCTTTATTAACCTACTTGAGAAATACTATTGCATAGCAGCTATGACCTGGAATTCTATGAAAACCTTGGCAATCTATAGTTAGTATCTAGTTTTTTTTTTTTCAGGGACCACAATTAATCATCATATTGATTAATTAAGTAGAAATATCATGACAATATCCTTAATATCTTTAAAGTTAAGACTAATTTTCCTTACCTGGTTTACAATATTGTTTTTGATTTACTGTCTTCACTGGGGGAAGGCATTTTTAGAGGTTTCCACTTACCTGGTCTTTCCAGTATGATAGCTCTTATCCACATATCAGGAGCTCCATGTGGAAGTTACTTCAACTTCTAGTATATCAAGTTCAAGTATACACTCCAAGACTGGAAAGGTAACTACTGGATAGATCTGTGGACATGATGAACCCACTTACAATGGTATTCTAGTCAGGAATGATTTATTACTTGGTCTACATAAGTTCTCACTCTAACAGAGAAGCCTAATGATGCTTTGGTCTGATGGTATCAACATAAATCAAATTTTTGTGTTCAATAATTCTTGAAATTTCTGGGTATCCTTCTCTCTCTCCAGTGAACAGTCACATAAGTAAGCAGCTGGAAAACCCTTTGGGGAAAGAGTAGGGATATAATCATAGCATATTCTCACCATTGTGTTGCAAGAAAGAGCCATCCTAGCAGATTTTTTTCCCATCCTTGGGTTTCTTGCCAGGATTAAATTTCATGTCTGGAGAAATTATCTCCATGTCAGTAGATTTCTGGTTTCATATTTTATGTTATAGCCCTCTGTATAAGAGTCCTCAAATCCCAGTTCCAGTACTACTTCCTTGACTTCTCCTAATGTAGGGCAGCTAACTTTTATAACTTATCCAGGATGTAATCTCTTTCTTCCTTTATCAAACCTAGGACTTCCCCAATTATAATGCCTGTATTTGACTCTGATTAAAGGTTTAGCAGACAGGTAAGAAAAGGCACAGCTCTCAATGGGAACACCTGTTACCTTGATAGGTAACAGTCTCTAAAAGATCATCCAATACTACAGATATGCTAGCTCTTCATTACCTCAGAAGACTTTGAGGTTATTGGGAGGTTCACAAAGCCTCAATCTTTGATGGCATCCATCCAAATGACCCCATTTGATGCTTAAAAGTCCCAGATGTTCCTAAAGAGGGACCTTACTTTATCTTGACAGAAATGCTTTGGCTCAACATTTAATTATCTCTGGAGATTTGCAAGTATAATTCTTAAGTTCTGTATTTGCTCTTCATCTATGCCTGCTCTTACACTACAGGAGAAAAAAAAATCCATTTTTTAAGTTTACAAAGAGGCCCTCTGATTCTCATACTTACCCTTTCTTTAACTGTTGTTAATGTTCCTCAGTTTCTCCTTCTCCCTTTTTAGTGTGTTAATATAGACTAGTAATAACCATCTAACTGTGCTCCATTTGTAGGCAGTGCCCACCCCTGCCCCCCAGCCTTCAAATGCCTGACTCAAAAACATGGTTCCTCATTGGGATATTTGTGCAAGTAACCATTATGAAATTTTCAGGATTTAGGCTTAGTCACAGTGTGCCAGGTACTGTCTGTGCCCCATATCCCACTTAAGATAGGTTGTTCCTTGCAATCATGTGATGAATAATCCAGTCTCAGAATCCCCTTACTGGATGCTTTCTAGTGTTATTCTTTGTTTCAACTGTGTCATTTAAGGTCATCTTGGAAACATATGCCAGGATGGGGCTAGAAGAGCAGGAGAACTATTGGGAGAAAATATCTGTGATGGATAATGGAAGAAGGAGCAGAAGTAGGTAGGAAAAACTTTTACATGGGAATGAGTTCTGATACCTGAAAGGAGAGAGAAGCAAAGAGGAATTGAAGGTAAAACCTCAGACTACAGAGTAGATCTGGCAAAGCAGTCAGCCAAGTCTATGAGGGCTCTGGTACAAAGAGTGCTTATTGGAGAGTCCTGCATTTGACAGAATGTTCATACTCTAGTCCCTTTTCTGTGCTTAGTCCTGTGTTAGGAAGAGCGCAAGGACAGTATGACCTCGAGTGAAGCATACTTATGCTAAAATTTATTTGTAATTTATCTGAAATTCAAATTTAACTGGAAGTTCTGTACTTGCCATTTTTAGCAATCCTACTATAATGGCAGGGTTGAAGGTCATAAGTTGGCAAAATAATCTACTCCCAAGACTGATTTATCTATTGTCCTGGACCACAAAATAGACCAGTAGTATGGCCCTAAAGTGCCACCTAAAGTTTCTTGAAGGAAACCCATAAGCCACTTGGGGGCATAATGACAACATTGAGCCTCTTCAAAACTAGTTGGGGCAATGATTTATCTTGACTGGAGTCAACACAAATTCTGGGCATGGGTTTGCTTTTCCTTATTAAAGGCCCTCAGCTGGAATATACAATAGTGCCATAAGGTTTGATCCACTAAGACAGGATTTTATGCACATTGGGTTGGATACATATATCCACTTTCCAGCCAAAGGCACATAATATTGGGACATGGACCTGGGGTTTTATTATTAACACACCAAACAGAAACTGCTGGCTAGACAGAATGATGAAATGATGTGCTGGGGGCACAGCTGAGGTACCAGCTTGGAGATGATAGTCTGAGAGGGTAGAGTACCACCACCAGAAAGCAACATTCACCCTCAATGAATGGTCATATAAGGTAGAATACACAGGTCTAGAAACAAAAGAGTACAAGGAGGAGTTTCTTTGCTTATATAACTCTTGGTGACCCACTTAGAAAATTTATGCTTCCCATTATAATAATTCTGGGTCCCACAGTTTTAGATCTCTTAGCCCCCAGATTGTAAGTACCTTTACCAGGGGACAACATAAGAGTCTCATCAAATTTTTATCCTTGACTGCTTTCTTATAGTGTTGTACCAGTCAAAAGAAAACAAATCACCATCCTGACAGAAACAGTTGGTCTTATTCCTCAGGAAGGCTATACAACAAGGGAAGCAAGAATATGTTGGTGTCCAATTAAGTAGACTTTGGAAATGACAAACAAATCAACCAGCCACAGCTTGAGAAGGAAGGACATGTTGTCTAGAGGCTCAGATCCTTCTAGAATAAAGGTTTTAGTCAGTCCACCAAGTAAGTCATTCAGATTAGTGGATAATAGGTGATGAGAGAAAATTTACAATGAGCAGTGGAGAATACCAATGATGCATGCCAGTTAAGTTCTTGTTATCATTTGGATCTGGGTGTCCCCCAAATGCTCATATATTGAGAGCTTGGTTCCCAATTCAGCAATACCCAGAGGTAGGGCTTTGGGTAAGTGATTGGATAATTGAATGGACTATTTTTCTAAAAGGTGTTGGAAAATGTAGGTAATGAGCCCTATTTGGAGGAAGTAGGTCACTTGGGGGCATGTCCTGGAAGTGTATATATCTTGTCCTTGGCCCCTTTCTCTTTCTCCTTCTTTCCCTCCCTCCTTCCTCCCCTCCTGGCTTTGTTTCTTGGCTTCTGTGAGGTGAGCACTCCCCTCCACCACATGTTCTTGCTGCCATGATATTCTGCCTTGACTCAGACCCAAGGCAATGGAGCCAAATGGCCATAGACCGAAACCTCTGAAATCATGAGGAAAAATAAATATTACTCCTTTAAGTTGTTTTTCAGGTATTTTGTCATGATGGTGAAGAGCTGACCAACACGGGTTTTAAGACCAGCTCCAGTGGGAGGTGTGTGCTGTTTTCACTAGTCATTTCTTAGTATGGACACAATTTCCAATCTTTCCTTTATAGTTTCTTATGTTTTATGACACACTTGGGAAAACTTTTCCCATCCCAAGAATATGAACATATTGACCCATATTATTCTAGAGTAACTTTTGAATTTCCTAAAAGGCTTTTAATTCTTTGATTCATCTGTACATTGGACATGAAGAGAAGTAGTGACACAGATTTGTTTTTCAAATGCTTAACCAATTCTCAATATATTGTTTATGTTAAAATTATCCTTTTCCCCAAACTTTTCTAAAGTACAACTGGAACGTTTTTATAATTTTTCTAATTTCTAATTTTCAGTGCTTAACTCATTTGTCTTCAACTGTATTGGAATGTTTAAATTATTAATTTTTCTGTAAGTACAATATTGCCTGCATCCCACATGTTTTAATAGTAGTGTTTTCTTCATTAATTTTATTTTGTAGATCTGTACCCAATTATGGTTTTGATTTCCTCATTTTTAAAGAATTGATTATGTGAGCTTTTTAAGATTTCAAAATTGTAGAGGATTTTTTTTATTTCTAAGCTTTATTGCAGTGTTTAAAGAATCTGGGTTACACTATTTGTTTTTTAAAATGAACTTAAGTATGAGTGCTCATGAATTTGTATGCCTACTTTGTTCAAGAACCAGGCTATCATATTGGTCTAGAAACGTTAAACTTAATTTTTTTTTTCCATTTGTACAGGGGTAATGCACTGTTTAAAGATGTGGAATTTTTATACAGAAAGTGGTTGAGCATCATTCTAAGAACTTTATGACAGCTGTTCAGATACCATTTTGGTCTCCTCTTTGGTGCCTGTTATCATTTGAGTTTCCTTAGAGTTTGAAGAGTCACAGGATGCCAGAGCCAAACCTTCCCTTCAGAGAGTCTCCTTTTGAAAGGTGAATTAACTAGAACGCCAAGCCAGAATGTTAGGATTTCTGGAATCGGATCCCACTCCACTATTGACTGGTGGTATTATTGGAGACAAATGTCCTTATCTTTGTGATACAGCATCTCCATTTTTACTGGTGTAGGGGGTAGTCTGAGCCCCATGGTACCTAGCAACCTTCCAGCCCAAGTTATAGACTACAGTGATGGGCAAAGCAAAAGGAACAGGACAGAACAGAGGCATAGGTATAAGTCAGGGAATCTGTAAAGGTGCTCTTTCTTTTGTATCCCACTAGTTACTGAGGAAAGGGTACTTGGTGCATGCCTGGCAGGCCAGGGATTTATGGCTAAGACAGGGGAACAGATAAAAGTTTGGGTCATGGACTTTAAAACCTGAGCTGAGAACAAACTTGGACACCAAAGAAACCAACCACACCTTGAATGCTTTGCTGATATATTTATTTATATATTTCCCCTTTTCAGATGATGGTGACAAAAAGCAGATGGATCCCCTACCCTACCCACCCCCCATAAAATACAGACACAGATTTCATTCAGCATATACAAGCAGTGGGGCATGTCCAAATTCATCTCACTGGGTGACTAGAGCCAGGAGAAGTTCGATCTTGGGGGGCAGTCTGAGCACCTCAGGCCCAAGAATTGAGCAGGCCAATGCTGAAGGGATCCTGCCATTTTGGACCCTGCCACTGGGATGCCAGCAGAGGCGATAGAATTGAATCATGGTGAACAGAGCTGCCTAGCCCTGTCAAGTGATCTAAAAGGTGACAGTGGGCTCCTGAGTGGCTTCCAGTGAGATCCACAGTCCCATAGAAATCTGTGCCTCATGGTTCCCATCTGCATAGGGGGGATAAGAATCCTGCCCTAAAGATGTCACAGGGCTGGCTATAAATGAGGCTCTAAATAGAAATGATTTGTCAAAAATAATTTGTCAAAAGTGCTTTGTCAAGGTAAAGTGCCTTAAAATTTAAGGGAATTCAATTGATTGTGATTGTGTGAGTGCCCCAGGGATAAAAGTGGACTGGCTCATGGGTCCAGGGACCAAGGAAACAGTCAAACTTGTAAACTGTGCCTGAGATGGGCACCTGCTGCTGCTGCTTCAAAAAAGAGCTTCCTTACTTTCTTGGCCCCAGGAAGTTACCAAGGCCTAGCACCTGGATCAGGGCTGGGAAAGTCACTGGGGAAGTTACAGAAAGAGTCACAAGGGTCAAGGTAGGAGGAGGAAGGTGGCATAAAAGCAGGGAATTAATTACTATTATCACACACAAAAATAGATTCCCACTGGATGAAGGGCATTGGATTGGTAGTGCAGATGGAGGCTGGGGGGAGAGGGAGGTGTCACAGCAGCAGAGGAAGGGATACTGTCACAAAACAGGCCCACTTGCTGTCTTCCCTCCTCCTAAAGAGTTAATTCCAGTGTCTGTCTATTTGCACAGGAAGGGTGGGTAGGGAGATTAAAACAAGAACATAATAATCTGTTTTAAGATTGAGCATCCCCTCCTCCTGATGTACTGCTGCTCAGCATCTTTAAGAATTGTCAGAAATAGGTGAGCAGCTTGTCTGTGCACTTTGAGGCAGAGGCCAGAGGTGGGCCCATAGCACCACAAAGGCAATAAGGGTTTCTGGAAAAAGGCAACGGTTGTCAGCACAGTTGGGAGAGAGCTAATCTGCTCATACATGGGCATGGTTTTAGGGAGCTGATTACTGAGAACCTATGATTTTTAAGACTGAGCATCATGAATGCTCCTTGAAAAATAGAGATGTGGGCTAGGTTACCTGAAAGGGGCTGCTGAGGAGACTGAGTGAAGGGGCCAGTGTGAAGAGGCCAGCAAAGACAAATTGTCCACAGGCTTATATTTGGGGAACAGGGAAGAAAAGAGAGAGGTGCTCCTACTGCTGCTGCTACTGTCTTTCATCTCCCTTGGCAAGGGGCTTGGGACCTCCTGGGGAAATGGGGAGGCTGCCCCACAGGGTACCAGCTGGCACCTACAGGTTAAGGCAAACAAGCCAGTAGAGCACATTGAAGAAGAAGAAGGAGACTGGGAAAAGAACTCGAGAATAGTCATCCAGGCGGTAGATGTGGATGCAGACGCGGCCCTGCTGCCAGGTACTGCCCTCACAATCGGGGATCATGCAGAAATACTTCTTGAAACCCTTGTTGCACTCATCACAGCACCTGATGCACATGTTGCGGGGACCCTGGGGGATACCTGGGCTGGGGGGCCGCTGGGCTGAGCTAGACAGATGTTCTTCTCCATCACTTCCTTCAGAGGTGACAATCTCACACATAAACGCTTCCTGCTGCTGGCGGGCACGGGCACGGACACGAGCACAGGTGTGGGCATGGGCACGGCTACCAAGAGGAGGCTGAAATGGACGGGGGGGAAGTAGATGACAGTTAAGGGAATGCATGTCAAGCTTAAGAAGAACTGCCAAAGGATTTGATGGAAACTCTTTCCTTGGCACTCTGTTTCTTGGCCTCCCAGGACACCCAACATCACATTAGTGGCTTGATTTCCTTCACCACCCCCATAATCCCCATCACCTGGGAAGCTGGCCACCCATGTGCCGTAACCCTAGTGCCCTTGCTGCTACGATTCCACACTCCAAAGCCTTGCCACCACTCCCATACCCAGGTCATACATGGCGGAGTTTCGGAGAAGCATGGGCTTTCGTCTGGTTGTAGGTCAGGAAGTTGAGCACAGCAAACTCCACCAGAGCACAGAAGCAGAAGACAAAGCAGATTGCAATATAGAAATCCAAGGCTGTGATATAGGAGACACGTGGGAAATTCTTACGAGAAAAGGTGCCTAGGGTGGTCATGGTAAGCACAGAGGTGATGCCTGCAAGAGCAAGGAATAAAGGGAGGCTAAGCTCCTGACCCATATATTACACACATAAAGGACACCACAAGAAGGCAATTCTTTGTGCTGATCAAGGTAAGTCACAACTACATGCCTATGCTTATGCCCACCTTACTCTCTTACCTAAAGAGGTCCTGGCTGGGGCAGACTCCTTCTTGATCCAAAAGGAAACCCAGGAAAGCATCGTGGTCACAGAAGAAGGGACGTAGTTATGAAAGGCAACAAAAGCAAAACGCCTGCTCACATTAAAGAAGAACGTCATGACCATGAATTCGCCTGAAAGACATAAAAAAAACCCCATTTTATTACAGTATTGATGCGATGTACAGTAAGATATGCACATTAAAGTTCCCATTATTCTTATGGGATTCCCTACCACTGTCCTAGGACAGAGACATCATTTCAGTGCAACACACATAGGACCAGAGGGCAGACTTAGTGCAATACCCATGATCAATTGAGAACTAAGTTAAAGCAAGAATATTAACTACTTGTTAGTCCACCGTCCCACTCCCCAAATCTGTGTTTCCAGGGTGTATGAAAGGGAAAAAATCAGTCCTCTTCATATCAGGGCCAAGGAGCTGATGTCCAGATGGCTGGCTGAGGCATTCATTCCCACTGAGTGAATATACCCATGTGTAGTCCATAGTACCACGGCATGACACCTAGACTGATGGCCCTCATAATATATTTTCTCAAGAAACGTGCTGAGGATAGTGTGCTGTAATGGAGAAAGGGCAGAATACTTTTGGCAAAAGCACAGAATGCACATTTGCTGCTCTACTGGTGGCCAAAAGCAAGTGCTCTCCTTCCTCCCAAAACTCTATTCCATGAGCTACAGAATCAAGACTGCACTCTGTCAGCTGACATTAGAAGCCCAGTGTCAGCCCTTTTGATGTTATGTCTGCAGAGGGCACATCTACAAGATGAACTGAGGTTGTCACATTCACTTGGGTATTGCATCCTGCTGTTGCTCTCACCTCTAACAACAATGGCTCCTATAGAACCAGATGAGAAACTACATCTCCAGTGATCATTTTCTGCTGCACTCTTCGTGCTACCTTATGCTTTGAAACAACTGTCCCAAACACTCTGAAGGTTATCATGACTCTACAACTTGTTGGGTTTTTCTCTGAGCCCAGAACATCACTTTTCATTCTCAACATCCCACTGGATTTGTAATAGCTCTAATCTTGGCTCCTTTGTGAAGCTGATCTTCAAACTCCCACCTCAGTGATGCTATAGAATTCTTCCTTGTCCTTGAATTAAGTAGGCTTTTAAATTCCTCCAAGGCAGGACTCATGTGGGCCCTGCAGCTTAGCCCCTACCCATGCAAGCCTGAAACAGCCAGTGGATGCTCAGTGATCCTTGCTACTGCCAGGCAACAGATTTGGAAAGCAGACCAGAACATCAACCTGTCCATTAAAGGGAGGTCCCCTACCCAGAAGGTATGGGTGAGTTGGAGCTGTATGAGAGCAACCTTTCTTTCCTACTCACCTTGGCAGCACTGACACTCAAGGAGCAAGACTTCTCAGATTCTCTGGAAAAAATGCAAGGAAGTGGCCTGGGGTCAGTGGAAGACCTGTTTCCAGAGTAGTAGCTTTGGGGTTAGAACTCCAGAATGGCATGAGGGACCATCTAATACTTGCCTACTGGCAAGTATGTATTGATCAAATTCCTCATTCTCTTGCCCTGGGGTCTTGACTACAATTTAAGACTCCTCTAATTGGCTATAACTCTGCCCCCTGAAAAATAGCTGAGTTTATATATGTTGATTGCAAAAGAGATTTGTTATTCTATTGAACTTGTCTACTTTATAATTTACTATGGTCAGAGGAGAGCCTTCTCTACTTATCAAGAGATGGAATTTTCATTTTGGAGGTCAAGAGAAGGATACCAACATACACTGTCTACTTCACAAGAAACACAGAAACGTAGGTAAGTGAAGAAAGATATTTGGAGTTGAAGACCCAAAACAAAACAAAATTAAAGATGCTTTCTGCTCTCTAAACCTGCTATCATAGAGACACAATTAAAAAGACTGTGTCAACCCAAAGCTTTGAAGAAAAAGGGAAAAAAAAGAAATGAGGGCTGTACAGACTACAATAAAATATGATACAGGGTTGCAATGATATTACTGGTCTTTTAATGTTGACCTCTTAAATAGTACCTGGACTTAATGTAAGTCAGATGGTTCTAGGGGGAAAGAACTAGGTTTGATAGTTAGAAGTTCCAGAGATCACAATTTCAGATGAACATGGAGGTTTTCCAATGGGCAGAGCTATGTAAAAAAGGAAGAAACCTCCTTAGAAGAAACTGAACTCCTTCTGATCACTAAAAGATTCCAGTAGAGGCTCAACAACCATCATGGAGGATGATTTACTCACAAGGTTTTGAGAACCTCCTGAAGTAGAAATTCTCTGGCTCAAGGCCAAAGATGGCCAGAGTAGCATGCTATCACTATGTTCTGAACCCTGAGGAGATGAGCACAGAAATCTTCTGCAGACAGAGAGAACTTCTCTAAGGGCTAACCAGAAGAGTTTGAGACCAATTCCAAAGATAACTCTGACACTGGAGAAACTGTGGATCAAGAACAATCTTCAGCAGAAAAGAAAGAAGACCTCCACTTTTCTTCCCAAGAACTGTCCTCTCCTCCCAAGGAGAGCTGGTGCTTACCTACTGTTATTGCTTTGGTGATGATCCTGGCTCTGGGGCTTTGTAGTCACTAGGGCACCATTTTGAAACAATGTACAACCATCTACTAAACGGAACCACTAGTGACTTGAAAGCCCCTGGGCCTTGTTTTCTCTGCCACTTTTGATGATAGGTCTCCACCTACCTGGAGAAACTGAGATGCAGAAAGCTAAGAGGCAGGCCCATGGTTAGCTGGCAGAAGAGCAGGGATCTCAAGTTGAAGACAGTAAAATTGCTTCCCCAGGAGCCCCAGGAAAAAGGAAAATAAGGCAGCCCTCGGCACCTGCCTAGTACTGTACAATCAAAGCTCCAGCCAAGTGAGCATGAGCTGTCCTTCACTCAGTGACCAACTCAGTGAAGCAAGAGAAAGTATTCTGTCTAGCCACAAGGAAGCAACACAAAATGCTTCCCATGACAAATGGCTGGTTGGTGACTTGCTCCATCAACATTCTGGAAACGATGAGGGCAGTGCCTCCATGCCCTGAACTTGGTCAGTACGTGTGAAGAGGGTTTCCAGGAATGCTCTGGGAGCTACCCTTGGCTCCTCATTCAGATCACCTAGGAACACAAGCAAAGATGCTCACTCCTAATTGGGAGCTGAAAGTTAGGAGACCCAGAACCCTCTCCTTTCGTCCTTCTTAGTGGAAAGATCAGAAAACCAATGATTTACAAGTCTACGGTGAATCTGCCATGAAGCCTTTAACAGCAAATTGTATTTTCCATAGCTGCTCCTTTAAGACTAAAGTCAGTGTAGCAGCCATCGTAGCTGCTGTAACTCCTTCCAGACTACCCCATATTTTGTCTAGATGTCATTAGACCTCTAACCTCTACCTCCCATTAGGGCAGACCCTGCTTCCCATTCAGTCAGCTCAGACTGGTTCTGGATATGAAGAACTCACATGAGCACCATTCCCCAAAGTCATCCAAGGAGGTCAGTGTTTCAACAAAGCCCTTGAAACTGAGGGGTCTGCATGACAAAACTAATTGCAAATTGTGAGAACAACGAAACTTTACTTACCTAAAGTCTCAGGGGACTTGGCAAAGCACTTACTTCTTTGCAGATGAGACTGAGACATACTGGCAAAGTCTCAGTTTCCTCTGCAAACAGTTGTAAGTGCTTAGCATTTACAAGACAGGAGCCATGTTCTCCGCAGTATTTCCACAGGATGTTACAACAACATTTGTACAGACAGCATTCTCCAGTCAGCCGTACCACCCTCCTCGGCCTCTGCCTAGCCCTGGCTCCCATGGAACACTTACCAGCTGGGGTTGAGATAGTTTCAGTTTTGTTGCTCACTCCTGTAAAATCAAACTGGAAGAGCTTCCAGGAGTTCTTTTCATTGATTTCAAGCTTGAAATTGTCCCACTTGTAGATCATATCACTTTTAGGATAGGAAACTGGAAAGCAACATGGGAAGGAGGTTCACATCAGACTGGGAAGCCCAGCAGAGCACCCCACCAGTATGGAGTTAGCCTGATTAATGCCTCAGAGTCCTGACTCTGGCCTCACCAGCTCTTGGAATTTGCCTCTCTTACCTGGTTGGTGAGGTCCATTCGATAAGTACATTTACCGAGCATTCCTTAGAACCAAGCCCTGGGCTGCAAATACAGAGATGAACAAGGCATGAACCCTGCTCAAGTGTTCACATTTCATTGAGTAAAACAGCTGTGATTTTTGAACTGCTCTGGAAAACCTCTCCCCATGGAGCAGGGAGAAAACAAAGTTGGGAAAGATCACTTTGGTACACACTCAGAAAAGATGTCATAGAACAGGTAACATTCTGTTAAGTCTTGAAAGGCAAGTAAACATTATCTACATGGATGAGGCTGAGGGGTGAGGAGCAGCACAGAAAGGTGAAATGCTTAGTTTATTGCAAAAATAGCAAAATTTCAGGAAGGCTAGCTCAAAGAGGATGAGTTGTACAGGAGGAGGTAGGAGGAGCAAGTTCAGCAAGAGCCTTGAGGGTCGTTTTAAGGTCCATGAGAGTTAAGAAATGATTCAAAATGAAGAAGTGACCTGGCCTAGATAAGACTTCCACTAGGTCACTCTGGTTCCTATGTGAGCAGAGCATGTTAGCAAGTTGGCCAGTTATGAGGGGGGTGAGTGAAGTAATCCAAGCACAGCAAAATGAATGAAGGCAGGAGTCAAAGCTGTGACAGCCAGGATGCAGAGAAATAGAAGCAATCAATAGAGATTTGGGAGGGAATACCAATAGGGTGTATAGATTGATTAGGTATAGGAGGTTAGGGAGAGGGAAGCATCAGTGTTGTTGGCTTGGACAACTTGGGTGGGTTATGGTGCCCTTTAATGAGACAGATGAAAACACAGAAGCAACACATTTGTTTTGGAGGTAGGGGTTGGGAGGAGACAATTGAGTTTTGACATGTTCAATTTTAACATGAAGATGATGCAAAAGTCCAAGTGGAAGATGACAAAGACCTAAACCCAGGTAGTGAAAATGGAAGGTGAAGAGAAGCAGACATACTTAAGATACACTTCAGAAGCAGATGGTGGACTTCAGCGGGGTGCAAGGGAGAAGGAAGAACACAACATAAGGCCCAGGTGGAGCAACACAGAATTGTAGGCAGGAAAGGAGATGAAGATGGGGAATGTAGGATAGAGACCCTGCACAACCTTGGCACCATCTCAGCAGAAAAGCAAAAGCAGAAAAAAAATGCAAAGGGCAAAGATGAGAAAAAGAAGGGCCCAAAATATCTCTGGGTCCCCAGAAACCTAAGAAGGTACTCACAGCTAGAGAAAGACAGAGGGCAAGAGTGAGAATCCATTGGGAATTTGAACATTTGGAGTGAACATCCCGCCTCAATGGTCATCCTGGAAGGGAGAAAGGAGCCTCATTAGGCAGGCTCTGAGAACTTAGGTAACCACACAACTTCGATCTTGGGGCCACCACCATTGATTGGCAACGGTAGAATTTAAGACAAAAAGTTCAAAGTAGAGAAAAAAAAGAGGAAGAATAGCTTGAGTGTATCTGACTAACTTGGGCTCCATCATCAGAAAAGTGTATGGACCAACATAGACGGACTTCCATTTCTTGCTCAAATCAGTTCTCATAACCTGGAAACATTCTCATATTCTGTATTACCTTCCCATCCCAACACCCATGACAAATAACCTTATTCCAGGCATTTCAGTATCTAGCCTGGTTTCAGTTACCTTTTCAATCGCTGTGTTGCTGCTCCGCCTGGACAATTCCACCACCGTGGACGTGTCTTTACATCCAGTGTCCACTTGGGATGGAATTGTCCAGGCAGTGCAGTCATACTGGTACATTCTAGTTGAAGAGCCAAATAACTGGGTACCAGTCCCAACTCTGCAAAAAACTTGGTGTGTAGCTTTAAGCAACATCTTTTTGTTTTTGAGGCCTTGGTGCCTATTTCTGTAAATGAAGAGGTGGTGCACATGGTCTGGGAAAGCTGTACAGGCCCTTCAGAATATCATTCAGGATGAAATCTTTGCCCATGTTTCTTTGGCTAAAATTTCTAGAAGGGGAGGGTGAATCCCATGAGGTGAGATGCCAGAGGCTTGACATACCTAATTGTGTACAACACCTTGCCATCCTTGTGGATGCGGACCATCTGGTTGGGCATGGTGATCTCATGCTCTTGGGTCCTCTTAGAATTCCTAAAAAAGGTGTCTGGGATCCACAGCTGGCTCACCACATTGCCATTCAGAACAAGAGTCTCAAAGGTGTCATTATAACGAAGGCGTTCATCATACCACGTCTGGAGGAAGATGATGTCAATGGTGTATTCCTGGCAGGAAGGACAGAAAACCACATACTTGGGGCTGAGCACACAAAGGACATCCACATGCAAGTATATTGTGTTTCACTCTCTAACCTGGAATCCTAAAGCCAATGTGATGATATATAGAGAGCACTGGACCAGGAAGCAGGAGTGGAATAAGGTCCATCCTCTCTGCCCAGGAACACTTCCAATATCATGACCGGAAAAGACTCAGAAGGTACCAATTCAAATTATCCCAGCCAGGTCAGTCATGCCTTGCTTGATCACCCTAACAAGGAGATCTAGGTCCCCACATCATGAGGCAGTTAACACATAGCAGAACAACAGAAAGGCTTGCCTTAAAATGCAGCAGACAGAACAAGTCTTATTCCTGCTCCAAAGAACAGATCTCCAGAAATGGCATTTCATTGGTGCTAAGATGCCCTTTACCCACATTTTGGAAACTAGGACACATCTTATAATTGATACATATTTGTAATGCAGCATTTCTCCTTGGTTTAACGAACTGTGATTTAAATTGTCTGTACATCTTAAATGAAAGGCAACTTTGAATCAAGGAAAGGCACTTGAAGATTGCAATCATGTCCTCCTGAGTTGTCTTTTTTTTAGAATAGACATTCATGACTAAAAGCTTTCAACTTCTTCAACCTACGCAGTTATTTTAATATTAGATCTGTAAGGACTACATAGATGACTCTTTTTGCCAAATGTAACAATATTCTTAAGCTTTCAAGGGTCCATAGGTATCTTGTAGAACTTGGTCCACAGTACTACTGCTCATTTTGCACTGTGTTTACAAGATCAAGCATTATATTCTGGAATGATTCTGCCATTTGCAAAGAATGTGTTGCCCAGTAGAATGGTAAACATGACTGCAGTCCATACCATACAGCTGAATAAAAATGAAATGTAGAGTTTCCTCCTGGTCATATCATAGTAAAGACTACTGAATGAATGTCATTGAATTAAGGAAGATAATGGTTTCCATGTGTATAGAAAATCAATATCAATCCAACAATGGTTTGTGTGAAATTTGGTGATCTTTAAAGGTCTATGTTACCTCTGATGTTCTGGATTCTGGGATCCTTATCAGCACATGCTTTATGGGATAAGATGTGAGTTGGGGTAATCAGTTTTTTTTTTCCAATTAGTGACATTACAAACAACTGAATGTGCCCTAGAAAGTGTTCCAAGGGAATATGGAAGGAGATCTGTTCATCTCTAGTGGTAAGTAGTCCCACTTTATTTTTTCCTGTAGAACTACTTTCACTTCTAATCAAAATTTTAAGTAAATGTTCATGTGACCTTCCATATTTACCCTCCATCTCCTTTATTAAGTGGTGGGAGGGGACTGAAAATAATTTATAAATGACTCAAACTGCCATGTGTCCAGAGTTGACATTGTGACCCTTCATCTACCAGTAGACGATGTCATTGATAGACCCTCTGGCATCCTCCTAAGTTTGCACAGAGAAAAGCAGCATAAAGTTTGACTGTAGGAGTTTTCTATTTCCTAGAAGAAAGTAATATTCCCAAATCACTAACAGTGTAGGAAAACACACTTCATCTAGAAACAGGCAGGCACTGGTAGCTTAATTGCATAGGTTGGGCTCAGCACCTCATCGTGCTCACATAGGGCTGTAGAGCTGTGACCCCATCCAAATCAACACACTCTAAATAACCTTTGAATGTGTGTGTGCATATGCATAGATATACGCATGATTATTTGGTCTCCAGATACTGTCAGTTCCATAAAGTGTCTGTTAAACATCAAGAAGGATGTTTAATAGGACAAAGTATGAATAGCCAGATACATGCACCCCTGGTATAGAAAACAGATTGCAATAGAACTGCACGCAATTTGAACAGGAAGTACCAGAAGTACATCATGGCAGAACTCTAAGGGCTAGCCTACCTTGTGTATTTTACAGGTAGAGAAACAGGCTTGGAGAGATAGGGAACTGTCCAAAGTCACACAGCCAAAGGCAGCACAATGGCTTTGCCACTCAAAGCACCATGACCTTGCCCTAGGATGGCCCTTACTTGCCCCCAATCCCTTTGAATATCAAGGTTCAATTTTCTTCTGCAGAATCCCCATGTCCTTTCTTTGAGTTCCTATGTATCAAACAATAAATACCAGCCAGAAACCCACAACACTGGAGGCCAGTAGAGACCTGAGGAAAGAGATCAAGAAAATTCCTGCTGCCCAAATTGATGGAAGCCAGAAAAGGAAGGAAAAACTGAGAATGTTCTCTGGAGTATGTCAGGGAAGCAGACAGAAAGAGGTGGCAGAGGCTGGCTTACATTAATGTGGGAGCCCTTGACCCTGTCCCATGCCATCCCACCCTGACTGCCTTCAAATGGCCTTCAAAGTGTTTCCACATTACCAGTGGCTGGCACTTCCAACTTGGCCAGCAGGGTCTCCTTCACAGCCAGGCCACATAAGCTGCTTGACAACCGGTGGGAAACCTTCCCCTCCATACTCATGCTGTGCTCATAGTCTGCTATAAAGTGTTCCAAATGAGCATTTAATTTCAATTTAACAAGACACCAATTTTAAGTTCTTTACACATCAACCAGTAACTAATGTTTCCATTTTTTCCCCAGTTTGACAAGGGAGGTTGGGGATGTACATTTCTTTTAGCTCAGCTGAAACTAGAAATTTAGTATTTAAGAATTGGCTTAATTAGAATCACCTACAATAATTTCCACAGCAAGAAACAGTGTCAGCAACAGTCAGTCCCAGATTGGTCACTGCCTTTTAAACTCATACTGGGTGTTTTGAAAAGTTTAGCTAGGAGATTGGCAGAAGCAATTTATTAAAATCCACCTGCCATGGGCTCAGGTTTCTTTCCCTATATTTTTTACATAATTGACCAAAGGGTGCTGAAACTCCCTTTAAACAACTATACTGACAGCATAATTAACACGGGGACTCACAATATTACTGATAGGCTCAGTTGCCACAAATATTAAGATGGGATCCTTAATGGTAGCTTTGGTTGGCAAACAGACTGTCATGAGGATTCAGAGACAAGAATGCTTTGAGTGCTGGCAAGTTCTGTGGCAGAGACAATCATTAAGTGCACCAGGGAAAAGTAGACTATGTAACAACAGGAACTTCCCACAGCTTTCAAGAATGATTTGGAACTAGGTAGAAACTGAGAATTCTAAGGGAAATTTAATACCACTTGAGGGTTGGGAAGTTTCAAAAGGCACTTGGCCTAGCCTAAAGCACCACCTTGCTTGCCAAAGAAAACCAAACTGTTGGTTCCCATTTTGGACCAGTTCTCTGTCCCACATCAAGTGTGGTGACTGCTGGGCTATTAGACTGTACCCTCTAAGCTTGCCAGTTATCAGCATTTCCTGGCACCTCAGGTAAAGCTGGTGCTGGCAGCATTAACAGGTGTGGAACAAAGAGAGATGGGACAATCAGCAACTATGAGTAGGGCTACTGCTGCTCTGCTGCCACAAGAATGCTTGTGGATGATAGATTTTGATTTCCCCAAATTATATCTTAAACAAATTGTGAATATTTTAGCCACAATTTTTCCAGTACTCTATCAGTTTTACAAGATGCTCATTCAGAAAAACAGAACAAAGCAACTTAGGAGCATTTGCTCCATTTATCAATGTTTATGTTCTCTCTACTTAGTCAAAGAATTTAGCCACTGAGTGGAGGTGGACAACTTCAAAAGGAAGGAACAAGCCAGCTTGCTGGTATTTAGACTGGCACACTAAAGGATAGGGGCCAAAGACTGGTATAAGAAAATACACTGAGCCACTTTCCCCACCCTCAACCAATAACCTCAAAAGTCCATTTCCTATTAAGAGTAGAGAGTGGCTAAAATGGTGGGACCACAAGACTTCAACATCTGGCTCTTGCTCTAACAGGAACATAATGACCATGGGTTGTGGGCAGACTTCAAGATGAATACCAACAATTTACCCCTTGGTGTTCATGCTCTTGTGTAATGCCTACCACATGACTATGGGCTGTAACTAATGGCTTGCTCCTAATGAACAGAATACAGTGGGATATCACTCATAAAGTCAGATTACAAAACATTGTGCCCTCAATTTTGAGCACCTTTTCTCATACTTTCTCGCTCAGAGGGAAATCAGCTGCTATATTGTGAGCAACTATTGGAAAGACCCAAATAGCACTGAGGAAAGCTTTTGGAACATAGCTAGAAAGGAATTGAATCCATCAACTATGGGAGTATGCTTGGGTGTGAACCCACCCTCAACTGGTCTTTCAACTGAGACCTCAGTTCCAAATGACACCTTGACTACAGTCTTGTTAAGACCCTGAAACAGAAAACTCAGCCAGGCCATGCCTGAATTCCTAGAACATGCAAGCTATGACGTAATGACTATTAGTCATTTTAACACACTATGTTTTGGGGGTAATTTGTTACATAGCAATGCATAAAAACACTGTGCTTTAAGAACCAAATTGCCAAACACAGTATCACAGGGGAAGCCTCATTCTTACACTCACCTTTATAAACATTTCAATCTTCCATGAAGGTTACTTACTTTGGGGTGTCTATTTTCAAAGCCCATCTTAAAGTCAAGGCTCTGAACTCAAGACACATGGCGCTTGTTGGCTACTAGTGGATATGTTAAAACAGTACACACCCTTGCCTATGCTTATGATGGAATTGGTTACTATAGCCTTCTTCATTGTCAGGCTCTGCAGATGTAAGTGGCTTTTGCAGAGCATCTGTCATAATTCTTTTGGTTAGCTAATATATACTGAGTCCTTGGCAAACAGTTCGTAGTAGAGACAGGAAGGCAGATAAAGAGCAAATAATTACCATGAAATTAGAGAAGATCAAGCTAAGTATAAGCTAGAAAAATGTGAGTATGCAGAGAGGAATGTAGTATATGAAGGGAGCAATTAATAGTTGTGAGAGTGAGGGAAGTTGCCATAAATAAGATGTCAACTGAGGTGTACCCTAAAGGAGAAGGTTTTCTGTTAAGTAGTTTTTTTAGTTGTAGATGGACACAAAATCTTTATTTTTATTTGTTTATTTTTATGTGGTGCTGTGGATCAAACCCATGGTCTCACATGTGTGAGTCAAGCGCTCCACCACTGAGCTATAACTCCAGCTCAAGGAGAAGACTTTTGACAAGTAAGAAAGTAGAGCAACCACATCTCAAACTGGAAATTGCTGGGACAAAGGTTCAGCTCAGAGGTGCATGGTGGTCTGGGAATGTCCATATTTTCTAGCGTGATCAGAGCATGTGGTCTCTGAAGGTGAACAGGAAAAGAGCCACAGAGGGCCTTGATTGCTGGACTGAGGGGTTGGACTGCATGCTCTAAGTAGGGTCAGGCCTTCAGGAGGCACATCATTAGGGAGACTGGCTTGACAGGATGATTGGGGTAGGTGGACACCTTTGCATATTTTAGGTGGGAGATGATAAAGGCTAAGTGACAACAGTACTGACACTAGGATGATACTACTGGAAAAAGAGGGAGAGAAGGAACTAGAGCAAATTTAGAGACACGAGTATAGAACAAGAACTTGTGACTACAAATGTAAGTCATACAAATAAGGATCAGAAAAAAAGAGCCATTCTGTTGTAGTGTTTTATTATTTTATTTTGAATACAAGACTGGAAGATGTAATCATAGTTCTGAAGGTCCTCTTCAGGCAGCAAGGGACTTACCTTTTCCAACCTCATTCTCAAGTTAGCAATAATTAAAATGTCCCCCTCCCTTCCCAAACAAACAAAACTCTTAGAGTTGTTACAGAAAAATAGAGTAAGAAAGTACAAGTGGCAGGCCCCATAGATCATCCCCTGGGCTAGAAAATACTAAAACCAAAGGTCAGTACTCACCATGTCCAAGATGGAAAGAGGGCCAAGGCTATTGACGGAGACCTCAACAGTGACCACAGTGGGCTTCTCTATAAGGGAAACAGAAGTAGAAGACAATAAGTGATGAATAGGAGCATCGGGCAGGGGAGGGGTGGTCAGAAAGTAGGAAAGAGAACCAATTCTAGTTCTAGTTGAGCACACACCTTGAAGATCAGTCATTTTATGGTTGGAAAATCTGAGGGTGAAGAGAAGGAAACAAATTTGATCAAGGTCAATGACCTTCTTACACTAGAGTTAGTATTTCTTACCTGATGGGTAAGCTGCAGATGTTCCCATCTATGCACATGGCACCCTAATCTACACTCCAGGCCCAGGCTCCACTACTATGCCTACAACCCTCCTTTCCTCCAAAAGGAAAAGAATTTGTTCTGCTACTCACCACCAATGCCAGGGCGCAGTTTGTGGTCATAGTTACTCAAGATGGTGTTCAGGATGCGAGAGGCTTCTGGAAGTTTGCCAGATGGGCGCCCAATCACAGAGGCAGTAGGTTTTGTTTCTTCAGAGAGGAGCTTCCTGCTAGGAGGCTGGGGCTGGGGGCCATAGACGACAACATCACGGGTAGAGTCTTCATTCTCCAGGGCAGTCTGAGGTCCTTCAACCCTAGAATATACAAACAATAAATGAAGCTCTGCTTTCCACTCCATAGGGGCCCCAGCTGGTGACTCTTGAGACAGACACAAACGAAATATTTGTAATGCAAGGCTTAATTAGTAACTATTAATGGAAAATTATGAGGCACTAACAGATTATACTGGTTAATTCAATTTAAATTTTGTTTCTCTTTGGGGACTTTCTATGCTATTTCTCTTTTATAATATCTTAGTTTTTTAACAAAGGGAATTTGGTGTAAAATGAGGTGGGGGGCATATTTTACAAGTTCTGGCCTGGGTTTCCTGGTTGTCTGAACAGGACCACCTGGGAGGGAGGAGCAGGCTCAGGGCCAGGGCTACTGAGGAATGCTTGCAAAAGTTGGAACAGCCTCTCCCAGAGAGGACCAGAAAATTGTGGGAATATTCTGCAGTTTTGTGGGGTTTTAATACTCACTGTGATGGGGGCAGGAGGTGGAGGAAGGAATACTCAAGAACAGATGTTATCCAGGAAATGATGGCCAAACAGGAGTCTGTCCTGAGGGCCACAGCCAGCAGGACAACAATAATAATGACAATACTACTGCAAATAAAGACCATTTTTTAAAATTAAAAAGCCATCTTCTAAAGTATGAAACTCCTATGGTGTTTTGTTGGAAGTGAGGTTAGTACTTACTTTGCGGAGAGGTAGTAATAAATAATAAAGGGCCCCAGGGAGATGCAGAGGTTCTGGTCATATTTCAGTTCTTGACCTGGCTTTCCATATACCACTGTGGTCATTTTCTGACAATTCATCAACTGTATACTTTTAATTTGAGCACTTTTATGTATATAGGTTCTAATTCAATAAAAAAAATAAATAAAATTAAAATGCCCCCTATGCTAATGTATGGATCTTATTTGGATCCTAGTTTTTAAAAGCAGGCTATAAAAAAAATCCTCTTTGTGTCACAATAGGAGAGCTTTGAACACTGTGTAGTTGAGGCATAAATTATTCTTAACATGTTTGGCTTAATAATAGTCTTATGTTTGTGATTTTTTAATGACTAAAACAATTACATATGAAGTGATATGATGTCAGAGATTTGTTTCAAAGTAATCTAAGCCAGAAATGGTGGTTGGTAGGGGGGGCAGACAAAATAAGTGGCTGTGAGTTCAAAAATGATGAAGCTAATAATGGGTATGTGAATATTCAGTCTACTATTCCCTCTACTTCTGTGTATCTTTGAAAAATATAATTAAAAGCTTTTAAAAAAGCCATCAGTCCAAATTAATGTGGATGTTGGAAAGCAGGAGAGTGCTTTCTTTTGGGGAGGAGATTTACAGGGAGGGGACACTGCAAATGGGAGGTTGCTGCTAATGTTCTATTTCACCATCTAGGTGCTTGTTACATGAGCATGTTTACTTTGTGGAAATCCACTGAGCTGTTCACTGATGATTTCAATGCTTTCCTATTTGCTTATTACACTTCCAAAATGAGTTTTTTCAAAAAGGCAGCAGGCAACTTTCTATGCAAAATAAGGGGTAAACAAAGCAGGAGACTTGGGCCCCTGTGTTGCAGACCAAAGGACTGCCAACTTGGGTTGCCAGATGCATTTTTCTGCAGTATTTCAAGCTCTCCAAATTGCTTAACTGGCATACAGATGTGCTAACCTAGTGCCATTTTTTTTATGTCTGAAGTGGCTAATTCCTATTGTGGACTAGGAAAGAACTGGGCTTGGGAAAAGCAGTTTCCATTTTCAATTGCAATATCCAGAAGATGTCTTCTTCCCTGAGGCTTTTCAGTTCTCTTGGGCATGGGTGCCCCTCAGTCCTCTGAAGAAATAAGGGTCAGTGTTCTTTCTCTATCCCTGTCATTCTCCCTCCCTCTCTCTTAAAGGGTGGAGGGAAAATGGAAGCCCGAGACCCTGTAAAATAAGCTCGTGGCTGGAAACATGGCTGGGAACATGGTGCAATCCTCCCAGATGTCTGAAATCTATCAACAGGAACCCCACCCCCCAGGTCTAACAGTGCAGAGGCAGAGAAAAATGCTATCAGTGGGATCACCAAAACCCTCCTGCCCCTAGGCTACATCTGCAAGGAAAATGATATCAGAGGGGCCTGAGGTTGCTTCAATCATATAATTAGCTTTTGCCAGTTAAAACCAACAAACTAACAAATAAATAAACAATGTCATACTGGGATCTTTGGGGGTTAAGGAATGCCTGATAATGCATACCTTTCTCCAAGGAACCATTAAGCTCACTTTCACAGCTAGAACAAACAAAAACTTGAAAAACACTCTACACTGGACTAGTGGGATTTTCCATGGGAGCTCTTCCTTCAAGTATCCACATCTCTCCAAAATGGAGCCAAATGTCTGCAAGCCCCTTACCCCAAAGCTGGTTGTGAGGGGGATGGGGGAAAGTGAGAAATAGTGCTGGATGTTTTTTTTTTTTTTTTTTTTTTTTCCAAATCAGATCTTATTTTCATTTTACTGATGGAGAAACTGAGGCTTGGATGGAGGAAGAGCTGTGCACAAAGTTACAGAATTAATATGAGGCTGCGCATGGATCAGAGCAAGGTTCTCTGGTTCAGTAAGGCCCAGCACAACCCACTGTCACCTCCTCTTTCCTGACATCTCAGGTTGCCATGCTGACAGTGTCTGCACATCAATTGCTGCAGCCGTCCCCCTTGGAAGGGTAGTTTCTATCTCTCTGCTGTTTTCCTCTTATCCCCTTCCCTCCTTTGGCCCTCCCCAATTCAGCCATCTTTTGCCCCAGCCAGTCAGCCCTGTTAGCTGTCTCAACTAGTCCAAATCCCATCTAGAGGGATGTGGATGACTGGAAATTCCTAGTATGCATTCAGAAATATTTACCAAGCCCCTGATGAGGCCAACCCCACCCTAGGGCACCAGTGAGCCAGCAGGAATCCGAGTCCCTCCCCCAGGAGTTAACGCAACCTGGGGTGGGGCGAGAAGCCATCCCCTTCTTCTCAATAGATATAAACAAGACACAAGCCCAGCACCATGGAGACTTCGAGAAAGCTCCACAGATCAGGAAACTCAGGAACTTGTGACAGTTCACACCCAGCAGGAAACAGTCTCAAAAACATGAAGCAGTCATGTTTCACCCCAAAAGCCAGAAATTGGAAACAAACTTCTAGAAAAGTCCCAGGGCCAGGGCCAGGAGAAGGTGTGAAGGAAGAAGGCGACTTAGGGGAAACCTCAAGAGGGGAGGGAAGGAATGAAATCCAGGATCTAAACCACAGACCTCAGAGAGCAACATTCCTGGCCTCAGGCTCCAATCTGCCCACGACCCAGCAGGGTGCCTAGGGGTGAGGAAGGAAGGGGGGGCTGCGGCCGAGGAGCGTAGAGGACAGCTGCGGCGGGAACCCTCAGCGTGAACCAAGGCTCATGCCTGGGACTGGCACCAAGAGGAGTGGCGGGATATGAAGCAAGTAAAGTCAGAGTTGCCTGGCGCCGTGCCCATACTCGGTAGGCGCTCCGAGAGAAACCGTGAGCGAAAGAGAACAACTAGGCAACATTCAAACATTTTCGGCGCACTTACGCTCCCCCAGACCGCAAGCCACCTTCCCCCAGGTGGCGAAAGCCTGGCCTGGCTGGGCTGTTTCCCCCTCTCCCTGCGCAAGATTCCGCGAGGGAAAGAACACTCGCTTCCCGGCCGCCACAGTGCACTGGAGGGAGAAAATCTGGGAACAGAGTGGCCAGGGAACAGGGGTACCATCTTCCTTCCTAGTTCCCCCTCAGCAGCCCGGGACGGCCGTCCTAGTGGGAATCCAGCGGAGGCCGGTGCGCGTCGAGGGGACGCGGGGCCCGACTAGTCTGTGCGGGGGCCGGGCAAAGCGGCCGCTGGCTCGAGGAACACTGGGCTGCAGGGGTCCCGGGAGCTGGCTGGGCTCGCGGGGACAGGGAGCCGGGCGCGGAGGGCTCTTGGGTCCCGGGGATGGAGACTCACCTCGACTGGAGGAACAGGAATATGTTCAGGAGGACCAGAAGAACTTTCGGCAACATCGTGTCGGGGACTGGCGCGACCACCTGTGTGGAGGTCGCAGCGCGCAGTCTGGCCGCACCGACAGCGGCGTGGAGGGTTTTGTTGCGCTCCAACTTTCACTCCTCCCACTCGCTTCGCCCCACCCCGCGCTCCCCACCCTGGGCCCGCCCCCAGCCCCGATGGAAATCTCCGACGACGTGATCGCTGCCGCAGCGAGAGCGGCGGCAGGGGGGCGGAGGCTGGAGCGGGGAGGGGGAGGCTGGAGCGGTGGGGGGGGAGGCTGGAGCGGGCGGGGGAGAAGGAGGGAGCCCTGTCGCCAGAGGCCCCCCGTCCCCCACCGCCACCACTGCGGCGCTGCCAGACAGCCAGGGGCGGGGGGTGGGAGGAGGGAGGAGGAAGCGAGCTGGCGACGCTCTGGCCCAGGCTGGGGGGAAAAGGCGGCCCATGGCTGTAGCCAGGAAGGCGGCTGCAGGCTGGACCAGGCATGAGAAAGATGGGAGACTAGGTGAGCTTTTGCCTCCTCTGCGACCCCCTTCAGCCCGCTGGCACGCAGCAGGCTCCAACTAAGCCCTCAGGCCCTTCCTATCCACCACCTGTTGCACCCCATCCTTCCCTGGCCTCATGGATTTTCCCTGGTCTCACTCCACACCCAACAGTTCTTCAGAGCACATCTATTAGTCACCAAAGATAGCTGGGCAACTCATCACCTTCCTTGACACAGGGAAGAAGACAGATTTAGGAGTCTCCCAGTAAGTTCTGATCTAAGCTACTCCACAGAACAATTTCAAATGCATTTGGGGTCCAGAGAGTACCTGCCAACAGAGACTTAAGCAGAGACATTCACTAGAAGATGTTTTTTGAACCCTGTCGACATTGACTCAATGTGACCCATAGTTTAGTCCATTGACCACTGTGGCCTATGTGTCAGAGGGACTATCTGCGGTGAAGAGATCTTGGAAACAGCCTCTCCAAGACACTGTGGTCAAATCTTTCTGGAGACTTAGCTCCAGATGCTATCAGAAGTCAGAAGACTCAGAGAGGCACCCCTGTTAGAGAGAATATGTCAAGAATCTCAAGCATCCTTGGACTTCATCTTTCCTGCATAGACCCTACTGATTCTGATGGAAGACAAAATCATTGCAAGCTGATACCCCATGCTAGCGTAGCTTCACCTGTTGCTCTAGAAAGGGCTGTGTGCACCCCAGTTTGCATGGTAGCTCCACCTCAGAAAGGCTTTGCTATACCATGCTAATCTAATACACCATCTCCACTGCCCCCCACCACCATATCACTCTGCTTTGTCATCTTCACAACACTGTCATCTTCACAACACTGCTCTCTAACTGATGATATTCCTGGGCATTTCTTTGTGAGCTTATTTACAATGGATCTCCCTCACTGAGGTAATTCAGTGACAAACATACACATGCACATGCATATGCACACACAAAAAAATTTGTCTATATAGTCATGCTGCATAACCATCCAGCCTACCAGGAGTTGGGGCTCCCTTCAGGTCTGGGACAAGAGAGAAATTCCTGCACAAGTCTGGGACAAGAGAGAAATTCCTGCACAACACATTTAGGCTTCTTTGTATTCACTTCCTAGTTCTCTGTCAGAGCCAGCATGACAGGCATGTGAGTGGTGCAATTTCACAGGAACCTCCCCACACACAGAAGAGCCCCAGGCCTTTTATAATGATTGGATATTGCCATCTTGAATTTCTCAATAATGTTTGAATGAGTGGCCCTGTATTTTTCTTTTTCCTTCAGCCCTACAAATAATGCAACTGGTTTTGCCATACATAGAAATGGTATACAGTAGTCAACAGGCAAACACAGAACTTCCTGAGCCTATGAAAAAGAAAAAGCTGTCATCTCATCAGCACCAGGCTGTTGTGGAAAATGATAAGCCTCCACTGACTGTGTCCAGCCTTGAATTTGGAGTGTCTTCTATGAGGGTCTCTTCCTCCACTGGCACTTGAGCTTCAGGACATGATGACTTGTCTGATTTGCCTGTATTCCCTGGAACCAGCCCAGTGTCCAATGACCACTAAGCATCATAAGCATTTGCTGAACTAGAGACTGAATCCTAGGCAGCCAGACTAGGCAAGTACTTACAACTCCTTCGTCAGAGGATCACATTCACCTTCCCTGTACAGGCTGAGATTAATCACACTCTTTCCATCTTCCTTATTAACCTCACCCATGGGGTATCTATGAAGGAGGAACTACTGAATGTTACTGTTCTGTAATTATGCAAGTATTTGTTGTACCCCAGACTGCACCAGGCCTTGAACTTGGTGATGGAGGAATATACAAGGACTCAGGCACTATCTTGGTCCTCATATGTTTTAAGGGAACTTCTCATGAAAACCACTAGTACAAGAAAAAAAGCCAATGAAGGCAACGGAACTCTCAAAAGATGTCTTGCATGAACCTGAGCCTGTTGCAGCAAGAGGAGGGGCTTAGTGGTAGCAGAATCACAAAGATGGACAATCCCAGAGTGTTGAAGGCTGAATCATGTGGTGCTGGACAAAGAATTAGGAGGAGTTTACCAGAAGTGTTTGCATGAAGAGGAATTGTGAGAGATAAAGCAGGAGCTCGCAGCAGGACAGACTAGTGCCAAGTCCTGAACACCAAGCTAAGACTACATGTTATCCTGTGGGCAATGGGGAATTTCAGAAGAGTATTGAACAGGGACTTTTGCATGTCAGAACTGTGCTTCAAGAAGATCCCTCTGGAGGGGCAGGCAAGAACATTTGCAAGAAGCAGAGGCTGGAGGAACCATGGGAAAGAGCAACACCAGGGACATCTAATTGATAGGATCAGCAGCTCATTAGATGGAGTAAGGCAGGAGGCAAAGGAAGACAGGGTCGCTGGAGAAGATTCACAGGGTCTTCCCAGGGGACTCAGGTGGTAAAAGAGAAATAAAGCAGAAGGTGGAGGCACTTGAGTCACTGCCATGAAAACAGTTCTGTGCATTTTTTCATTTTACTTTCTGATGTCCCATTATAAATAAACATTCACATTTATTGTTTAGTTCTGTGTACATACACATATGTGCATGTGTGGGAAGTATACTTCCTGTTGCCCAGCTATGTATACTTCAAATATGCCTCTCTGAAACTTGATGTTCAGACTGGCTATTAAAAAATGTTAACATGGCAGCTGTATTTTCATGATGAAACCAAACTACCCATTGGTAACAATAGCAGTGAGCAGTCCCCTTGTCAGTGGTGAATTATCAAATTTAATAACCAACATCAAAACACTATGTGTCCTGTTATGTTTGTGGTTTAAGAATAAAATTGGAGCTCCTGGTCATAAAGTCTGTGTGTTGCTACCCCAGCTTGGCCCCAACTATACAACATGGGTGACATGCTTTTCCTATATTAGACCAAGTGAAAAATGCCAACCCAGACAAGTCACGCAAGACTCGTAGCTTATTAAGTACCTGTGCTTACTCGAGGCCAAGATGCTGGAGACATTTCAGGTAGCAAGCTGAATAAACAACTATCTATAGGCTTAAGCCAACTGCTGGGATGAATGAAGGGGCAAGCAAGAAACAGCCAGACTTCAGAGCAGATAGACTGACACTGGGAGCAGTGTCAGCTTGGAATAGTGCTCAGGGCTCTGTGCTCCATTGCAGACAAAGCACCGTTGAAATTCTCTGGTGAGATACTCACTAGAGGACCACCAACAGGTTCTTTAAAGCCCCCTGAGCCTCATGTTACTTATGTGTAAAAATGGGAATTATAATGCTTCACACTTCATGTGCACTCAATGGCACAGGCCATCTAAAGCATTTTTCAGCATCTGGCATATGGTCAGTACTTATGTTCCTGCCATTCTTATCATTATTATTATTAGCTGATAACTGAAAAATGACAGAACAGTCACATCTGATATCCCTGAGGTCTTAAAAGCACCCTGGAAGTATCTGCACAAGGAGTAAGACCCCAGTTCCAGAATACACTACAGAAAAAGGGCTCATGTCCCAAGAAGGTAAAAATAATATGCACAAAACAGGACTCTAGACCTTAGGTAATTGAACCACTTAGAAAGCACCCCAGGCTAGTGGTATCCAATCTATAAGAGAAAAAAGGCATAAATGAGTTGGTGATTAAGGCTCACCAGCATATGGGTGGTATTCAAAGTCATGGAACTGGATGCAGTCACCCAAGAGAGAAAATACAGCTTCAATGTGAGTCCTAAGAGGGTGTCACAGAGGTCAACAGGGGGGAAAAAAGGCCATTTTTAGTGGGCTGGTGACTTCGACCATTTGCCTGTGAATTGTGTACTCATGGCATACATTGGTTCAATCAGTGGGGTGGTCTTTGGTGAGTTTGAGCAGTGAGCAGAGTCTGTTCACACAGACTTGAGAACATGAAATGTCAGGGAGAGAGGAGAGATGGTGAAAACTAAGTACTGATCATTGGGCTATAAATAGACATCTTTAGGGTCCTTGAAAAGAAAATTTCCTATGGGTTCATGAATGCGTTGGGAAGGGTGGGGAAGAGAGGTAAAAGATGGAAGACTAGAAATTGGAGACAAGGAGCACAGACAGATTCTTGGAGGAGGTTTGATGCAGAGAAAAGCAGCAATATGGGGTAGTTATTGAAACAGGAAGGAGACTCAAGAGAAAGTTATCCAGGAGCAATAAAAACACATGTGTGTTATGGAAAGGCTTTATGTGGCAGGGGAAGGATGGGAGTGTTGTGATGTCATTGAGTGAGGAAAAGAAGATGAGACGTAATAGTTTTGAGACAGCATTAGAGAAGGTAACAACTCTATCTCCAAACTCTGAGGGATACGGAATGTGGGACTATAAATTCCTTGAAGTGAACACCAGAGTTGGTGCCTGATTGCAGTGTTATCACTGGATTAATGGCTGCATACATGACTGACAGGTCTGCAGAGGCAGCCATATCCTCCAGGCAGACAGGAGCTAGATACAGATTTAGACAAAGAGGTGGAAGTAGCTTTCAGAGATGAGGTAGGAAGGTGGAGGCACTTGTGTCATACAGCAAGGGAGCCAGTGGGGGCTTTTGAAGATGTGGAGAGGTGCAAGAATGACCAGGGGTGCCAGGGAAGTAAGTGGCTGAAGCATGAGCAGTGTGGGGAGGGTTTTGGGCTGGAGAGCACAGTAGAGGGTCAGTGGGTAGGGAGTGTGGTTTGGGTGAGGTTCCAGGGAAACAACCATACTCCTACCTCCTCCCCTGTCATTGCAGAGTAATTTAAAAAGAAGATATAGGGTGCAATAGATACAGAAGCATGGATACTTCCCACATTCCCCAAGAAAGACAATAGAAGCTATAACTTAGATCTGTAGCCAAACAGACTTCTAGAAATGCTACCTCATCCCTCACCCCTCCCTCAAATCAAACCTAGTCACCCTTCCTGAGGACAAACTGCTGTGAAAAGCAGATGATCCTCCTGCATGTCTCAGAGGCCCTGGCACTGGAAAAAGGAGAGTAGTGATGGCCGTGTTTTCTTTGCCTTATCTTACTTGTCAAATAGACCCTGCTTCTCCTTAGAAGGAAGTCAAGGAGCAGAAATGTTGCTCTCATAGGGCATGCAATAGATGTCCCTATTGTATGGGCAAAGTGGAAAAATCAAATGGAGGAGGAATCATTTCATTGCAAATATCCATGTTCTGTTCCTTTTAAGCTTAATAATTAAGTCTGAGGCAATCCCCAGGTGGGGCTGAGATCCTCATGTTTGTCACAGATGTTGAGAGGAATGGGTCAGTATTTCTCAAAGCCTCTGGGTATAGGGATGATTCCCATCTTCATGAAGCCCTTCCTGCAATACTAATCTCTACCCTTCATCTTTGTGACACATTCAGCTTCTCCCCTTTCTCGCTGCTGTTCTGGGTGATGGGAATATGGTGACAAGGCTAAGTACCTGCCTTCATGAAGTTTACATTTTTTATGCAGGGGGACAGGAAGTACACAGACAAGAAAATAAATCTGATTGTTTTTAGTACTGAATGTCATGAAGAAGTTAAAATTGGTAACGTACCCAGTAATGACTATAGGACAATGACTGAGGGAACTGTCAGTGTGGCTAGGTGCAGGGGACATCTTGGACTCCTCTTTGGTTATATTTTTGGGCAGCTAGGAAACTCAGGACAATCAGCTCTGAAACCATTTTTGCCATCTCTAATTCCAATGTGGAATAAAGGGAGTTGGAGGAAGGTAAAATGACAAGGCTATTAATATAGGAGAGGCTGCCAAGCCATTATCGTTTATTTCAAGTGGTGGTAAAAGCAGATGACTCATCCTTCAGAGCTGCAGGACTTTGCACCAGACATTCTGGATGGTTTACTGGCTTGCCTATTTTCCTGAGCCCGAAGTTCAGGGGAAAGGGCTTCTGAGTTTGATTAACTCTGAGTAGCTGTATTTCTTACCTCCGCCCTAAGAAAGACTTTCCCAAAACGTCTCACGGGAACAAATAGATGTGTCCACAATGGCTGGGAGTAGGGTGGTTTCTTAGGGGAGATGGAGTTAGGTTGCTAGCATGTATTTTTTTACAGTCCTTCACCAGCCACACTTCCTTGTATGGGCAAAGTGGAAACTTCACCTTTCCATGAAGGTGAAGGAGGAAAGTCATTGCTAAAAGGAACACCTTTTCCTTGGCTCCCTGGTCAAACATACCCGACTTAATGAAAAGCAGTTCTCCTCCCAAAGCTCTGGAAAATCAATTGCCCAGTTCATAATGCTTGCTGGGCCCAGCTGCTGCTCAGTCCTAACAATTGGAAGGATTGAGCATGATCTAGTGCTCCGAGAGGCTCCTCCAAAGGAAGCTCTGCTAGCAGATCTTCAGTCTGTTAGCAGCCTGTTCTACAAAAGGGACTTGTTCCAACAGATTGGGAGGTGAACTCGCCAAGGAAGTATGCAGTTTCAGTGTAAAGAGGTCTTTGTAAGAAGCAAGCATACTCTTTTTTTTTTTTTTTTGATGTGCCATCAATAACATCACCTGTAGGGCTGCAGTTCCAAAATTATTAGGACCAGTGCTGCTGTATGAAATAGAAAGGGCTCAGTGGTGAGCTAGATCAATCAAAGACCTATTTCTATGGAGAACTGCCACAGTCTGGCTGGGCACAAATCATAAGCCACTGAAGCAGGAACAAACTTTATTTTTGAACTGTAGGAAAACACTTCACACAGCTCCCAGGAACCCTCCCTAACGCCAGGCAGCTCATCCAGGAACCCCCAGCCGGAAAAATCTCTCCCGGAAATCCCTCCTCCTGCACTTCCCCAACCAATGGGAACTCTCAGGGAATCCCCAGAAATCCCCACGAGAACTCCAAACTAGTGCGAGAACTCAAAAATTGCGGCAGAGGCCGATAGTAATGCCTCGCCTGTCAATCAATACTGTTGGCAAAATGCCAGGGGCCATACAGACTCAGCAGTGGCTCTCAGCAGAGAACTTTGACAGAAAAACCACAACAGAGAATGTTTTCCTCTCCAAGAGCCTAATATGATGGGCTATAGGCAGAATCAGGATTTGGAAAGGACTGGAAATTGTTTGATGAAGCTAGTGACTTTTTCTGACATAGGAATCTATCCATAATCTCCCTCACAAGTGGAACATTCAACGTTGGTCTGAACCAGAAATGGGAAACCCACTACCCCACAGGACTGCCAGCATAACTTTCAGACAATCTCTACAGAAAAGAAGTCCTTCAACAAGATAGGTGAAGAATTTTCTGACAGAGGTAGAGGAGCCCATCAAATTTCCCCTTACTTTTCAACTGTAAATTGGCTGGGGATAAACATTTAAATGTGAAAATATAGAGCCTGTCCCTTACCATTCTTGTGCTCTGTGCACAACTTTGCATCTTTTGGTATTCATTTTCACTACAAAAATAAGCAAGTGACACATTATCATAATAATTCTTATATCTGTGAACTAAAGATTAGACAAGCATATAGAGGCATCACACTTAAAAAGTCCCAAAGTCAACACTAAAGCTTCAGCAATTTCTTCAAAGAGGCTGTTTACATTTAGTCTACACACAGTTCTAACTGTCCTGTGGAAAGCTGATTTCCCATCCCACAGCAATTTAATAGCAAAATTAGAAGGAAAGAGGGCTTATTCATCTGATAATCCAGACTACAAATAGTTATTAGTATTGTTAAAATCAATGCAATTAGCCTTAGAATTTTCAGGGTTTTCTTGGAAAGGAAAATCACTTTCCTTTTCTGAGCCTCAGTTTCGATTTCTGTTTGTTTATTTGATGTGAGAAAGATGGTAGTTCCCTTGCATATTTAGGCTGTGTTATTGCTCAAGTCACCTATTGTGTTGGATCATTTATGGTGCTTTTAGCTGCAAATAATGAAAACCCTTACTCAGACTGACTCAAGACAACAAAAACATTTATAAAAGGAAGTCCAGATATATGTGGGCCGCTGGGTTGCTTAATTCAGCACCTCAACAATGTCATTGAGGACCATCTCACAGACAGTGCATTGTAGTTGCTTCTCTTCTCCAGTGGCAGAACCAAAGATCTAAAACTGGACTTAAAGTCCTCTAAAAATGAACTCTTATTTCTGTCCACTGCCTGTGTCTCCTTAGGACTATGGATATTCCAGTCAGCAATTGTCTTCTGTGTGAGGCCATGTTGGGGGAAAATATCCCTGAAAGTTCAAGAGAGCTATCTGATTTCAAAGGGGCTCTGATGTCAAATAGGGTGTGAAGTCCCATAATTCCAGGAAGAATCTGATTCCATGATAAGTTCAGTTCAGGATACTTATAATCAGGAATGTGAGAACATTGGATAGTTAGAGGGATTAGATGAGAACTGAAACTGACATGTTTCTCTAGTGCCAAGGTGCTGAGACTGGGTTTTCTCCACTAGGTGTTCAAGGGGCCCTTCAAGAATTTAAGGAATAGGGGCTGGGGATGTGGCTCAAGTGGTAGCATGCTCACCTAGCATGCATGAGGCACTGGGTTCGATTCTCAGAACCACATAAAAATAAAGTAAAGATGTTGTGTCCACCTAGAACTAAAAAATAAATATTTTAAAAAAGAATTTAAGGAATGGAAATGAAAATGATCAGATTTATGGTTTTTGAACCGCTAATCTGGCTGTGATGGCAAGCATGGATTTGAGGACATGAGTGTGAGACCAGAGATTGCTGGACCTGTCAGCACCCAGCAATATTCTCTGTTGCAATATTCTAGGAGAAAAATATTGACAATGTCAGCTAGGTCAATACAGGGAGGAAGGAGAGAAAGGGCTGAAAATCTATCAAGAAGTAGTCTCAACCTGGTAGCTGGTGATGGTTGAATGTTCTTGGTGAGGGAGTGTTCAGCTGATGGGCACCTTCAGGATTCACACTTGGCCTCCAAGTGCCTCTGGTATCCTTCACTGAGATGGGCTCTGCATAAGACACAGGAGGCCATGTGATAGCAGATAGAGGTTTTTGCAATTTCAGCTATGTTGATCCCAAGTCCAAGTGGAAATTTCCAGGAGGAAATTTAATATATTGGGGGAGAATTTAGGATAGAAGTCTAGGTTAGAGTTGGACTCATTAATATCAGGGATACTATTGTATAACACTGTGTGTTTTACAAAGCACCTTAGTCTTCATGATTTTATTTAACCCTTATCCCAGTTCTATGAGGGAGTCATTATTTTTCCCACTTCCTAGCTGCCTGCAACTGATCTTGTAGAATTACAATGCATGGATGGGATTAATTATTCCATTTGCCTCTGCACCTTGTCTAGGCTCTTGGTCCTGAGGATGCTACAATTTTGCTTTACCCAGTTCTCCTCCCATGCCTATATCTACTCCAGCCTCCTTCTCCCTGTGTTCCTATTGAAGTCATTCAACTCTGTCTTATAGTTGGAATCATGGCTCTGACAATTCTGCCTTGTATTTCTGGTATCTAGCTCCATCTTTGTATCCTTAACTTTCCTGACTCAACCCAGTCCACCCTCTTTGGGTCTTGGACTCTGTCTGTGGCATAGGCTAGCTGGACTTTGGGTTCTGGGTGACAATGCCTCATGAGTAAATAGGGGATGAATGAATTTCATCCTATTCTTTTCATTCCCTCTCAGATCTGCTTTCTTGCCTAGTAGGTCATGAGGGAATGACTGGTTTGCTTGATTGGAAAACAAAACCCAGTGAAAGTTCACACAACATGTTAAACAGAAATGAATGCATTGTAGACTAGAGGATAATTTTCCAGATGACTTATTTTGGGGAGGCAGTGAGGATAATCTAAAAGGTTAGTAACAAGGGTGAGTTGGAGGAAGGGGATTCCAAAGAATAGAATGAAAGATCTGGCTTGGCTCCTGCTCTCAAGTCAATGGGAAGCCATGTCATTGGGTTCTCAGAGCAGGAGGAGGTGAGCAGAACTGTGTTGAGGACAACCATACTTCATTCGCAGGCTGGAGAGTAAAAGATCTGCAGGAGAGCATTTAATATTCA
Source organism: Marmota flaviventris (assembly GCF_047511675.1). Taxonomy (NCBI): domain Eukaryota; kingdom Metazoa; phylum Chordata; class Mammalia; order Rodentia; family Sciuridae; genus Marmota; species Marmota flaviventris. The sequence goes on from NC_092518.1 coordinate 131,820,273, forward strand.
CTACTTTTAGCACCAAGACTTTGAAAGGGGTTATTCAAACCATATTAGGAGGGAATCACATCTCCCAGATATAGCTCATTATTCTTTTTTAGTGAAACCAAACATACCCAATATGTCTAACCTCTTTCTAATGACTCCCATTTTTTTTGTGAATTTTACTTCCTCTCCTTGGCAATAACCATAGTTTTCTCAGTTGCTACTTATATTAATTTTTTTACTCCTATGTAAAATGGCTCCAATGTACTTTGTCAGTGTATATATCTCTTTGTAGAGTTTCATACATTTCCTCGCTATTCTATGAACAGCCAGCTACTTCTCATGATTGTCAAAGAGCCTGCTTCTTGCATGAATCTGCTCTTTCTTGGGATTTTTCATTTGCTTTGAGATTGGAATATAGATACATATGTTTCATAGAATTCTATGTAAAACGAAGCTTGTAAGTGATGCATAAAATCCCCATGGACCCCACTCTGAAACAAAGTAGATGCAATGGGAAGCTTGGGCTTCATGATCATAATTTCAACAGCTCTGGATGCTTTCCCCTCTCTCTCTCTCTCTATTTCTCTCTGTATTATTTTCTCATTAAGCACAGCTTATTCATTCTTTCAGCAAATATTTTCTGACCACTTATTAAATGTCAGGGACTCGTCTGGGGCCTGGGGATATAGAATTAAGCAAATCAGACAAGGTCCTTGGCCTCATGAAGCTTTCATTGGTTGGGCAGAGACACTTTACATGATATATGAGAAGACACAAATGCTATGAAGATAAATGAACAGGGGAGGAGAATAATATTGTGTTTTGGATGCAGATTTTTATTTTTAGTAGGATATCATGATTCATAACGGAACTCAGTGGAGGGAATGAGCCACATGGATATATAAGGGGAAAAGATTCAAGGAAGAAGGAGAAGTACAAAGACTCTGGGGGGCAGTGAGTTCATGACTGGTGCTTTGGGGAAATGTCAATGGGGTCAGTGTGGCTAAGTAGATTGGGCAAAGAAAAGATTGGCAGTAGATGAAGTCAAGGAGGTAAGAAGGACCAAATCCTGAAATGTGTTTTGCGTTATTTCTTCTATGCTTGATTTATGATTTTTGCACCATTGTAATGGTAGCTACTTGAGATAATCTATAAACAGTAAGTTTAAACGTTAAGACAGTTCTCTTAGTTTAGTCTTGGCCATAGTCTTAACTACCTTAGATTGGTTAGATATTCTATTGGAAGTTTAAGAATACCTGTCTTCTTTTTGGTCATTTGGAATTACTTAAATAGTTACTGTTTCTAAATCTGGGAACCTCAAATCTCTCAAATGTCTTTATTCCCTTCCATCTCAGGTCAAGGAAATTCTTGTTGGACATCACCTATGTTTAATGTTCTTCTGAAAGCATTAGGAGAGCAGCCAACAAAAACTTTCTAACATTTTCCAATCACTTTCTCCAGAGCTATAGACTTAGTAGGCATTAGACTGCAGTCAGTTATTTTAGGTTATCGTTTCATCATGCTTTTCCATGACATGAAAAGAATTACTAGCTTTTAAACTGATAATATTGACAAAAATATCAATATTTTTGTCCCTTCCACTTACCTGCTGGGGATTTGTTGTACCCTACATCAAGACACAATTCCATTTTGGTTAGGGAAAGCTAAGCTGTTGTAACAGAGACCCATCAATAGTCTATAACTAAAATACATCTAGTTAATAACTAAAATGTAGAACTGGAAGTTTTGTATTTAAAAAAAGTTATGGACATGTTCAGTTGGGTCAAATGTGGAGGGAATAATATGATCAATTCCCAAGTACTATACTTTTAAGCTAAATTTTAATAATCATTAATTCATGTGAATTTAGATTCATCCATACCTCACCTATTTCCCCTACTTCCTTGGGATTTGTAACAAGAACTATTTTAAAATATTTTTATTAGTAAATTTTAGTTTCACATAGCATTGGGATTCATTTTGACATAATCATACACATACATCATAATTTTCTCTACTTTAGTCCCTAGTACTTGCTCTTTCTGTCCCCTCCTCTCCTCCCCATCCCTCTTCCTCTACTTTACTGGTATTCCTTGTATTTTTAAAATTAGTTCATTAAGATATACATAAAAGTGGAATTCATTGTGGCATATTCATATATGTACATGGCATTATTTGGTCAATTTCATTCCCTTTTCCCATTCCTCCTTCCTTCCCCTCAATCTCCTTCCTCTTTTCCAGTGATATCCCTTTATTTTCATGAGATTACCCATTCATTTTTTCCTCCTTATTTTGATCTAGTTTCAGCATATGAGAGAAGACAGTTGACTCTTGACTTTCTGAGTCTGGCTTATTTCACTTGGCATGATGTTCTTTAGCTCCATCCATTTATCAGAAAATATTATAATTTAATTCTTCTTTATAGCTGAGTAAAACTCCACTGTGCATACATACAATGTTTTCTTTTTCCATTCTTCTTTTGGTGGGCACTTTGGCTAGTTCCACAACTTGGCTATTGTAAGTTGAGCTTACAATATGTGATGTGGCTACATCACTATAGTATGCTGATTTTAGTTCTTTTGAATATACACCAAGGAGTGGGATGGATTTAACTGGGAAAGTGCCAAGCTGGATGAAGTAACCTGAGCATTTATAATGCTCACTCTGGAACTAGCAACCTGTACCATGGTCAAGTGTGTTTCATCCCAGGGAATTAAGGTTGGTTCCACATACAGAAATCAATAAATGTAATTCAACACATAAATATTAGTAAGGACAAGAATCACATGACTATCTCCACAGATTTTATAAAAGCATTCAACAAAACCTAACACCCATTAATATTAAAAATGCTCAAAAAATTAGGGATAAAATAACTGAACATGTTAAAGGCTGTACGTGACATACCTAATGCCAACATCATACTGACTGGAAAAAACTGAAAGTGTTTCTTTTAGAATCAGTACACTCTCACCACTCCTAGTCAATAGAATTCTTAAAACTCTATCCAGGGCAATCAGGTAAGAGAAGGAAAATTAAAGGGATATAAAAAGGAAAAGAAGAACTCAAATTATCTCTGTTTACTGATGACATGATCTGACATCTAGAAGATCCATAAAACACCACTAGAAGGATTCTAGAACTGGGAAACATATTCAGCAAAGTATCAGGATACAAGATCAATATTCATAAATCAGTTACTATCCTATACTACAATAATGAATCTGCTGAGAAATAATTCAGGAAAAACATCCCATTCACAGTCACTTAAAAAATGAAATAAAATATATGGGAATAAATCTAACCAATGAGATGAAAGACCTTTACAATGAAAACCATAGAACACTAAAGGAAGAAATTTAAGAAGACCTCAGAATATGGAAAGACCTTTCATGTTCATGGATAGGCAGAATTAATATTAGTAAAATGGCCATGATATCAAAATCATTACACAGATCCAAGGTAATTCCCATAAAATACCAATGACATTCTTCACAGAAGTAAAAAAAAAATCCTAAAATTTATTTATAAGAATAAAATATTCCCCACCAAAAGCAATCCTGCACCAGAAGAGTGGTGCAGGAAGCATCACAATGCCAGAACTTAAATTATAGTACAGAGCTATAGTAACAAAAACAGCATGGTACTGGCACCAAAACAGACTTTGAAGACCAATGGAATATCAAAGAAGACACAGAGTCAATCACACAGATCTATACTTATCGGAGACTGCACAAAGTTGCCAAAAACATGTTGGATGAAAAATAGCCTTTTAAACAAATGGTGCTGGTAAAACTGGTTATCCATATGTAGCAGAAGGACATTTAACCCATATCTCTCACTATATACAAAAATCAAGCCAAAATTGAACAAGTCAAAATTGAATTAGGCCAGGAAATTTGCAATTGCTACAAAGAAATATAGGCTCAACACTCTAAAATATTGGAGCAGGAACCTACTTTCTTAACACTTCTCCTAAAGCACAAAAATAAAGAATTCTTAAAATTTTTATTGAAGAACTACATGCACAGAAAAGTGAACATAGCCTAAAGGTCCAACTCAGTGACATATTTTTGTAACCAGCACCATTCTTCATAAACTGAACATGATCCACTCTCCAGAGAAAGTCTTGTGCTACCTTCTAGTAATTCCATAGCCCAAGTAAGTAACCAAAATATAGTGATTTCAAACACCACCAAAAGCTGTTCATATATATATATATATAGCATATATTCTTTTTGTCTGACTTATATTGTGAACCATGTCTATTGAATTTCTCTCATGTTGTTCTATGTAACAGTAGTTTCTTCTCCTTCCCTCTTCTCTTCTCCTTCTTCTCCCCCTCCTCCTGTTTTTTTTTTTTTTTTTTTTGGGGGGGGGGAAGGGCAAGGTTTTACCCTGTTGTCCAGGTTGACCTTAATTCCTGGGCTCAAGCAATCCTCCTGCCTCATCCTCCCAAATAGCTGAGAATGAAGGCTTTTACCACCATACCCTGCTAATAGTTACTTCTTTTTATTGTTGTGTAATGTTTCATTTTATGAATATGGGGGAGTTGTTTTTTTTTTTTCAATATAGTTTTTAGTTTTACATGATAAAATATTTTTATTTTATTTTTATGTGGTGCTGAGGATCAAACCCAGTGCCTCACACATGCTAGGTGAGCATTCTACCACTAAGCCACAACCCAAGCCCTATAAATATAGGTTTTTAAAACATGATTTTACTGCTAGGTGCAGTAGTACATGCCTGTAATCCTAGCAACTCAGGAGGATAAGATAGGAGGATTGCAGTCTCCCGGCCAGCCTGGGCAACTTAGTGAGACCCTGTCTCAGAATACAATATAAAAAGGGCTGGGGATGTAGCTCAGCAGCAAAATGCCCCTGGGTTTAATCCCTAGTACCAAAACAAACAAATAATAAGTAATAAAACAAATAAATCAATAATTGATTGATCCTACTTTTACTAGACATTTGGAATGATTCCAATTTGTGAGGCTATTGTGAATAAATCTGCTCTGAAAATTCTTGTACACGTTGATACATGCAAGTATTTCTTTTGGTTATATTCCAAGAAGTATAATTGTTGGTTCACAAATGTCTGTACATTCAGCTTTGGCAGATGCAGCCTAACAGGTTTCTGAAATGTCTCTACCAATTAATATTCTTGCCAGGAGTGTCTGAATTCCTATTGCTCCACTTCTCACCAAGGTTTTGTACAGTCAAACTTTTCCTTTTAGCCACTGTGTTGGGTGTATAGTGGAATGCATTTTAATTTGCACTTCCCTGGTACTGTTGAGTAACTTTTAGGATATATTCTTTATGACAAGTTCCTTTTGCCTATTTTTCTCCTATGTTTTCTATATCTTTCTCCTGGCTTTTACAAGTTCTTCACATATTCTGTATATGAGCCCATGCTTTAATATGGTGTAAATATCTTCTTTAACTCTACGGGATTTTTATATCCTTTAAAATATTTTCTACTGTCCCAGTGCTACAAAAATGTGTTCTTCTATACTCTCTTCAAAAAACTTCAGCATTTTATCTCTTGCATTTAGGTATGCAACCCTAGAATTGATTTATTTCACATTTAGATGTATGAACCCTTTAGAACTTATTTATGAATACAGTGTGATATAAACATCAATTATTTTTTGCCAAATGGATATCAAATTGATACAGTATTGAAAATGGCACAATTTTCATAAATCAAGTATTTGTGTGGATTTGTTTCTGGTTTCTGTATTCTGATTCATTGGTCTAAATTAATATAGCTTTATAATGGGTATGGTGTCTGGCAATATTAGTCCACCAACTTTGTTCTTCAACATTGCCTTGGCTATTCTTGTACCTTTGAATTTCCATTTGCATGTTAGAATCATATTGTCAATTTATACACATACACACACACACACACACAAATACAATCACACACACTGAATCCTATTGAAAGTTTGTGACTGGCCTATATTGGTAACCATAATGTCTATTGAGTTGAAAATTTGGCTGGCAATTGTGTTGAATCTACAAATAAGTTTTGAAAGAGTTGTTATCATTAAAATATTGAATTTTCAAATCCATAGATGTACTTACATCTTTGAGGGAAATTCATGACTAAAGAAATAACAAATGTGCAAACTTTTTTATCAACTAACAAATGAATAAACAAATGTGCTGTTTTATGCAATGGAATATTATTTGGCCATAAAAAGAAATGGAGTTTTGCTGTATGCCACCACATATATGAACTTTATAAACATTATGTTATTTTGAAAGAATCCAGGTACAATAGGTCCCATATTGTATGATGCCATTTATATGAAATATCCAAAATTGTTTAAACTATAGAGACAGAAAATATATAGTGATTGCTTAGAGCCAGTTGGGACGGTGTAATTAAGGGTCAGTGATAGATAAAGGACATGGAATTTCTCTGGGGGTGATAAAATGTTCTAAATTTATTGTGGCAATGACTGCACCATTCACTGAATATATAAAAATATTCAAATATAAATGTTAAGCAGGTGAATGTATGGTATGTAAATTATATCTAATTAAAGCTGCTACACATAGACACACATACCATAACCCTTGTTTGCAAATGTATTGATTGTTTGAGCCCTAAATCAGCTCTCATTACAGATATATTCTTCGATCTTGTATCAACTAGAGATTTTGGAAAATGGGTGTGTGCAAAGAAGGGTGTATGTAAATATTGAGGTGGACAGAAAAGTGGGTTGTAATTAACATTGTCAATTGCCCAGAAAAAGCCACTTTCCTTTTCTTCCATTATAATTGAATAATAAGAAAACGCATTGCTAGTTCTTACTCTTTCTGGAGTTAGGTATGAATATGTAAGTACATTCTTGTCAATAATTACAAGCAGATATAATATGATCTGCTTCTGCACCAGGTCCTGAAGATATGATCTCTTCCATCCTTTCTGACTGAAATCCCTTTGTGGTAGGCACAGAATTTGAATTACATAGAAGATTATATGCCTCAAGGGAAAAAAAGGTACATGTTAGGAATTACATGGAAGGAAAGAAACTGCGTTCCAGATGATCTTGTGATCCTTGTGATGCACAACTGTATCATTCACATTAAGGCTATCACATGAAAGATATATATATATATATATATATATATATATATATATATATATATATATATATATACACACACACACACACATATATATCTCATGAAAGACGTGTATCTTATGAAAGTTATATATATATATATATATATATATATATATATATATATATCTTTATATATACATACATGTGTGTATATGTGCATGTATGTGCATAAATTCATACACATGCACATACATATATACATTCATACATGCTATATATATATACACACATATATTCTTCATTTAAAAAATCATACACACACACTTTAATTTGCTCTATTATTAGTTTTTTAAAAATGCTTGGTTTACCATAACTAATGAAAGAGGACAAGAGCTAGGGCTTCTTCATTTTTGTGTTCTCTTATCAGCTGAGTATCTGGAATTTGGAAGTTCATGTTTAACCAGTCCCAAGGAAGAAGCCAACAAATACCTGAAGATTTAAGATCTTCACGTTGTTATCTGGCCTCACTTAGAAGCACCATCATAGGGCACTTCTTATCATGCCAATAATTGGTAAATGGACTTCAAGAGAAGTCACTCCTTCAGGAGGGCCCCAGGAGAGAAAACAACCCCAGGCTGAAGGGATTCAAACCTAACTTGGAGATTATGGCACTCACTGAGGACACTCTTGAGTGTCACTAGGTTGCAAATCTTTGAATCCTCCATTGTTTATATTCAGTTTGGCTCAGCCTTTGAAGTGGGAAGAGCACCCTCCTTTTACTCAAATGAAAAGAACATTTTGGTGGTGAAAAGGCCTACTGATAATGGCTATTGCCTAATTATTTAGAATGCTTTAAATTTTCCAAGAAAATCACACTTCATTTCAGGACATTTAGAGAGATAGAAAAGAAATTGAAAAATTATCCTTGAGCTTTCTTAGGGGAGAAATGAGGTCAATTGATGAGGGTTACTCGATATTTTTTTAGAAAGCTGTCTCTGAAGACTTAAACAGATTTTCTCCTGAACCAGTGGCTCATGAGAAAAATTCTAGAATTCCTCTACTGACATATAGAGCTCAGAATCCAAAACTTATTGATGTAACATTAATTCCCAGAGAGGGTAAAGGACTTGGCTGGGATCACCTAACAAATGAGTGATGTAGCTGGATAAGAATGAATGTTGACTTGCTTGTCTAATTACTGTCCTTGTCCAGACCCAAACAGAAAATCTAACTTTCTGGAAATTATTTGTTATGTTTATAATTTTGTGCAAATGTTTTCCTTCCATCAAATTCTTGCTGCATGGGAATCTCAGAAGAATTGCTAAGCAAAGACCAAGGAACTCCTTCTACAAAAGCATTATAAAAGCCCTATACCTAAGGGCCACATTCCATCTCCTCCCCTCCTACTCCCCCAGTCATATTGGCATTGAAATATGTACATGTGAGAGGTATGAGCTGGCACTGTATTTGAAAGACTGAGAACATTCTTGTTTATCTCTGACCCACCCCCAGCAAAGCCTTAGCAAATTGCAAGGGCTAGACTCTCTTTACAACTGTGACTTTCTAAGGAGATATATGACAAAGATCATGCAGCTGAGTCACTGAATTCTGGTGAATAGCTTTGCCTATAGCTGTGACCAATCAGATTTAGCAATCAATCAGATTTTTTTTTATGATTAATAGCGTGGCAAGATGATCCGTGTTCAATCTCTACAGAAACCAGTGTTCTCTTCACTGGGTAAAACCGTCTGGAGAGTGAAGTATTGGAAAGGAATAAACCCAAAGGCTAGGGGAATTTCCTGTATATGCAGGAACATAAAGGCAGTCTTCAGCTTCCATGGTCATCAGAACCACTCCCAAACCTTGTTAAATGCAGACTCCTGAGCCCTGTCATGGACATTTTGATAGCCTCTGTTGTGGTGTTTCAAGGGAGAACTACATGTTGATGATTCATCTCAATTTTACCAGCAACTCACCTGAGCCAGGGTAGAGTGAGCTGGAAGGTTCTTCTTTCCATCTTTAAATATAACCAGTTATTCCAGTTGGCCAGCTGATCCATAGGGCATACCTGAAATAACCTGCCAACAATAGCTTCTGGTACATGTCTAGACCTTCACAGTTTCTAAAATGACTCCCAGCCACACTTATATTTGATCCTCACATTAGTCCTGGGGTAGGGCTAATGAGCTGGGGTGAAAATTCTATTTTACAGATGAGGAAATTGGGACTCTGTAAAAGTGACTTGCCCAAATCTTCAAGGCTCTGTTGCTGAGTTGCGTTTCAAACCCCAATCTTCAGCTTCTGGCTCACAAAGGTCTCATTCCTTCAGCCTCTAACCTGTTCCATCCAGAACTTCTGATTTTAGCCATTTGCTCAAGTATATGTAAAAGGCCTTTGAAAAGTTATATTCAGAAGTGTTGATGGTGATAATGCAATTCTCAGAAGGTGGTAGGGTATATGGTGAATGTTAGGAATAAGCGTGTGTGGGTGTGTGTATGTGTGCACACATGTATGCACACGCACAATTACACTTTGACTAAGTTTCCAGTTAAGGCCTCATGAGAAAGTAACATATGACAAACACCCATAGAAGCAATATATCAGCCAGATTGTAGATATCTGGAAAAACAGTTCTACAGACAGAGGTAAGAGTCAGCACAATTTCCCAAAAGTGATTATGTGTTTGGTGTGTTCCAGGAAAATCATTGGACCAGGTATGGCAGAAGATGAGTGAGTAAGGACAAGTGTATTAAGAGTTGAGGAAAGAGAGGTTGGTGTAGGAGACAAAATTAATGCACTGAGCAGAGCTTTAGGGACTTTTAGGCCCTAAAAGGAAGGACTTTATCTGTTACCATGAGATAAAATGGAAAACCATTGTCTGACAGAGGAGTATCATAATCGGGCTTGATTGTTGTTGACTAAAAACATGTGCAGCACTCCCCAAAGCTTCTGAGTGCTATCAGGAAGTCAACCCCCTGCCCTTACCTCCTTGTATTAATTTTGTCTATTCTAGAATGTACCTAAATGAAACCATGCACATGGACTTTTTAATAACTGCCTTCTTTTGCTAAACATCATGTCTATGAAATTTGTCTATGCTGTGTGTAGCCGTAGGTCATTCCTTTTCATTGCAGATAGTACTCCATTGTATACGTATATCATAATGTGTTGATCCATTCACTTATTAACAGAAGTTCATAGCATTTTCAGTTTAGGGAAACATGAATAAACACACTATGAAAATTTGGGTACAAGTCTTTATGTGCATATATATTTTCAATTCTCTTAGAAAAATACTTAACAGTAGAATGGCCAAGATATATCATAAATGGGTGTTTAATTTCAAGAAACTGCCAAACTTTTCACACATTGGTTGGAGCATTTTACACCTCCCCAAGTGGTGTAGGAGAATTTTAGTTGCTCCTGTGCTTGCCACCACCTGGTATGAATAGTCTTTTAAATTTTAATTTTAGCCATTCTTATGGTGTATAGTAGTGTCTCATTTGGATTTTAATTTGAAAATATCTGATGAATAAAACTGTTCAAACATCTTTTATGTTTATATTAACCATTCACATATATATATGTGTGCATATGTATATATATATATATACATATTTCTCTCTCTCTCTCTCTCTCTCTCTCTCTCTCTCACACACACACACACACACACACACATATACACATTTTACCATTTTTCCTTACTTGTATTAGAACTTCATATAAATGGAGTCAGACAGAATGTATTTTGGGGTGTACATTTTCTTTTACTCAGTTCTATATTCCTCTTTGTTGCTCTACTTTTGAGAGATTTATTAACTTTTATGTGTATATAAATAGCACCTTCCTTTTAATCATTGTTATGAACATTCTTAAAAAAATCTTTGAGTGCTTGTGTCATATAGTTTATAGTTATAAGAAACTTCTAGAGATTTTCTAAAGTGGTAGTAGCATTTACATTCCAACCAACAATGTATATAATAGCACCGATTTCTCACCTAGTCTTTTTGATAAATTTTGTTAAAATATTTTGTCCACATTTAAACTGAAATTTTTGTCTTTTTATATATGTATTCTGAGAATGATATTTTGTCAGAACACATTTGAGGAATACTTTCTTCCTATCTGTATCTTGGTATTCATTTTACTAGTTGTGTCCTTTTATGAACATTACTTTAAGTTATTTTATTATTTTTTCATTTATATTATCACCTTTTGTAGCCTAACAAACCTTGGCCTATCTTTGGTTCTCAAAAGTATCCTTCATTTTCTATTAAAAGCTGTTAAGATTTTAGCTTTTATATTTTTACATAGTTCCATTTTGAATTACCTTCTGCTTATGGTGTGTGGTAGGAGTTGAGGTTGAATTTTCCAGCACTACTTGGATTACTTTGAAACTTTTGTGAAAATGAAATGACACTGGAAGTACAGGTCTATTTCTTGGCTCTGAGTTCTGTTCCATTGATCTCTGTGTTAATCCTTATGACATTTCTATATTGTCTTGATTAATGAAGGGTTATAGTAGAACGTGAGATCTGTTAGGACAAGAACTCCAAATCTATTCTTTTTTTGTGGAGGATTTTAATTTTTATTAAGCACAATTTATTGCTGTTATTCTTTTATGATTAGTGACTTTAGTACCCTGGCTAAAAAATCTTTGCCTATCCAAATTTATGAAGATTTTCTAGAAGGTTTCTATCTGGAAGTTGAATAGTTTTAGCTTTCACATTTAGGTCAATGCTCAATTTTAAATTAAAATGTTGTGTACAATGTGAACTAAAGATTAAGGTCCATTTTTTCCCAAAACGAATATCAAGTTCGAGCAACATTTGTTAAAAAACCTTCTGTCTTGGTTGAATTGGCTTCATACCTTGGGTGTACAGGTCTGAATGTCTGTGTCTCCATCAAATGCGTGTGTTGCAAACACACACGTAGGTGGTGATGTTAGTAGGTGGAGCCTTTGATCCTGAGGGCTGAGCCTTTATGAAAGAAACCCTAGAGAATTGCCTTGCTCTTTCTGCCACATGAGAATGCAGCATGAGGGACAGACCCTTCCCAGACTCAGATACTGAACCTGCCTGCTCCATGATCCTGGATTTCCTAGCCTCCTGTGAGAAATACATTTCTGTTGTTTATAAGCTTCCCATTTTGTGATATTTTGCTACAGCAGCCCTAATGGAGTAAGACATTGTTCCAATGCAAATTACCTTTATTTTCAGATTCTGAACTGTCTCTTCTGTTTCAGTGATTTTTCTACCTGAGTATTACATTATCACCACACTGCCTGCATTGTGGCAACTTTGTTTGAAATTTTGAAAGCAGGCAGTGGAAATCCTTTACTCAGTTATATGTATACAAAATGGTTTTAACTATTCCAGTTCTTGTATTTCTATAAAGATTTTGGAATCAACTGAAAAATATCCGTTGCAAAAGAAAACCTACTGGAATTTTGATTGGAATATGGAGTTTTGTTAAATTCATTTATTAATTCTGGTAGGTGTGTTGTGTGTGTGTGTGTGTGTGTGTGTGTGTGTGTGTATGTTCCTGAGTGACTTCTTTAGAATGTTCTTTGTAACAAGTTGTCTGCAAATGAAGAGAATGTTCCATCTTTCTTCCAAACATGTATGCATTTAATTTCTTCTATTTGTTTCATTCCACTGTCTGACTTCTAGTACAATATTGATTGCAAGTGTATAAGAGAATATCCTTGCCTTGTCCTGATGATAGGGGGAAAGCATTCATATGTTTTATGATATTTAGGATATTTCTGTCTATTCCATGTTTTCTAAAAGCTTTTACAATGAATGGGTGTTGACTTTTGTCAAACACTTTTCCTAATTCCACTTCTGTCATTGGTGCTTACAAATTCTATTGAGATTTTTCTTCTTTATTCAGTTAGTGGGGTGAAATATGACTGATATTTTATGTTAAGTCAACCTTGCATTCATGTTATAAATTCTCCCTGGGCATAAAGCATTATGATTTTTATATATTTTCAGATTCTATTTGCTAATATTTCATTGAAGGTTTTTGCATTCATATTCATAAATTTTAGCCTATAGTTTTCGATTTTGGAAAGATTTGACTGGCCTGTAGCTTTATTTGTAGAAAGTTATTTCTTATTATAAAATAAAATTGTAACAGAGATTTGGGTTGTTCAGATTATATATAATGTCTTAAATCAGTTTTCATAAATTATGTTTTCAAGAAACCCACAGGGTGGGGTCTTTATTAGAATAAGATACATTCCATGATTGTATACTATATCAAAATACATTCTACTGTCATGTATAACTAAAAAAACTAATAAAATAAAGATGTGTATCCATTTAATCTGTTATAAAATTAATTGGCAAATTGTTCATGAAATTTTCTTCTTATCCTTTTAAAGTGTATTAATTTTAGTGATGGATACCCTTTCATTCTTGATATATAATTTGCATTTTCTCTTTTTCTTGATTTGTCTTACTTCAGGTTTTTTAGTTTTAGTAATGTTTATGAAGAACCATTTTTCCTTTGTTAATTTATTTTATTATTTTTCTGTTTTATTCATTTATGCTCCCATCATTACTGTTTCTTTGGCTTTTGTTTCTTTGCTTTTTTCCACTTTTATTTCTAGATTATTTAGGTGAGAACATAGAGCATGTTTGGAAATATTTATATTTTGATATATGCTTTTAAATCTCTAAATTGGCCACAAAGTATTGTTTTACCTGTATCTCAAATATTCAATGTATACTGTTTGTATTGTCGTTTGAAAATGTTAAATTTTCCTTTTAAAATTTACATTCATGTATGAATGTCTGTGTCCCCATCAAATTTCCTTTAAAATTTCCTTTTTGATTTCCTTTTGGCACATCTCATTTAAACATATGCTATTTAATTTCCAAATATTTACTAACATATTAATTACTTAGTTAATTATTTTCAAATTTAATTCTGTTATGTTCAGAGAATATTTGTGTAAGATCTCAATATTTAAAATTCATTGAATTTTACATTTTAGCATATGGTTAATTTTGTGAATCTTCTATTTTAATAGAAACTAATGTATAGTATACTGCTGATGGCAGTAATGTTTTTTAAATGTGGTTGTTCAGATCATCTTTGAATTTTCCTTTTTTATTTGTGTTATCAATTACTGAGGGAAATCATTTTACAATATTTGTTTTAATGTGTATTTACTTGTTTCTTTAACTTGGGTTTTGCCTGATGCCTTCTACCTTGTGCATTTTAAATCTCTCTCTTTTTCTGTTCTTTCAAGGTATGTGTATGTACATATCTATATCATATCTATCTATCCATTTATTATTTATTCCTGGAAAATTGACCATTTGCTTATTTATTTGTATTAATCATGCTTGAAATGGTTTTCTGTCCAATAATTATTGTCTTTTATCTAGTGGAAATCTACCTACAGATATTTTAGACCACTTATTGTTGTCCTAAGATGGCTGTTTATTTTTCTTCACTCTTTGCCTTTATTATTCATATTGCATATCTTACATTACTTTGTCTTCATGATTACTGATTCTTTCTTCTGCTATTTCTGTTCTTCTGGTAAGCCTATCTTTATACACCAACATAAATCTATGCTTAATATGTTGTTTAGACATAATATATGTTGAGAGCCACAGCCAAGTCAAGATGGTGCCTGGCATTTTGCCAGAAGGAGTGGTTCCTGCTACCTCGGGTGCCCACTATTTTTGAGCTCTCGCACAGTTCTTAGAGCGTTCACGTGGGTGGAGTTGGGGGGGGGGGTTGAGTTCCGGTTGAGTGCTGGCGAAGTTCCTGAAGTTCCTGTGGAGCTCTCCTGGAGCTGCTGGAGAATTCGCGTGGGCGGCCTGCAGTGTGGGTTCTAAAAATAAAGTTCGTTCGTGCTTGAATCTTCAAGTGGCTCATGATTTGTGCCCAGCCAGGCTGCGGCAATATACACAATGCATTTTATAGATTTCAGTCATTTCACTTTTCAGTTCTAGAATTTCCATTGGCTTCAGTCCATTTTTTTATGTAAAGATTTTCTATTTTTTGTTTAAGAAATTATTTAATTATTTGAATAGCCTTAATTTTGTCTGCTGAAACAATTTCTGGATCATTTTGTGCTGATGGTTGTTGGTCTTCACTATGGGTCACATTTACCCAGTTTTTTGTTTGTTTTTGCATATCTATTCAGTTTCAATTGTATAAGAGACATTGTGAATGATACATTGTGGCACCTACAAATTCTGATACATAGTTAATTTTGGTTCTGATGACCTGGTTGGTCACTTTGAACTTGTTTGGTCAGGCCTTATGTTTTGTTTAGTTGGATCTGAGAAATCTCAAGTTGCTTTAAAGGCAGGGGTTCACTTATTATGCAATATTTATTGTATTTTACCTGGACACTCATGGGTGTCAAATATTAATAAGATCTCTCACTGCTGACTGGGCAAAAACTCTAACATCTCCTAGAAATGCCCAAACTCTGATATCTTTGTACCATTCTCAACCCCTAGCCACTTTCTTGTGAGTCTCAGGTAATTTTCCTCTTTGTGTTCAGCCAAACTTTTATCTGTAAAGGCTCACAGGGGACCTCCATCAGGGCTTCTGGGCTATATGCTTATTACGGATCTCTATTTTCTAGCACACTGTTCCACAGATCCCAACTGCTTCGAACTTTCCTCTATATTCTGTCTGCTCTCTCTATACGAGTATCATGTTTTGCCTATATTCTAGCTCACTGCATGCGTTAAGGAAACTTTCTGTAGGCAGAGTTTTAGGGAAATGTGAGGTTTACATTGAGGGCTTTCTTTGTATTGTCAGTCATGTGCTTCCTTGTTTTCTAGTATCAGAAAACAATTGTTTATTTTGTACAATTTTATGGTTGTTAAAAACTGAATTGCTTGTTTAGTGCTAGTAACTCTCTCATAGCTGAAAACTATGACTTAGTTTTTAAAAATAACCACTATGACTACTGTGATGATGCAGAGTATAAGATGATACACTTTCATCTTGGAAAACATTCAGGAATACAGTGTATCAATATAGGCAAAGAATGATGGTGGATTGGACCAGGGTGGTAGCAATGCAGATATCAGGAAATCATTGAATTCTGGCTATATTTTAAAGTTACATGCAATGGCATTGTAATGAATTGCAGTTTATTGTGAAAGAAAAAGAGGAGTTGAGTATAACTCCAAGGTTTTAGGCTTGAGCAACTTGGACTATGAAATTTCCATTGAATGAAATTGGGAGGGGCAAGAATAAAATAAGTTGTGGGACTTAATCAGGAATCTAGTTTGGACATGTTGAGTTTGAGATTACTTTTAAACCTCCAAGTGTAGATGTTTAATAAGCAATTGGATATATATATATGCCAGACTGCTGCATTCTGGCTGGGCACAATTCAAGAGCCACTTGTCAAGCAGAAACGAACTTTATTTTTAGAACACATGCAGCACCACAGGAGCTCTTCAGGAATTCCCTCAGAGCCCAACTGCCACCACCAGCTTCCGGTGAGCCTCTCAACCCCCCTCTCCTCCTCTCTTGAGGCCGATTGGCTGGGTCACATGGGTGGAGCCAAACAAGCCCCCAATGAGCAGCTCCATGGTCTGAAAGGGTGGGAATCAGCCCAATGAGCATCATCACAGAGGAGCCAATCAGCTGGCAGCTGGAAGTTTGCTGGGGCCCTTTCGGCTGTGGCTCTCAACCTCCAAGTGTAGATGTTTAATAAGCAATTGGATATATGGAAAAAAATCAGGGAACTGGGGATATAAATATGGAAGTTAGTAGTTTAAAGATGATATTTAGGTGCTACAGTTGTAGCTCAGTGGCAGAGCCTATGTGTAGCATGTGTGAGGCAATGAGTTTGATTCTCAGCACCACATATAAATAAATAAAGGTATTAATGTTAAAAAATATTATAAATGATATCTAAAGCCAAAAAAACTAGAAATAAGTGCAGATAGAGAAGAGAAGTAGTTTGGAAACTATTTCCTGGATCATCCTAACAACAAAGGTTCATGCTGGAAGATAAGAATAAGCAGAAGAAATGGATCCACCAGTGATGTAGTAGGAAAACCCAAGGTTGCATAGGTAGTTGGGAAATGGAGTTAGAAAAGTAAATCAAGAATAAGGCTGTAGTCAACAATGAAAAATGCTGCTAATAAGTTATGTTAAATAAATACTGTGATTTAATCAATAGGTTTAGTGATATAGAGGTGATTGTTGACCTTGTCAAGAGCAGTTTCCATGGTTTGTTTGTATGTGTGTGTGTGTGTGTGTGTGTGTGTGTTGTGGTGGGAAAAGAATAAGGACCTATTGGAGAAGATTCAAGAGAAAATTAGAAATGAGGAGTTTTAGATGGTGTATACAGGCAGTAGAGATGAAACTATAGGCAGTCTAGAAATAAGGCAGTACCTGATAGGGGAAGCAGGCCAATAGAACATTATGTTGATCTGCAGAAAATAACCATGTGTTTGTATATTGTTAGGAAATAACCAATTTAGAATGAAGAATTAATGATGAATAAGAGAAAGAAATTCATCTGATGTGCAAGTAGAAAGAGACTTCAGGAAGGCCACAGGGAGGGAGCTGGTTATAGCAGTAGGCATAAGACAGAGTGTATGGTATAGTTCGCTGTAGGGAGTATGTATGCTGAGGGTAGCACCATAGTTTCAGGGAAGTTCTGTCATTTCTTTTTCTGAGTTAACAAGGAAGCATAATCATGAACTGAGAGTGAAGCTGTGAACAAGGATGGCAGGCTACATGTGAGACACAGTGAGTTGAAGCCTATAGTGGCACCCCAATCTCCCTATAACCTTGTATCAATATTAACATCAGCCCAGAGAGCTCAAGTAGAAAATGAGGGATATTTCAAGGCCTCAGCGACTATGCCAGGGTCTGAGATACTCACTCTTCCAGTTCTACAGGGCCCTGCAGGTAGCTTAGTACTCACTTAAAAGGTGGGTATATTGCTGAGCACGGGGCATCATGTAAGTGCTAGAACATCTGCCTCCTTTGTTGATATAGCTTCTACAGAATTTGCTAATGTAGGGCCTTGCTAGCCAGAAGCCCACTTGGATGGCTTATAGTGAGCCCCAAATATCCTGGCCAAGCATATCTATACTAAGTATCAGTTTGGTCCTGTGGTTCACCTGATGTGAGCTCATAGAAAGGCAGTGAGGGCCAGCTATGGTGGCACACAACTGTAAGCCAAGTGAATCAAGAATGTGAGGCAGGAGGATCACAATTTGAAAGTCAGCCTCAGCAACTTAGTGAGACACTGTCTCAAAATCAAATATGAAAAGGGGATGTAGCTTGGTGGTGAATGGCCTAGGTTCAATCTCTAGTATAAAGAAAGAAAAGAAAAAGAAAAGCAATGAGGGCATGTATATGCACTTAGGAGACTTCTCTAGTTGTAACCTGAGTTTTTCTCTAGCACTATATAAACATGTGGTAAGACACTGGCCTGGAAAGCTGTACTGGTTGTAGATCTTAGGGGGAGAATACTACCAAAATCAGACCGTAAACAGGAGGCCACTGGGTCTGGACTCATTGCTGAGGTGGGGTGGTGCAGAGCTGGGATTCATGTTATTACCATGTTGGAGCAAAACAGAGACTTTTAAAATCAATTTTAAATGTAATATTTTTCTCCAGGTAAAAATTGTGCTTATCACTTAAAATTTACAGCATATCAAAAAGTATAGAGTTGCTTTTTTGACTCTTTTCCTTTCAGTTTCTTATCTATGCATACAAATGTTTATTTGAAAGTGGGATCAGACAGTATATATAAAGTTGCAACCTGAGTTTTTCACTTGACATTAAATGGTGACTGATTAGAAAATCAGCACATGACAATTATGTAAGTTTGAAAAGTATGAAAGAGGAAAATAACAATGACAGTAATGTCATCCAAGGATAGCCACTGTGGGTGGCCAATTTGAAGTGGCTGAAACTTCCTGTGTCTGGTTTATTCTTAGATAATTGAATTCAGTAATATTTAGCCCTTTTCCTGTCCCTCAATACTAAGAGGTTGTAAAGGACTCTCATATATTGTTTACAAGGTTCCCTCTCTAAACTTCTATCCCCTTATTTTACAGACAAAAACTAAAACAGAGTGAAGTTAGTTTCTTGTCCACGAAGAATTCAGTCTAACACACAGGTTTCCGATTCCTTAAAACATAGCTCGTATCATTAGCGCGTCAGCTACTTCCTCCTCTATTAACTGAACAATCTCCCTTGATGTCTTCTCCAACCTCCTGGCACCCAGCTGGCGCCAATGCCCTGAGTGACGTGAAGAGAGTTGAAGGAAGTCAAATTAGCCTGGAGTGGTAAAATGAAGGGCAGCTCCTAGGGGACGTGGGAGGTAACAGAGTGAGGCTGCCTGTATGATTGGAAAGGAGGCCCTGAGGTCTTTCAGCCAGGGAGAGAGATGGCTTATTCATTCAATTATTCATTTGCTCATTTACAGTGGGAGGCAAACAATTGTTATTTTAAGAGCTGGCTGTGGTTTGAGCGTGTTGGCCCTAGAGGAAAGCTGAATTTTATTGGAAAAAAGATCCTTTGTTTATAAAATCATCTTATTAGTGCCACGTGGTAATGACAAACAAAGCCAGCGGGCACAGTAGAGGTAGACAAAGTGAGATCCACAAGAATTAAATTCCTTGGCATAATAAAATAACAGGTGTTTCTTCCTCATCCTCTGGTGATACTGAAAGAATGAAGTTTGGAAACTGTACAAGTGATGGGAAACCTTGCAGGGAGGAGGAAGAACTTTAGAGATGATGAAAACAAAATAGCATACAGTTCCATAGGGTAAGGGTGGCAGTGATATTGTATGTACCCTGGGGCCAGAGGACATTCAGATCTCATATATGATTCTAGTTTGTAAATATATTGGACTATAATCCCTCTGTGCTATCACTCCCAAGAATTCATCACCATCATAATGATCATATTTATTGAGCACGTACTACACACATATATATACACACACATATATGTATCTATAGTACATTATTTTTTTAATCCTCAAAATAGCTCTATAAAATAGATGTATCAGTTATCTCATTTTTCAGATAAGGAACCAAGTACAGAGTGGCTAAGTAACTTGTTCAAAATCAAACAACTAGTAGGAGTTTCAGAAAGAACCTAAGTTTAGGTCTGCACTGTAAAATAGTAATATTAATACTTCTATGATTACCCATCTGATTGTTTAAATTTTTTTGATCATCCATCTAAATATACAAATATTTATTTATAGATTACACACTTGTGCGACTGGATAACCCCTATACCATTAATAAATTATATAGCTTTAAGTCTTGAATTTCAAAAGGGATAATCTGAAGATGAACTACATTAAACCTGTTAATATTTTATAAATCCTGATAGCTTTACCTTGCAATTTGCTAGTTTCTCAAGGTATAATGCACATTTAATGTAAGGTTCAACATTAACAATACTGATGGAATATCACATTTCATATTGTCTTGATGATTTCAAATTTTTGTAATTTTTTGTCACATCTGATTACCTTGTCATGTAGTTTACAAAGGGTTTGTTCCCAGATTAGTTGAAGTCAGTGGTGCCATTTTCTTGTCATTCATTTATGCTTCGATTGTGTTCTCTTAAATCTGCTGCATCTTTGAAGGAAGATTTTTAAGGTACTTGCCTGGTCTGTGAAGATGAGTGCAGTTGAATTTGTACATGTTTTTTATTTTAACCATTTTAGTAGGCATTCTGTAGTATCTCATTGTGGTTTTGACTTGCATTTCCCTAAATCTAATGACATTAACACTTTGTGGAACACTTTAATATTTGGAGAAATTTCCACAGAAGTACTTCAATCATTTTTAGCTAGGTAAGATATATAATTTACAAATATATTCCCTCATACTATGTGTTGACCAGGAAATGAAGAAATTGGAGTCCTCATGTGTTACAGATGGATTATCAAATGCTAGAGTTGCTTTGGAAAACTGCTTAACTGTTTAACCAAAGAACTAAACATAGTTTGTCATATGACCAGCAATTCGTCTTCTAGGTATTTGCTCAAGAAAAATGAAAACATATGCCCATTCAAAAATTTATATATGAATGTTATATCAGTGTTATTTATAATGGTTAAAAGGTGGAACTAACCCAAATACACATGAACTGATGAATGGACAAACAAAATATGATATATCCATAAGAGATTATTATGCAAGTAATAAAAGGAACAAAATATTGATACATGCTACAACATGAATGAGTCTTGCAAGCATGATGCCAAAGGAAAGAAAGGTGTCATTGCATAATTTTGTTTAGATGAAATTCCTAAAATAGGCAAATACACACAGATGGAAAGCAGTTTATTGGTTGCATAGGGTTTGAGAGGATAGCTGGGGAGAAAAGGAGAGTGACAGCTAATGGGCATGGTGCTCATTTAGGGGGTTAGACAAATGTTCTGAAATTGTATAGTAGTGGTGGTAGGTCAACTCTCTGAGCATAAGAAAGCCCACTAAATTGTATGCTTTAAAGGGATAAATTTTATGGTAAGTGAATTACATTTCAATAAAGCTGTCATGAAAAATAATTGGTCAATAAATTTATTTAACTCAGCACCCATGGGCTTCTCAAAATACTGACATGCAGTCCTGATGGCCCCACTGTCAATGCTAGAACACTATGCATCTTTCCTTTTATCTCAGGGCATCTCTCTCACAGCACAAGATTCAGAACTGTCTGTTAAGTGGATTTAAAATATAAGACAGGTCAACAAGTTAATATGCATACTCTGTAGTACATTTGATAATCCATCTTTAACACATGAGGACTCCAATTTCTTCATATCCTGGCCAACACATGGTATGAGGAAATATATTGGTAAATTATATATCTGATAATCTTACCTAGCTAAAAATGATTGAAGTACTTCTGTGGAAATTTCTCCAAGTGTTAAAGTGTTCCACGAAGTGTAAAAAAATGCTTAATGCCATTAGATTTAGGGAAATGCAAATCAAAACCACAATGAGATACTACAGTATACCTACTAGTTCAAAGGTAAAATTTTTAAGTCTGAAGACAATGAATTAAGGTGTGTTTTTTTCTTTCTCACACTGCAATGAATCATTCCCATGGCCCACTGCATTTGTTTCTAGTAAAAGCCAGTTACACACAATAGCCTGGCCAATCATCAAAGTCCCTGCTCCACCACTACTCTAATTCCAGAGTACAGTTATCAGTTGAACATACAAGAAAGAGAATGGATAGCAGATAGGTAAGACTATAAGAAATTGGGACCAAGTGTGATTCAAATCAAGGTGGGAGCAATTTAACCAAGACAACAGAATGAAGGGAATAAATAAAGCTGGGTGCTGACATAAGTAGCTTTACAGGTTAAATATTCATAGCATAGGGACATTTTCTTCTGCTGGCTTCAGTCTTGTGTATTTGGGTAAACTAGGAAGTAAGGCCATATGCTGAAAGTGAGGGGGCATTCGGTGAGAAAGTTAGAGGTTTGGGGGATGGTAGATAAAATTTGAAAGAGTTGTGGATTAATAGAAAGGGAGGTTGACCAGAAGCACGTAGCAGAATTGCCAGGCAGTGTTGGAAGCCTGAAGTTGATAATCATGCATTTAGAACAGAATTATCTTCCCTTAACTGTGACTTTCTACAGTATTATTCAATTGGTGAAGCTCAATTTAGGCAGAATTAGAAGTAACAAAATATGAGAAGCAAGGGAGTTTAGTCAAGGCATTGGCAAGATGGTACCTGAACTGATGAACTATGTAACCCAAATAAGACAAGGATTTGGGAAGAGACAAGACAGGACTGACAGAAAGAGACAGACAAATGAAGCAATGTTTGGTGAGCCCCAAGATTTTGAGGAATTATCCTGTTGAACAATAGAATCCAGAAAGAGAAGAGTTTGTTGTCAGAGAGTGGAATGCTTGAAACACTGGCTCTGAAATGACAAGAGCTATGGTGTGATTACAGGAGTAGGTGGCTGAGATGAAATGGAAAGAGGGTGTTTGTAAATAGGAGATTTAGTCATTTGGAAGTTAGTTGGACAAATTAACCACATACATGGATAATGAAGGCATCCATGATGACGGCAGGGCTAAGTGTGTGAAGAAAATTCTGAGCTCAATAAATGGGGATGATTTGGATAAGAGATTAGAAAAAGACCTGTAGATTAGAAAAGTAAAGAGAGGGAGAGCATGATATGACTAAATGATGTGGCATTTGAATAAATGGAAAATATTGTATTGTGTTGCTTTGTTTTGTTTTACAAGAACACAGAGGAGTCATGATCTGGAGGAAACCCCACACCAAAGTCATATCTAGCCATAATCCCAGATTGCATTTCAGAGAGCCATAGGGAAGTAATATTTCCAGAGGGTGCCTGAAAAGCATACTGAAAAGCACTGGAGGGAGAGAGAGCAAAGAAGAGGCAGGAAAGCTGTAGCATTAGTCATGAGAATGCAATCAGTATGCTAAATTATGAACATTCTGAGCAGGAGCAAGCATCACACCTTCAGAGCCTGTATTACAGTAAATGGGTGTTATAACTCTGAGCTATGTACTGCATAATCTATTTGCTGCTCTAAATGTATTCCAGCAATCCTCACTGCTATAGAGATAAAGAAGTAAAGCTGAGAGAGGAAATAGACTTGTCTAACATTTCACAGAGAACCAATGTCAGATTCACAGAGCCAGACATTTTCCCTACAGTAGGCCACTCCCATTGTATCCTCTCCAGTGGTTTTTGAATACTGCCATAAAAGTTATTCACCACTTTCATTTATTTTCTGGCTACAGGAAATAAGATGTGGTAAAGATAAAGTAATGCTCTCTGGCTCCTTTAATGTTCTCTCCAAAAGCAGGCTTTTTAGAAGGAACCAACTTCTGATTTAGATCACTTAATTTTGATTCATAAAGTAGAGAACCAATAGTCAAGAAAACCTTGGACCATTTTGGGGCTGGTTGATTCTGGTGGGGCAGTTGTAGAGATTTTAAAATATGGTAAATTCTTCAACTCTCCTCTCATTTGGATTGGGGTCTACACATCTCTGCCCCACTTAATCTCAGTAGGCTCATGACTTCCTTAACCAACAAAATATAGGGGAAAATGTTTCTGAGTTATTTCAAGAGACTGCGTTACAAAAGGTTGTGCAGGTTCTACCTGGACAGCTGGAGCACAAGCTCTTGGAGTCCTGAGATATCATGTAAGAAGTGGGACTGCCCTGAACCCTTAATGCAGCTGAGGCTATGGGTAGGCACTCTAGATAATAGGCCCAACTGTGTCTAGCCTTCCAGATATCCCTGACAAGGTATCAGATACAGACATATGTATGAGGCTGGTTGGTGTCTGAGTCTCTCTAGAGCAGCCCATCAGCGGGCTGAGTATTGCTGAGTGATATCTACAGAGGCAGGTTGGGCAGGAGAATCACCCAACTGAACTAAATTCCTAACCCACAGAATTTTGAGATATAATAAGATGGCTGCTGTTTTAATCAACTAATCTTGGGATCATTAGTTGTGCAGTAAGTAACTAACCAAAACACAGATCCAGAAGAGTCAAACAGTCCTATCGTCCCAGAAGTGTCACCCTGTGCTGCTTCCATTCAGGACTTCTAGCTGTCCTCTGAGCATCCCTTTTACTTTCTTGTCACTATGGCTTTGCTACTGCTATTTCATCCATTTGAACTGCCTTCTCATCTCGTCAACTGTACTCTCACTCATCACTTAAAGCTGCACTTTAAGGTCAACTCCTTATGCTTCCTTTCCTGACTATATTTAGTTCTCCTTGGTCTCTCCTCTCTTGTTCAAGAGGGTCTCACAACATGTTAGGGATAGAAAAGAGACCTTGATGGAGCAAACCCTATTCCCTAAAGGGAAAGCAGCTCAGATAGAGGGAAGTAGAAGTTAGGACATAGTGATATTGGGTTTACCTGGCAGCTTATTTCTAGGAGTAGTAGGGCATCTATGTATAAGTTCATGGGTGATAGATATGAAGAGCCTTCCCTAGGACTGGGTACAGCAGGGAACAGGGAGACTATCAAAGAAGTGGACTCCTCAGAGTTGAGATATTTCCTTCTCCTGAGAATTTACCATTTTTTGTAATGTACTTTATAGGACTCTAGTTGGTAAAGTATTGGATGATCAGGCCTGGTCTGCAGGAATATGTCAACATGTACTACTAGGTGGTTAGAAATATGAAATGACCCTTCACATATGCTCCTACTTGGTGAATCTGAAATGAACCCTTGAGCCTGAGCATATGGGCCTGGAAATATTGATTTGCAGGTTATAGGCACAGAGAACAGTGAAATTCATTTACAGAGAGTGAGCAAGAAAGAGCATGCTTCTTTTGGCTCTAAAGAATTTACTTAAAAATCTCAGTCTCCCCAGTCAGTCCCCGAGGCCTGGAGGCCTGAGTCACAGTTTGGCTCTCCCTACCTCTATCCCAAAATGCACTGGGGGAACTGTTGAACCTTTTGCCTGATTCCTGGTGGCTTACATGCTCTGAACAAGTTAATTCCCATGTCAGGATCTGTTTTCCATCTATAAAATGTGAGGCCTTGGCTGGCATGTATCCAAGGGCTCCTTGTGTCCTGCCTCTACCAATAGCAGCTGAAACTGAGACTGTGCCTGTGGCCTCCCACTCTGATGAGGCCCGGGCTCCTGGCCACCTGGTGCAACAAGGCATTGGCAGGCTTCCAAAGCCAGGTTGGGACTTTATACTTGGCTAGGCCAGGGAGCCAATTAACAGTGGGTTAGTCACAGTCTAAGATGCTCAATCTACCGATTTACTGAATCATTATTAGATCAGACCAATGAATAGTTTTTGGATGGATTTTTAATCCCTGTGAGGCACCCACCATGGGAAGGTAACAATGCACAATTACCAAAGCTACAGGTGATAAATGGCAATGGCCTTACAAGGAGAAAAAAGTCCTGCCTCCAGCACCCTTGATTCCAGACACAGAGAAAACATTTGGGAAGGTCAGAACTGGGGATATGGAGTAAGCTAACAGAAATATTTTGTAAACCTCATTGTGAGTGATGTAGTTTTGAAAAATCCTACAAATAGAGCATCCAGAACAAGGGACAAGGAAGTCTACCCCTGTGAGTAGCAACTGGACTCATGGGACTGTGCTGTATTTTGGGGGGGAGGGGTCCAAAAAGCATGAATCTGCATCCCTGAAGTCTCTATTAGGCTGAGCTTTTCAGTAGAAGAGGCTAACAAGATCTATACCATGCTTGTATGATTATGTCAAAATGGATTCTAATGTCATATGTAACTAAAAAGAACCAATTAAAAAAAGAAAAAGAAAATAAACTATGTGCAGACTGAATTCTCAAAGTGCATCAACCTTGATAGTGTTGGAGTTCACATGTTAGAAAGTGCACTTCTCTGTAAATGAAGAGCAAGGCAGGAAGTAACCCGTACTTTGGCCCAGTGGGAGGAGAATAACATCATGATTGACAAACTTCCATGTTTTAGTCTTGCTCTCTCACCAACTGAATGGCCCTGATTTGACCTCTTAGGATCTTTGAGCTCACCTTGTCTCCTCAATAAAATGACTGTGACAATAACCCTATTTCACAGAAATTTGGCACCAGCTTGAGTAGCACCAAGAAGCCCCCAAGGAAATGAGATTAATTGGATTGTGTTATGTGCATGTAAAAATATGCATAATAAATTGTATTATTATGTATAAAGAACCAATAAAAATAAATTTTTAAAATAAGATAAAAAAGAAGCCATCATTGGGGGCAAACAAGAGAATATATAAGGGGTCCCAAGTTTCTGACTCGAGGTTGTCCCTGGCTTGTAGTTTGCACCACTCCTCAAACATCCATCCACTGCAAGCTGTGTGCTGTCAGTTCTAATGATTTCAGGAAGTCTGGGAGGACTGCCTGCCTTGCAAACTGAGATAGTACTTACCCAGTCAGGCTCCAGGGACCAAGTAGCACAGGAAGGCCAAGAGGCAAGACAGCATGCGGCCACTCCATCAGGGGACAGCCAGCTGGCCTTTGCTGACAACCACACATCTGTGCCTCAAGCCAAATCTCAGGTGGGGGCCTATGCGGCCTAAGGCATCTTTCCAGCAATTCACTCCCAAACATTAATAAAAAATAGTTTCAAGATTTCTAAAATGAACCACTTGGTTTAATAAGTTCTTGACAGGGAAAGAGTACATTTACAGTGCATCTTTCATTGTAAGTTTCTGTGAGTCCCCTAAGATCTTGCTAACATGCATATTTTGTTTCAGAAGGTTTGGAGCCAACCCAAATGTCTAAGGAAGCTCCTAGGTGATGCCACTAGTGCTACTCCCTAGTCTGCACCCAGAGTAGCAAAGGACAAGGCTCAAGCCAAATCCTAAATGGGCCAGGCCAGGGTGGGAGCCAGATTCCTGATGGGAAACACCCAGCCCTGGGACCCAGGTAAATGATGTTCACAGTCATGGTCACAGCTCAAAGTGGGGATTCCAGGGGCACATCTATAGCACCTCTCTTCCCTTACAGAGTTCTGGACCAGAGGCTTCTCAGTTGGGTAGATGAAGATGGAAGTCCCAGCTCCATTACTGACAACCCCTCATGAGAGGAGTTCGGCCTAGTGAAGCCCCACAGTGGGCTTGCCAGATGGCTCTACCATCTCCTCTCCTGATTTCAGCAGATGAACCCAGCCAGGCATTAGTGCAGCTGCCCATTCTCCAGTGCCTTTGGGGTTCCCCCTGAGGGCCAGGCCCCTTTCTGCTTGGCCAAGAGCAGATCACACATTTCCCTGCATCCTGTGGTCAGGCAAGGGGGGAGGCTCTCAGAACAGAGAGGGAGGAGGGTGTGCGCCAGACAGAGGAGCAGGCCTGGCTCCTCCCCTGAAGCCCCCCCTGCTTGAGGGAGAGAAGTGGAGGGCAGAGGAGCATGGCTATGTCTCCTCTCACGTCCCTTGATGTGCTACCATGAAGTCCAGACATGGGGTTGAGGCCGCACTCACACCAACACAGGTTGAATGCAAGCTTGAGAAGCAGTAGCCTTCTGTCACCCTTTCCCTGGCTCTGCCCTGTCCATGTGCTGTCTACTCACCTCACAGTGGCCACAGTGGTCTTGCTGATCAGAATCAGATCCTGTCAGAGCTCTGCTCAAGAACTTCCTATGGCTTCCCTCTAGAGCTGCAATGACACCTGCATCCCTCACAGTGGTGTGGAAGCCACGTGTGGTCTGGTCTCTGCTCACTCCACTCTAGCTACCTGGGCCTACTCACCTAGACTCGGGTCTCAGGTCAAGTGTCAAACCCTCAAACTGCCATGGGCACACTCCCCCAAATGCCACTTTCCTTCATTACCTTTATTCCCACTCTCCTTTGTCGATGGCATTTTTCATTTTCAGAAATTATATTTTGGGGGTATTTTTACCCTATGATTATCTTTCTTGTCCACTGCACATATTCATACACCTGTACACACACTTAAAGACAAACTTTCTCAGGAAAGGGACTTAACTACCATGGGGAACATGTTCCCAGTACACAGCAAACTCTGAAAAGTATTTGTTGAATAAATAAATCCTCACACAACTCTATGGGATAGATATTCTTTTATTTCCCTTTTTCACATGAGGAAATAGGCACAGGAAGCTGAAATGATATGCACCAGTCCACCCTCCTTCTCCCAAGCTTTTAATTTCCCTATTATATTGCCCTTATTTTATTACTTTCCAACTGCCACCATGTGAAGATGTTTGCTCAATTGATAATGCCCAGTATCCATTTCTCTCCTCCTCTTTTCTAACAGAACTTCAGATTTTTTAAGGGTCCACCCTTTCCACATTGAGAATAAAATGCTTTGCATGAAACTAGGCCTTTTTCATGCCTGGAACATATTTTATTGTTTAACCTATGCACTTTTGCACCATACTTAGTTTGGAAATGGAAATGACAAATGAGAACTGGCTAAGTGATTCTGGGAAAGTTCTCATTGATTTTTTTGACAGAATTTCCACCATTTATCCTCTCCTTCCTTCTGAATGCAGATGAGAAGGCATGTCAGCGCACTTGACAGTATAAACTGTTCTATAACCCAAGAAGAACCAGCCACAACAGGAAGCCTATGAACAACAGAGTAGAAAGAATTTGAGGCCCTGATGACATAAGTCTCCATAAAGCCCAATCTACTTCAGAAATTTCATATTATATGATTTAGTTAGTTTCCTTATTTTTCGAGCTAGCTCAAGTTGATTTTTTCTTTTATTTGAGGCCAAATGTATAGTAAATGATACATAATAATTTTATCTCTGCTTCTTGTAAAGCAAGATGGTGAGGAGAGGACAGAATCTGAAATATGATCCATCAGACTTTCACTCATTCCAGTCTCCTCACTTGTGGACTTTTCTCACTGTCTTTCTGTCATCCCAAATTATAAGGTAACCAAACTACTCCCCTAGACTTCTTAAATAACACTGCAGTCATTGAAAATAAATCTAAACAGGGAAAAGAATGGTGGGAATCTCTCCAGCTTTACAGATGACATCAAACCCTGCTGTTTTAAGGAATTTAACTTTAAAGACATCTAATAGTGTGCTCTCTTCCCTTCCAAAATTCCATTATTGTGAATGTTAAAAAAGAATCCTGTAGAAGTATTAGAAATCCTTGAAGAGTGTCCTCAATATTCTAGAACATAGAGCAAACTTTGAAAGGTAAAATTCAAGTACAATAAAATTAATGGTGAATCTTAATAGACCTGAGTTACTTGAAGCTCCATATAGGTGAGTTAAAGACCTATGAACTCAGGAAGAATTAAATTAGAAGCAGCTAAAGATAGAGTGGGAAAAGGCCATAGAGAGTCATAGAGTAATTACAGTGTGTGGAAGCAGCTTTATTGATGATCTCCTCTCAAACCAGCTGCTTGAGTTATTTTCTTCTGTTAAAGCTGTGAGTTTACTGTTGGAAACTACCAGAGGGACATTGTGACTAGAGTGAGTCAGAGGGCATAGGGAATTTTATTTATGCTGTGATCAACACACACAGCTAATATTGATTGTTCTAGACCAGTATATCAGTGATTTTCTACCTTGATGGAACATCACAATCACTCAGCTTTCAAATACTGACACTAAATAGGGGTTACATTTGGGAGGGTATTAATTGGGAAAGGACAAGAGGAAGTTTTCTGGGGTGCTAGAAATTATCCATATAAGGGGTCAGCAAACTACAGCTCATGGGCCAAATTGGACATTCTGCCTGTTTTTGTCAAATTTTACTGGAATGAAGACATGCTCATTTATTTACTCATATTGCCCATGACTGCTTTTGCACTACAACAGATTTGAGTAGCATTGTCAAAGACTGCCTAGACTGCAAATCCAAACTATTCAGTCCTTTACAGAAAAAGTTTTCCAACTCTTGATCTATATATTTATTTGGATTGTGGTATATTATATATATGTATGCAGATTTATCTGTGCACCTACAATTTTTACAGTAGAGTGTGTATAAATTATACTTCATAAAAGTAAATAGGAAAAAACTCAAGTGCTTGGGTACTATTTTTCAGATATTGTCATTTAATTGGTTTATGGTATGGTGGTCACATCAGTATTTTTAAAAGCTCCCAAGGTAATTCTAATGAGCAAATAGGTTTGTGAATCACAGTTAGATCCTCATTTATATCTGTGAACAGACAAATGAAGATCACCAATTATTTAAGGAAAACAAATAGTATAAACTCAAGACACCAATTGTGCAAACAGAAGAACAGAACCTGGAGGAAACAGCTCACAGGGGAAAAAAGAGAGAACTCAAATATAGGTGTCATAAAAATATAAAAGGGTACTATATCCACTAAACAAGAGCAGTCAGCTTTGAAAAAGAATTAGAGAAATCAGTTTTTTTGAATTCAATTGTTATTATAGAAAATCTCAAAATGGCTAAATAGCCGAAAGATATTATAAATAGCACAAATTAGTGACAAGAGATTAACAAACACATTCTCCCCATATATACTGCCAAAAAAGATTGGGAATAATGGCAGTAAAGTTAGGATACTTGGAGGACAAATCTAAAAGAGCAAATGTCTAACTAATAGGAGTCATGGGAGTAAGGGAGGAAACAACCAAATAAATGGCCAACTAAAATCTCCCTAAGTTGGAAAAGTACTTTATTTTAAAAATATAAAATGCTTATCTAAATAGACAGTGTTAACTAGAGGAAAAAGTATCTATTGGAGGAGAAAAATGGGAAAGTTTTAATTAATAAAACTCAACTATGTCCAATTAGGTTCAAGGGAGATTACGGAGAAATAGGTACATTAATAAGTATGCCACAATATGTCATTACTGTGACCAAGACATACCAAGAGCACAATTGCAGTTCAACTAGAATGTCCAAGTAAACTTCACTATAAAAATATGAAAAGGAAAAACTCAAAATGGAGTAGCACTGGTTCAGTGCATGTCTGATGAGCCAGGAGGTAGCTGTCTTTCCCACTGAAGATACCCTGCATTGTCCCTTGATTTTTTTTTTTTTTTTTGCTTTATCCCAAAAGATTTTCACTTTCCAGATAGACCACATTCTCTGTTTTTTTTTTTTAAATATTTTTAGTTGTAGTTGGACACAAAACCTGTATTTTATTTATTTATTTTTATGTGGTGCTGAGAATTGAACCCAGGGCCTTGCATGTGGTAGGTGAGTGCTCTACCACTGAGCCACAACCCCAGCCCCCACATTCTCTCTTGATTGTGTCTCTTCTTTCCTAAATAAACTTTTGCCTATGTCCTGGGTGGAGGTGTTGGGGGTGGGGGTGGGGGTGGCAGTGTTAACCAAATAACCAAATCCCAGACAAATCCACAGCTGGACATTTGATCTGGGTTCCAGAAGAACCCACTGGAGATGGAAACACATCTTTGGACTGAGCCAAATCCAGATTCTGGAAACACTGTTACCTTTTGCTAACCTTCCATACTGTATCCTCCCTTTCCCAAACTACACTGAGATTGAAACTGTACCCAATCCCTTTCTTACAAAACAGCTTAACTGTTTCTGGTACCAATCATACTTCCCAAATAACAAGTGATAGTAATTTCCAACCTCCTTGAGGATTACGCTATAAATATAGCTTCCATTTTATAAAAACACATTTTCAAAATTGTTTGAATCTGTTTTTTTGGATTGCAATCCTAGTTAGCACCAAATAAATATAATTTTCTTTGTTCTTGATTAGGTTGATTTTATTCTCAGCTGACAAATATCATTCCCAGGTGTTCCAATGTTCTTTATGTTATTTATATGGCAATGGGAAAACCCATGTGTAAGTCAACTAACCAGGAATTTGGGAAAGAAAGTGAAATGTTCTAACTTCCTATTAGAGAAAGTCCAGAGTTAAGAGGTTTGGAGGGTTGGACATGTAGTGGAGAAAGGATAATATCACATGGATTTAATATCGAGCTAAATAGAAGGGATTTACTGAGCCTGTGTGAACTTACAGAGATAGTTTTTTTTTTTCCTACACAGTTAGGGCTTGCTGAGCAAACTGTATTGAATATTTGCAGCCTGGGATAAAAAAAAGCAAACTAATAGTTTACAACTGCATAGATAATGAGAGAAACCCAGAGAGTTTTATCATCAGACTGTGTGTTATCCTTCAAGGTCATCAGGACATTCCTGGATTATGAGACTGGAGAGAACATTATACTTTTCCCCATGGAGAAATTTACTTACATTCCAAAAAGACAGTAGGATCACCAGATGCTTCCCAAGAAACAAAGGTCCCCCCACTTCCAATAGAAACAGCCCTCTTTCCTATATAAATCTTGCTTGCCATACAAATTCTGGTTGTGTAAGGTGACATCCAGATCTCACCTCGCCATCCCAGATGTAAGATATTGGGGGCACAGAACATGCATACAGTTGTTATTTTCTTGAAAATAAATACTAATTAATTTCTTTTCTCAGAAGCTTGTATATGCATCCAGTATAATATTAATAAATAGGAGTATTACAAACTTATCAGTCTGCAAACCCAGCCTTCTTCATGGATATAGTGTATACAAGTAAATCAGATATTTGAGCATCTATATTATCTTGAAACAGTGGTCCCTTCATCTTCTGAATATAGGCCTCCTTGCTCTAAGGTTTATTTTTTTAAAGAACATGTTTTTTTTTCCCTCTCTCTCTTCTTCCCTCTCCCTCTCCCTAAAAAGGTTAGGGAAGCAGTGTTATCTTTGCTTCCCCTAGTTAATTGCCCTTGAACACACCCACTATAGGAAGGAGATGCCTGCTGAGGATCTGGGAAGAAAATATTTCCTAACTTAACATGTGAATATTAACAGGCCATCAGAGTGCTCAGGGAACCCCTACCAGAGCACAACAGGAATGTAACCCTTGAAGAGTTCCTTTAACACCCCCCCCCACTCCCTCCTGATAGGGAGACTCACAGCCTTTGGGACAGGAGTCCCCTGTGTTTCTCCTTTGCTAGCAAAGCAATAAAACTTCTTTTTCCTTTTTCTCAAAACCGTGTACTCATTAATACTCATTATTAAATACATTATTACATTTAATACTCATTATTAAATTGGCATTAATTGGCATTGGGGACACTGACAGAGCTTTGGGTTACAATCTCACATTTTTATTAGACATTTATAGTTATACATAGTACTTGGGTTCATCCTGACCAACTCATACATGCATGAGAATCAATTTCAGTTCATAATCCCCCCTTTTCCCTCCCATCCTTCCTCCCCTCTCCCATTCTCCTTCTTCTTCTCTACTTGACTTCCTTTCACTCATCTATTAATTATGTTTGATTGGTTCTTCATATCGTCTCACATTTTCTACCAGTTGTAACTTCAGAGCTAGAAGATGGGAGCTCTTCTCCTGGATAATTAATAGTAATTGTGGCCCATTGCTGCCTTGATTGCTCTATGCAATCCTTCCTAGAACTACAGAGAACCAGCCTCATCCACGGAGTTAAATTAAGTAGCATGGCCACCAAATGGGCACAATATAGCTGAAATGAGACTGAGTATTGAAAAGAAGTCAAAAGACCAAACTGCATCAGTTAGGCTGTGGTAGTTAACAATCCCAAGTCACAGAACCTAACCCAACAAAAGACTATTTTCTCTTGTACTATGTGTCCATTGCAGGTGAACAGAAAGACTCTATTTATTAGAGTTACTCAGGGATCCACTCTGATGGAGACTTCATCATAAAATCTGCTTCATCTGATCACAAAACAGGGAAAAAGCACGTGGAAAATTAAACATTGGCTCTTAAAATTTCCATCTCTGGACAAAATATAAATTTTTGGTTCACATTTCTTGGGCAGAATAAGGCACATGGCCTCACCTAACTTTAAAGGCTAGGAAGAGTACTCAACAATAGAACTGAGTCTTTTTGTCACCAAATGTTGCATCTCCTTTCTTCATGAAGAACATATTTACCTCTCTCCATGAGGGAGGAATAGAAAAGTCCCACTATATTGCTCTTTCACTCTCAAAATCTAGGATCCCTGAGTGGTGTTTGGAAATTTATTTGTTCTAGAAATTTTCCCTCTAAGTCAAGACAATTGTGGACTAAAATGGAAAATTTTTGCTCCCTCATATGCAATATTCATTAGTATAATAAGGAAA
This sequence comes from Marmota flaviventris, assembly GCF_047511675.1. Lineage (NCBI taxonomy): Eukaryota > Metazoa > Chordata > Mammalia > Rodentia > Sciuridae > Marmota > Marmota flaviventris. Next base: position 131,854,933 of record NC_092518.1, read on the forward strand.
TACAAGTACAATAAAGAATTCACTTGAGATAAGAATGGGAATCATACCACAGTCACTAGTTAATAGCAATTCTTAAATCCCACCATGCAGATCCAAACAGTCCTCTGCTCAGGGGATGATAATGTTTCTTGCTTAAGCCCTTATTCTGCTCCCCTGGGAAGGGGTTTCAAGCTGATTTTTCTCTATGGACTTCTCTGCCCTCAGAAGGTGTCCTTCTTTTCTCCTACCCTGCTTGACCACATTGGATTTAGCAATCCCCAATATTTCCCATATATGCCCTTGAGAGATGAAAAACTCTACAACTTGCTCCCTGATTTTGGATGTTTTAGAACCCAAGGAATATTTTTTTTTCTTTTTTATTGTTGGCTGTTCAAAACATTACATAGTTCTTGATATATCATATTTCACACTTTGATTCAAGTGGGTTATGAGCTCCCATTTTTACCCCATATACAGATTGCAGAATCACATCAGTTACACATCCATTGATTTACATATTGCCATACTAGTGTCTGTTGTGTTCTGCTGCCTTTCCTATCCTCTACTATCCCCCCTCCCCTCCCCTCCCCTCCCCTCTTCTCTCTCTGCCCCCTCTACTGACATTCATTTGTCCCCCTTGTATTATTTTTCCCTTTCCCCTCACTTCCTCTTGTATGTACCTTTGTATAACTCTGAGGGTCTCCTTCCATTTCCATGCAATTTCCCTTCTCTCTCCCTTCCAAGGAATAATTTTAAGTCTCAAACAACTATAGTTAATGTAGTCCAGATTTCTCATCTATTTAATTTGGTTCAGTTCCAAATTCCAATAACTATACCCACAATTCATTTCTAAATATACTTTGCATATTTGTTATATTTATTTGCTTTGCTACTCTTATGTCTCTTGCAACTAAATTGTGGGTATCTTGAGTCTATAAGACTTTAAGAACTACACCTTAAGTTTATTTTTCATAAAACATTTTGTCTAATGGAAAAATTTACTGTGATAGCCTTAATTTAGGTGCTCCTTTGAGAACACAAAGTTCATACAGATATTTTATAATGATTAAGTGGCCACATCCCTGACTTAATCTTTTCTACAAGGCTGAGTTTTAATAAATTTTGGTCACCCAAAAACCTTCTTTGTTTTGTCTTTGCTCATTGAGGATGAGAAGCTTCTCACATTTCTGAAATCTATATTCACTTCCATCATTGCTTGCAAACCAGCTAATTATTTTCTAAGTTAAGCTCTTTATTGTAATAACTTGTCAAATGTGGTCAACATTAACTAACAAAAAGTGCCACCATTCTCTATTCTAATCTTTTCTTGCAGAGCTGCACATTAATTAGGTACAAACTAATGCAGATAACTGTGTAAGCAAATATTTAAATGCTATAAAACATGGATTACCATTCTTCCAGCTTCTGATAACAGGTTATTCAGTACACTCATCTGGTACCTTAACCAATGTTGCATATGTATTATTATTTTTGTTATAAGTATTATAATTATTAATGTGTTGCTACTAGTTTTGTTATGATAACATACCACTTCTAGGTAACAATTTTTATTTTGGTCTGGATAGACTAGATTATACTATAATATTAAACAATCTAAAAAAATCAGTAGCTTTAACTAACAAAAGATTTATTTCTTTTTTATACTGCTTATTCAGTATTAGCACAACATCTCTCCTAATAAGTAGTTACTCAGCAACCATGTTCACAAAGGTTTTAGATAAATCTGGGCCTCCACAACTCATTTGCAGATCGAAGAGTATATGGCAAATTGTGTACTCTTCTTAAAGCTTGTTCATGGAAGTGATGTCATCTCTTACCAAATTGGACTAGCCAATCCATATCACATGGCTACATGTAACTTTAAGGAGATGGGAAGTCTGACTACCATGTGTCCAGGGGAAGAACAAGAAATATTTGGGCAACAGCAATAATGGACTTCCCAGGAGAAACCTAGACATATCCTAGATTATTTTTTAAATTCAGCTTATAAAAGGAAATACCAGGGGCTGGGGCTGTAACTCAGTGGTATAACACTTGCCTAGTATGTGTGAGGCACTGGGTTCAATTCTCAGCATCACATAGAAGTAAATACATAAAATAAAGGTATTGAGTCCATCTACAATTTTTTATAAAGAAAATGCCATAACCTTCTACAAAGAAGAGGTTACACATAAACATATAGATCTGACTGGTATCAGACTTCTCATGTGCAATGCAAGACACTAGAAACAGTGAGCTGATACCTACAAACTTCTTAGGGAAAATATTTTTTTTATTTATTTTTGAGATATTGAGAATTGAATCCAGGGGCCCTGTACCATTGAGCCTTTTTATTTTCAGTATTTTTAAAAAATTTTGAAAGAAGGTCTCATTAAATTGCTCAGGCTATATTTGAACTTACCATCCTCTTCTTCAGCCTCCCACCTCACAAGGATTATAGGCATGTACTACAGTGCCAAGTTGAAAAAATATTTTTAAGCAAGAGTACTCTAGCCATGTAAAAATTAACCAATTATGAAGACAAAATAAAGGCTTCCTCAGGGATACTGAAGACAACTCACACAACATCATTGAAAAGATCATTCTGAGACATATTTTAGCAAAAAAAAAATCTGAGTCCAAGCAAAAGGAAGGAACAATATATTCTTAATAAAAAAGTATTCATTGACACTTGTTAAAGCACAGTATAGAAGACTTTATTCAGAAAGACTGAGATTGATATAAGGACTACTGCAACAGGGTCCTACAGTGGAGGAAATAGATTAAACTCAACACTAAGTACATCACAGACAAGTATAAATTTATAAATAAGGAGCAGAGTGGGAGTTAGTGGATGGAAAATTATTAAGTGGAAATATCAGGGGTAAGGAGGATTCTGGAGAATATGAGAAACCTGATCTGATATGGATAATGATAAGATATTGAGAATGGGGGAGGGGTCTTGTTAAACTCAACTTAGCATAGTTCTTACTAAAATGAAATGCTCCATGGAACCGCTCCCCTGTGAAACCAGGGAGTGGTAAAAATATTTTTAGAATAACCATTTAAAAATTCTGGAAATGGTCCTATGGGCATAGAGCACATGGAAAAGTACTCAAGAAAATCTGCTGACATTTAATAATGAGAGTGAATGTTTGTAGTGTTTGAACCATGACCCACTCCCTGCCACCTCCTTCCTACCACAAAATTAAGGAAACTCCACTCCAGATGGGTGCAGCCAGTAACAGTTATTTCTCCCCTAGGTCCCTGATAAATGCTCTGGTATCTTCCCAGAAGGGTCAGGATATCAACATTTCTCATCCCATCCCAAGCTACCTATTGCAGAAGCTAATTTCCCAGACAGTGTGACTGAGAAGTGGGAGTTCACTTCTTCCACCTAGCCCACACTCATGGGCCATAAGCTCTGTATGGTCACAAGGCATTGTAAATCCTGAGGCTTGATTCACCTTAACATGTCTTATAAGGCAGAGTTCCCATGCCAAGAGAAGCAAGTCAAACGGACCCCAGACTATGGACACTCCCTGCCCCTCCCCCAAATATCAAGCCCTCAGTTCCTAAAGCAGGAGTATTATTTAGAAAGAAGCATTCCTGTGTCTTGTCATCACCTCCAGAACCATGACTCAGATTTTGGCCAGGGGAAGAAACAAGCACAATAGGGGCAATCTGTCAAGCTCTTCCTAAGGGAACTGACTTTATTTGATACACAGATGGGGAATTTCAAGCCTAAAAGCATTCTTTTAAAAGGATGTTGTGATAAAAAGCTGTTAAAAGGATGCTGGTAGATTCATTAGATAAATAAATTAAAAGAGAGGCTAATTAGTTTACCAGAAATAACCAGGGAAAGAGATAACTAAGAGCCCTCCTGAGGTCAGGACAATCTCAAACACTGAACCCAAAAACTATCCCTGCAAAGAACCTCAAATTAAATTGAGTCACTCTATGGAGTAGTCTGTGTCCCAGGTCATTGCTGAAAACAATTTAACAATTGGCCAGCAATTACTATAGCTTTTAAGCTGGGTATATTCAGGGGGATGAGACAGTCAAAGACAGCCATGCTTAAACCATTGTCATCACAGGGAAACTACTCACATGCCAAAGACTGTGCTCCCTAAAGAGCAACAACATAAGTTTCACACTGTGGGGTAAATATCTCTAAAACAATCTGGGCAGTCACTAAACAAGTAAATATGCAAATAAAAATAACAAGCTCTACAATAGGGGGCAGTATCAAAAACTGTTGCAATATCTAATCTAAAATGTCTAATTTCCAAGAAAAATTATGAGACATGAGAAGACAGACAAAAACTTCAAAGTCTTCTTTATAAATATGTTCTGAAAACTAAAGAAGTAAATTAAGGTACAAAGGCAATGTCTTATCAAATAAAGAATATCAGCAAAGAGATAAAAAGTCTAATGCAAAGAACCAAATGAAAATTCTGGAGTTGAAAATTTGAAAAAATAAAGTGAAAAATGATTAAAGGATCTCAATAATATATTTCAGATGGCAGAATAAAATATCAGCAAACTTAAACAGCAATAGAGATGATTCAGTCTGAAAAACAAAGCAAAAACAATAAGGGAAACTAAATAGAACCTCTGATAAACAGGATATTATTGGGCACATCTGCATATACATAATGGGAATGACAGAAATAGATGAGAGAGACATTAGAAGCAGAACATTCAAATAAATAATGGCTGAAAACATGCCCAATTTGATGACAAAATAGACTTGTAAGAAACTCAGTTACCTCCAAGTAGGATAAGGACAGTGGTATCTACAACAGATGCATCATAGTAAAAACACTGATCGGCAAAGAAAAGGAGAAAATCTTGAAGGAAGCAAGAGTAAAATGACTTCTCATTTATAAAAGAACTTTAGTAAGATCGATAACAAATTTTTCATCAGAAACAAGGGAGGTCAGGTGCAGTGGTATGACATATTCTAAATGTTTAAAGAAGAAAATGGATCAACCAAGAATTGTATTCAGCAAAGGTATCTGCCGAAATGAAGTGAAGTAAGAACACTAACACATTAAAAAAAGGGGAGATTTCATTGTAAGTACACCCTTCTTACAAAACTATTAAAAGAAGTTCTTCAGACTGAAAGCAAATGACCCTAAATAATAATTCAAACACATATAAAATGAAAACAGAACCATTAAGTGGAATAACTCAGTAAAAATGATTATCTTCCTTTATTAACTATTTTGCATAAACAATTGCACATAACAATATGTACCAATTGTGCTACTGGAACTCTGACATATAGAAAAGTTATTTGCTAATAATAGCACAAAGGAGGTATGTGGGTGCAATACTATATTTGGTTAAATGAATAAGACCAGATGGTAACTTGAATCCACAGGAACAAATAAAGAGACATGGGTATGGTAAATAAGAAGGATAATATAACACTATTAATATATAATATATATTAATATTTATATATTCATGTATATAAATATATTTATATATTTATGCATTCTCTAAAATGCATAAATATATAAAATAACAATTATATATTATTGAATTTGTGATATATGTAGATTCAGTATGCACAATAAATATATCACAAAAAGGAGGAAAGGGAATAGGAATGATATTTCCATCTATCGCTGGAATTACATTACCAGAAATTTAAAGGAATTTCTAATAAGTTAAAATATATTACAGATGCTAGTTCTACCACTAAGGGAATAACACAAAAAATAGAATGAAAAACATTGAAAACATCAATATTAAATTAGAATATAGCCACTCAGGGCTTTACATCCACACAATGGAATGCTACTTAGTATAAGTGGGAATAAAGTACTGATGCAATCTACAACATGGGTAAACCTTAAATAAATGCTATGTGAAAGAATTCAGTCTCAAAAGATCACATATTACACAACTGCACTTACATTAAATGTATAGTGTAGGCAAATTAATAGAGAAAGAATGTAAACTAGTGGTCTTCTAAATTTAGCAGGAAAGGGATTGGCTGGGGAATAATAACTAAAGTGTACAGTAATCCTTTTTGAATAATGAAACGGTCTAAAATTGATTGGGTTAATAATTGCACAACTCTTTGCACGTACAAAAACATAGATTTGTACATTTCAAATGTATAAATTGGATGTTATATAAATTTTAAAGTTTTATCTCTCAATAAAACTGTTAGAAAAATTCACACCAACAATATGCGATTTAAATATATGTAGGCTAATTAAATTTACCTCCTTAAAAGAAACATACATTTAGATTTATCTTGGAAAGAAATATAGTTACATGCTATTTACATGCTGTATTTTTTTTTCATGCTGTGACAAATACCGGAGAAGTTTTTCCAAGAGGAAAAGATTTGTTTTGGCTCATTGTTTCAGAGGTTTCAGTCCATGGCTAGTGGGCTCCATTGCTATGTGCCTGTGCTGAGGCAGGATATCATGGCAGGGAACATGTGATGGAGCAAACTGTTCTCATCATTGAAAGTTGGTAAGCAAAAAGAGAGAGAGGAATGGGCCTGGGTCCCAGTATCCCCATCAAAGTTATGCCCCTAACTACCTAACTTTCTCCAATAGGCCTTACCATTTCCAGATAGTGCCACAGGTTGGCAACTAAACCTTTAGCATATGAGTCTTTGGGAGATATTTAAAATTGAAAGCATAGAACATGGTATTGCTAAAAGAAAATGACAAAAATAGTAGGAAAATAAATGGATATAAAATACATTCAAGTCAAATGCTAGAAAAAAGGAAGCAGTAGGGCAAACATTATAATCAAACAGGGTAGATGTCAAGGTAAAAGGCACTAAACATCCTAGAAGTAGTTTATAACAACCTTTAATATTTATCAATGTAACAATTTCACACTAAAATGTTTCAAGTAAAAAACAATATCTGAAATGCAAGGGAAAATGGACATATGCACAATTGAAGCAGAAAAATTTTATCAATTCTTTCTCAAAAATTAAGAGCTTAAATAGGAAAAACTAATAATACAAATACATAAAATTTGAATAGTATCATTTAATAAATTTGAATTCATATATGTACAAAGCATAGACATGTATATACTTATTGTAGCAGACTGCTGCACTTGGCTATTCAGCTAGAGTCCATTTCTAGTCTTCTTTTTACCTAGATGAGGCCCCATGACTCAATTCTTTTGAATGGAACGTAACTGCCAATGATATGTGAATGTGATGACTGCATGAGTAAATAAAATAAAAAGCATTTGCCTTAGATGCCCTCTTTCTCATTTCCAATGCCCGGAACAAAGATGTACTTGCGTCCTAGCTCAAATACGTAAACAAAGAACACTCCAAGGGTATTGGAGTAGCAAAATAGCAGAATCATGGGTTTTAGACAGAACAAGTAAAGCAAAGCTGTTCCCAACCCTGACTCACATAGATTAGGACTGCTGTATGAAAGAGAAATAGATGACTATTTCCCTTTAATCACTGTTTCTGATGATAGATGACATACAGTTGGATATACATAAATAGAGCTTTGCATCCAAACAGCACACATGCACACAAATTCTCATGGGATATTAGCAAAAGTTAATCATGTGACAGGGTACTAATCATTCATCAGTTAATCATACAAGCCCCATACTTGCATCATAATGGACTGCAAAAATAATATTAGATATCCCACTTACATGTGATAGACAGATAGACAGGCAGATTGATAGAACAAACCACCTGAAAAATACCAGTGGGTATCTAAAAAAATGTCTGAGTAAAGAGCAAATGAAAAATAATATACTTGAATGTGTGAGCATGAAAGACAATAGATCATTATATTTAAATACCTGTAGAATGCTTATAAATAAAAATATTCAGAGAAACTTTATAGTCTTAAATGCAGTCATTGGAAGTTATATAGAAAATAAGACCCACTTAAGTTAAATAAATTAAACATTCATTTAAACAAGCTCAAAAATATTTACCAAAAGGCATATAGGAGGAAGGAAAGAATCACAATACTAAACAAAAACAAGAAAAATAAAATAAAACATCATAGTAGTTCTTAAAAGACATACCTCCAGTAATTCTTAAGAAATAAAACTCAAATGGACATGAGACTAAAGAAAAAGTGACAGAAATGCATTAAAGAGTTTAAAATAAAAGGTAATGCAATGAAGAATCTACAGTCTGAATATTTGACAATTTATATTAAATAGATGGAATTTTACAAAATAAACCACTGTTATATTACCAAGGCTGACTGAAAAAGAAATAGAAAATGTACATAGTCTTTGGCCTAGAAACAGTTTACTATTACACATTTATTGTAAATATCTATTCACATATACATTGCAAATACCCACACACAAGGTTACCAGTTTTTGTCAAATGTTATAATAGCCTAAGAATGAAAATATACTGTGGCTGGAGAGGTAAATGAATTGTTGACACTTGCTGATCATATACAAAGACCTAGGTTTGATCCATAGCACAACAAAGGAAAAATGAAAGAGGGAGGGAGGGAAGGGAGGAAGAAAGGGAAAAAAGGAAGAAGGGAAAGAAAAAAAAAAACTAATGATATAGCAAGGCCATAATTTCCTCTGGAACACGTGAGGCCTCTCTCAGAATGGGCCTAGAAAAATTTGAACAAACTCAGCTGGCCAGAACTCTAATCTTTTTCCCTCAAATTAAGCCATTAACTGTTATTACAGCAATCTGTCCAAAATTAAAATCTTATAGCAAGTACACAGGTTTCTGTTACATTGTTTTTGCATCCTTTTGATTTTCCTAATTTGTCAAAATAAATTTTGAATTTCATTAAAAATATGGTAGACCTTCAGTTTTAGGTCTCACATGTAAAGTGTTTAGGAGTTTCACTTCCACTATTACAATAAGAACAAAACTGAAAATTGATAACTTATCTTGGGTGTATCAGAGAATTGAGGTTGTGTAGAAACTGCTACTCCAAAATTGGGAATGGCGGGTGAATGATAACAAACAGAGCTGAGAACAACTTAACTGGGAGCCAAAGCCTCCACAGGTGAGGGGAAGACATAAATGTAAACATTGAAAAACTGATGGAGGTTGAGTGTGAGCCAAACACTCTTAGAACTATGATCTTAGAGGGGATCCATTGGTTTATGGATTTTATCTCCAAGAAGTACACCATATTTCAACACTTGGGAGTGAATATTCACTTCATAGTTTTTGAATTGGGACGGGGAGAGTAATCATTTTAAATATATCCTGCACTTCTGTAAAACAAAACCTACACTCTAATGAAAAAAGCTTTCCAGTCAAAAGTGTAATTACCTTACTCCAGTCTCTCTACCATTTCTTTTTTATGTGAGGGGTAGAAAGGTAAAACAAACTTCTAAAGGACAAAATCCAGTAAAACATATTCTAAAAGACTGAAACTCAATCCTAATATTGTGAATTTTCCTTCTCTTACAACTTACCACCATATCAACAGATCTCCACTATAATAACAGTGGATTACAGTTGAAAGAACTATAAGACACAGAATTTGTTTAAGAAGTAATGCCATGCTGGTGATGCTGATTAGGAAGAGGAAGGAGAGGAAGGAAAAGGAAGGTACTGGGGAATGAGCTTGATCCAATTATATTATGTTCTCGTACTAATGAGACCAACTATTATGTATAATTATAACACAGCAATTAAATAAATAAATAAACGGAAGCAATCTATTGGGAAACACAAAAGCAACAGAAAAGGAAAAGAAACCAAAGACCATAAGTGAATTTTAAGCCTCGGGCATCTATAGTTGCAGTGAATGATAAATATAGTCCAACTTTTACTGACATTAAATCCCACAATATAAAGGTCTATTTACCTCATTTTCTGCTATCCCATATAACATGCCTGTCTTTTCAACAACAAACAAAATTACATGCCATGCTAAAAGGCAAGAAAAAATAGTCTGAAGAGACAAAGCAAGCATTACAACCAGACTCATCTGTGATAGAAATTTTGAAATTATCATTCAAGGAATTTAAAATAACTATGACAAATATGTTAAGGGCTGCAATGGAAAGAGTATACAATATGCAATAGCAGATAGGTAAGCAGATATCACCAGAAATATGCAACTCTAAAAATATTCAACAAGAAATGCCAGAAAGCAGAAAACAGTAACAAAAATGAAGAATGTTTTAATGATCTCAATAGACTAGAAATACTGAAGAAATAGTGTGCTTTAAAGTACATCAATAGAAACTTTCTGAATTGAAACACATAAACAAACCAGAATTTTAAAAACAGAATATTGAAGAACTGTGGGAGACTTTCTGAGGGTATAACATTTAAGTAATCGGAATACCAAAAAAAGAAGAAAGAGAAATTTAAATATATATAAATTTATATATATTTAATTTATATATAAATTTTAAAAATACATATAAATTTAAATATATATTATGATATATAAAATTATATATGATATATAAATACGTTTTATATCTGTAAATAGCATATGTATTTATATAAATATATAATAATATGAAATATAGGATAAAATATATAATAATATATAATATGATATAATTACATATATACATATAATTTATAATAGTATACACTATACACTGTATATTAATTTATAACTTATAAATTAAATTAATATCTAAACATTTTTATATATTTAGATATATCAATAGATATATATAGTTGGTATGTATACTTTATATATAAGTATAGATATACATATATAAATATATATATAGTTATATATATATAAATTAAACAACACACTTCCCAATACTTTATGAGCCAAAGGAGAATACTTAATTGAAATTTTCAATCAAGTTAAAATTAAATGTAAATTATCAAAATTTGTGGGTTATAAGAATGGAAAGTTATACTCCATGTATATATAGTATGTCCAAATACACTGTACTGTCATGTATATCTAAAAAAATAATAATAAATAAATTAATAAATAAATAATTTTTAAAAATTGTGAAGTATTAGCAAAAGCGGTGTTTAGGATTAATACTATAACATTAAGTGTATGTAATAGAGAAAAAGAGATCTAAAATCAAAACCTAAGATATACCTTAGTAGAATAAAGAAATGCAAATTAAACTTAAAGCAAGCAGAAGAAAATTAATTACAAATATAGCATAAATCAATGAAATTAAAAACAGGAAAACAATAGGGAAAATCAATCAAATCAGAATCCAGTTACTGGAACATATCAACAACATTGATAATCTTCTAGCAAGGATAGGCAAGGAAATAAAAGAAGGCACAAGTTACCAATATCAAAGATAAGAAAGGGATCATTCCTATTGATCCCACAGACATTAAAAGGATAGTGGAGAAGGTCTGGGGTTGTAGCTCAGTGGTAGAGTGCTTGCCTATCATGTCTGAGGCACTGAGTTTGATACTCAGCCCACATAAAAATAAACAAATCAAAGGTATTATGTTCATCTACAACTAAAAAAAATTTAAAAAGGATATCGGAGGAATACTGTGACAACTCTACATCTGTAAATTTGATAAATAATATAAAATTATCCTTAAAGACACAAACTACAAAACTTCACACATGTATAAAAAGCCTGCATAAACTCATTCCTATCTATATTTTATTTATGACCAATTAATTGAATAAATAATTAATGTCTTTCAAAAAAAGATATCATCATGTTCAGATTATTTCTCTGGTAAATTCTCCTAGACATTTAAGGAAGAATAGATAGCACTTTTTCACAATCTCTTCCAGAAAATAGAAGCAGAGACAATATTCCTAACACCAACATCTATTATAAGAAGTCAGAACTATAGACATCTCTTTCATGAGCATAGATCCAATAATATTCAATAGAATAGAAGCAAATGAAATCAAACATCCAGTAATTCATGACATCAACAGGCTGAAGATAAACTATCATATCAATTTATGTAGAAAATTGATTTGATAAAATCCGACACTCATTCATGACAAAATTGTCTCAGCAAACCAGGAAGGGAACTTCCTCTGTTTAATAAAGATCATCTCCACAAAAATTCTTTAGGGAGCACCATACCTGATGGTGAGGAATTAGATGCTTTCCACCTATGATCAGAAAAAGGGCAAGGATGTTTTCTGTGGCCATTCTTTCAGAATTTGGGGGGAAGTCCTAGTTAGTGCAATAAGATGAGAAAAGTAAATAATGTACATACATTTGGAGAAGGAAAAATTATGCCTCCCTTTAGTGGGGTTTTATATAGAAAAATCCATGGAATTGATAACATCAGCAACAACAAAAATGTTGGGACTAAAAAAGTGATTATGGCAAGCAAACAAGATTAAAATATCAATTGTTCTCATGACTAAAAATCATGTCTTAAAATAGCCAATGAGATGTAGAAGAACAACAATGTTGAAGGACTCACATTACCCACCTTAAACAATTATTATAAAGCTATAGTAATGATAAAATTGAGGAAGTAAGAAAAATACAGATTAATAAAACAGAATACTGATCAGAAATAAAACCATAGTCATGGAGTCTACTGATTTCTGACAAAGATGCAAAGGCAATTTGGTGAAGATAGTTTTTTAAAAAAAGGAAAAGAAACTTGAATAAAAATCCTTAAATTTTTCACAAAAAGTAAACCCAAATAGCTTATAGACCAAAGTATAAAATGCAGAAACTATAAAAGCTCTAGGATAAAGCATAGGAGAAAATTTTATATGACCTTGGAGGAGTGTGGATAAGTTTTTAGACTCGTGAAAGAAAAAAAGTTTATAATTTGGTTGTTGTTTTGAAATGTGATCTGTGAAAAACAATGTAAAGAGAATGAAAGAGGACACGAGAAGGAGAAAATAACTGTCAAACACTTATCTACAAAAGGTCTTGTATGCAAAATCAAATAATTCTTCGAATTTAACAGTAGAAATAAACAACTCATTTAAAAATTGTGCAAGGGATCTATGCAGTAAAGAAGATATATATATATATATATATATATATATATATATATATATACACATATATGACAAATAAACATATAAAAGATAGTGAATATAATTTGTTATTAAGGAATTCCAAATTAAACAAAATTGAAATATTACTTCATACCTACTGACATGTCTAGGTCTGAGAAAAAATTACAAATCCAATTGCTGGTGCAAATGCAGAGTAGGAACTTTCACTCAATGCTGGGAGGAATGCAAAATAGTAAAGACACTTTAGATGATGGTTTTTTTCACATTCTTCAAAACACTTAAGTAAGTTAAACTCAAAAGGTTAAAGGTTATATATGTTTTCTCTCATATGTAGAAACTAGAGAGGAAAAGGAAAGGAAAGGTGGAGGTGGGTCTCATGAAATCAAAGTGAGATCAGTAGAGGAAAGAGACCAGGGGCTGACAGAGAGGCAGGGAGGGAGGGGGAAATGCTGGGAAGTGGAGTGGATATTGGCCAAATTATATTGTTATCTTGTGTTCCTGTACAAATATGCAACAACAAATCCCATCATATCTACAACTATAATGCACCAATAAAAATGTGGAAAAATAAAACAATATCAAATAAGTAAAAATATTTTCAAAAATACAAAATAAATCATAAACCATAGATCAGCAAACATACCCCCAACTTTGAAAACTTACCTCCACACAAAATCCTGTTCAAGAACGTTTATAGCTGCTTATTTGATAATTCTCGAAAAAGTGAAAGTAAGCAAGATGTCCTTTAATACATGGACAAATTGTGAACACAACGGCATACCATTCATCAATTAAAAAGAATGATCTATAAGACCTGCAAAGATATGAATGAGCTTTAAATGCATATTGCTAAGTGAAAGCAGCTAACTAGAAAATACTAGAGACTGTATTACTCCATTTACATGATATTTTGGAAAGGTGTAAATGAGTTCATCACAGGAGACTTACAGGGCACTGAAGGTATTTTTATGATACTATAATGGTGCATGTATGACAATATACATTTATTAAAATCATAGAACTTAACAGCACAATTTTTGTTTTGTTTTGTGCTGGGGATTGAACCCAGGACATTACATAGCACAAATTTTAATATATTACAATTTAAAACAACATAATTTGGGAGATCAAGAAATTTCAGGATGGCAGAATGTCGCAAAATATTCTAACTGCATTAAGAAAATATGAAGCAACCTCACTGAAGGGTGTGAGGGAGAATTTACTGCCCTAAGTAACAGAAATGAATGCTGTAAGGCTAAAAGAAAAAAGAACTGTATTAAGAGCTATCCTGTGGTGGTAATGTTGTTTTCCACAGGAGAACAGGTTCATAATTGTGAAACCACTATACATGTGTACTGAAATTAAACAATTAATTGAACAGATTGGTGAATGGTGGGAGGGAGATTTCTCACTGTTGGAATGGGATATTACAAGTAAGCAAGGGACAGAGGCTTAGAAAGATTTTTGTGGTAATGGATTTGAATCGGAGTCTTCAGCAAAAACTCATGTTCAGTTTAATATAGATTGAGATCCATATATGAATATTTAATAGTGTGTGCATACACAAATATTTTATATAATATATTTCCCTGTGTATATATTTTGTCTGTCTCTCCTAGAACATTTTGTAGCATGAGAAAGTAGTCTGAAAAAATTAAGTGACAGCACAAGTGTTATATTAGGCATAATCCATTCTGTGGGAAACTGGACAGGACACATTGTTTATTTTTTAGTTGCAAGGAAAATGAAGTCATGGAAGTAAGAATTGGAGATTAAAAACAACTTAAGTAACATAACAAATAATTGTAATGGTTAAAGCATATTTGGACACTGATTCAGAGAAACTTGTTTTCTAAAAGTATGTATGCCCTGTAAACGTGAAAAATAGCTGGATACTTTATGATTATTTATTTAAAATTTGAGGAAATATAATTATATTGGATTTATGTTCATAAAAGAGTTATCTTTTATTAAAAAAGCATATGAAATATTTAGAAATAAAATGGTTTATCTTGGATGTGCTTCAGTTTATTCCAATAGCAGGAAATGAAGATAGATTAGAATTTCTGTAATTAAAATTTTTATTATAAATATTATTTCATGAGAATATAGTATCTTATTATAAACATTATGCCATGTGTATCGCAGTTGTATAGTATTTACTTAGCATGCATGAGTCTCTGACCCCCAGCACTGCCAAAAAAAAAAAAAAAAAAGCCTTAAATTTAAAATTGTAAGTGAAATTGGCTACTTAAAGATTTAATCAAACAGTATAGATAGAAACTGCATTTAAAACTCAAGCCACCATCTAATGTTCTAGGACAAGGCAGTTTTACAGGCTAGTTCTAGCAAATGGTCAGGGAGAAACAAATTACTGTCTTATGTAAACTCTTCCAAAGCACACAAAATGATGGCAATTATTCAATTCATTTTGCCAGACTAGTGCTCGTTGATTTCAATACCAGATGAGAACACCCCATGAAAATCACACTGGAGCCAAGCCCACAGCAGCAAATATTCTAAATAATTTAATAGCATATTCATCATAGCAGTAAATTAAATGAACAAACAGGCTGTGTCCAAGGAATAAAAATATTATTTAACATTATAAAATGCTTTCAATTTTAATTCCCTATAGACAAATTAAAAGAGAGAAAAAAAAAAACACTTGTTCTTGTTAATGGCAACATAAAACTTTTCAAAGAAATTCAACACAATTGTATGGTAAAAAAGTAAACTAATAGTATAATATAATTTCCCCTTCCTAAAATATCACAAGTACATTTAAATGTGAAATATTAGAATAATTCTCATTAAAGTGAGGGTCAAGATAAAAATGTATAGTATCTCTTCTAGTGTTCAAAATTGCATTGGAACACATACACAGAGCTATGGTTATAAAACTAAAAATGAGATATGATATTAAGAATACTGATGACAATATTATCTTTTAAAACACTAAAGGAATACAAAAGTGAACATATAAATGCATAAATGACTTCATAAAAATTGTATGGAAGTTCCATAGTGGAAAAATCAAGAATTCTGCTACACAAAGCCATAAGTAATTAGAGCATGTAAGAGAAAATATCCCATTCACAATGGCAACAAACCCCCAAATCACCTGAAAAGAATGAAGAAGACCTTAATGGAGGCAACTGTAAAATTTGCTGATAGTCATATGAACAAATTCCCAAATATGAGGAACATTTATCACATTAAATAATAGAGAATGGAATACTATAAAGATGTGAACACTTCTAAAGTATTTCCAGAGTTAGTACCTTACATGGGTCAAAATAAGTTCTTATTCCTTTGTTACAATTCCTAAATTAACCCTGCAAAACTACTGAAGGGAGAAGGGAAAAATTAAGTATTGATAATCAACAAAATCTGAATAACAAAACAGAAGAAAAGACTGGGGAATTCAGGACTGTTGAACTAGCATTTGCATTAAGAGTTGGAGGGAGTGGAGGACAGATATCAAGTTGGAGAGGGTTTCCAGCTTGTAGAGGTGGCAGGGGACAGGATAGGTAACAGGAAATGTTTCAACTTTTGGCCATACTTCATTGCACAGTCTGAGGTAGTACCTCAAGGCACAGATGCCAGTAACCATTGGGCATATCAGGCCAGCAGGAAAAATGTGTTGATTGAGGAAATACGGCTGCGGAGGCTGTGTTAAAACTACGTGAAAGTATGTTAGTTATGATGACTGGCGTGTTTGAAAAATTATTTTAATAGAATATAAATAATGGAACAGAAATTGAATAGTGAGCGAATCACAGATAGCAAGGATAAGTATTTTAGGAAATTAATTTTCTAAACATACTAAGAATGAGGCTTAAAAAAGGGGAAAGTCAGTGCACACTGTACAATGCAGAATTAGATTACCTGTTAGGGTAAAATGAAATCTTTAAGAACAAAGATTTCCAGTCTACGTCTGGCTGGCAAAGAGACTTCATGTGTTCTTTGGACCTTGGAGACTGCTTCTGTAACAGTTCACCACAATTATGGCCATTACAGCGCTGTACAGAGAATCTAGCTTGGGACCAGCAAATGATGTCATTTGCAAAGACTGCAGTGGGGCAAATGTCAGGAACAGTGAACGTCTTGCCAAGTGTTTGATTAATGAGCCAGAATCTTTCTTGTGTGGGGACTAAGGGGTCCACGCATCTCAGAAGAGAAGACACTGCACAAAATTCAGCTTGAGCTCTGGTAACAGCCCTGAAGACCCCAGACATAATTGTGAGGCTGAGGGTTCCACTCATTTCTGCCTCGGGGGTCTTAAGGCAGTTTTAACCTTGGCCTGAAGGAACTAGAATCATGCCAGCATTGTAAGACCACTCAGACCTTTCCATCAGTGAAGACAATGATATTGATGTAGAAGTGAGGACACCTCATATTGCAGAATAGAGGGATTCCAATTTTACAGCACCCCTGCAGACAGCTCAGGGGTACCCCAAGTCATGGTGAGGGGGAGGGATTTATGAACGTGAGATTTGAACAGAAGAGTGTAGCCTCTGATCATCAGAGAAAAGAGCTCCAGGCTCTGACCAGGACTAAACGTTATTACCTTTAGTGAGGATTTGAGAGGTCCTTGGATGTCTGAACTGAGAGGTGTTCCAACTATCCTGCAGCTACTATCAACCTTGAGAGGTTCCAGGGAAAAGTGCTACCTTCCAACTTCCCCTGAGACATGAGGTGTGTTAGGAAGAACTGGAGGGAACCAGACACAGATCAGCAAAAGGAAAAGACTCAGGACCCAGGATCAAAATAACAATTCTTAAGGGGGATCCAGGGTACCTCAGACACCAGAGGAGAAACCTACCTCTGATGTCAGGATAGCCTGGCCGGATGTGGTGCACCCTGACTTCCGCCCTGGAATGCGGAGGAAGTGGAGGCTCCCTGTGAGGCGCCATCTCAAGTCAACTGACACAAAAGACGTGAAGCTAAGGATCCTTACATCAGATCAGCCCTGGGAGGTTTCAGAACCATTTTCTGAATGAGGCTAAATCTCAGTTTGCTCTCCAGAATCTTACAGGTGAAGTCTTGGTCTGAGGGGTGTGGTGCCGGTCCAACAGAGGGTATGTAGAGACCTGTGGTCCAGGCTCAACGACGATAGTATGTGAGGGGCCCAAGGGAAAAGTTCGGGAACCCCAATCCGGCCCTGCCTTCCACAATAGGTGGCCCCAGGTATTCGGTGGGTTTTGATATTCACTGAGTTTGCTTTGGGGATGGGACAGACGTTAGGATCTTGATTTTTTTAAAATTCTCTCATATATATATATATATATATATATATATATATATATATGATGGTACAGTGCATTTTGACATATTATGCATACTTGCAGTATATCTTATTCTAATTACGATCCCATTCTTGTGGTTATACATACTGTGGAGTTTCACTGTGGTGTATTCATCCACATACAAGGAAAGTTCTGTTAGATTCATTCCACTGTCTTTTCTATTCCCATTGCCTCCCTCTTCCCTTCATTCCCCTTTGTCCTAATCCATGTACTTCTATTCTATTCTCGCCGCCCCCCACCCTCTGCCCCCCGCCCATGCCATTGTGTGTTAGCATCCACATATCAGAGAAAACATTCAGCCTTTGGATTTTGGGGATTGGCTTATTTCACTTAGCAGGATATTCTTCAGTAGGACCTTGTTTTCATGACCGTGCTTCACGTTGGTGTAGCACACAGTACTAGCACTATGTTGATGTCAAGATTTGGATTTTAGGTGTAGCTCAGTACTAGAGAGCTTGGCACACTTGCATGAAAAAAGAAAAGGACAAACTGAGATGCTCAGGATAACCTGAGAAACTTCTGTAACCACTGTTTACTGGTGATGAGTCCTTGCTTCCCCAATGCTGAAGTATAACACCAGAGAAGCACACAGAGGCAAGTGTAGAGTGCAAAGTGGAAGCTTTTATCAAAGAAGAGCAGAAAAGACTGCTCCCCGGAGGAAGAAGGGGACCCTAAAGGCAAAGTTGGAATCCATGGAAGAGGAGGTTTTCCCTTTTTTACAGCTAAGTTCTTCTTTCAGCTTTCCCACACTCATTTCCTTTGTTTCCCTTCATCTTTCAGTGATAGAATGCAGATGGGAAGGCCAAAAGGAGGGCATAGGTGGGCTGAAGGAGTAATCTGAGCAGGAAGGGCCTGGGGTGGTTTTTGGTTAGCACCTCCCTGTTTACTGGGAGCTACTTCATTAACAGTTCCTTAGGATGGGTTCTGGGCCTTGGGGACATTAACATTTCAATTTCCCCAAGTGCAGCTCTGGTTTCCTGGACTCCATTCTCAATCATGGTCTCTTGGGCTGGGGATGTGGCTCAACTGGTGACGCGATAGGGCACTTACCTGGCATATGAGGGGCGCTGGGTTTGATCCTCAGCACAACATAAAAATTAAAAAAAATAAAGATGATGTGTCCACCAAAAACTAAAAATAAATATTAAAAAGAATTCTCTCTCTCTCTTAAAAAAATAATAATGGTCTCCATTTTCTTTATCTTACTCGATATTAGACCGAATTTACCTAACTACACTAACTACCTATCTTTAAATCTAGCTTCAGTTCCACCCCAAATTATCGAGGTCTGGATGGAGTAAGGGTGCATACCTATAATTCCAGTTACTTGAGAAGCTGAGACTGGAGGATGGCAAGTTCAAGGGCAGCCTAGGCAAATAAGATCCTGTCTCAAAAATTTAAAAATAAAATGTAAAGAGACAGACATGTTGTTCAGTGGTAGAGCATCCCTGAGTTCAAGAAAATTATACTGATTTGCCTGTGTGGTCAGCTCTGCAGCACACAGGGCCAGATTGGGGGAATGAGCCCTTCACTCAGCCTTAAAGAACCCTGGTTAGTCTCAAAGGACACAGATCAGCAGAGGATGAGGATCAAAAAACTGATAGAAACCATCCTGAGGAGAGACAGGAAAGACTGAGGGGATCCACTTGATACTGGTAGAGGAGTCCCACAAAATACAACTCAGCCCTTGAGATCAGACCTGGGAAAATCTAGCCATGATGGGTAGAGGTGCAGTACCTTAACAACCTCAGTTGGGTATCTGACACAATTGATGCCCTTGGTCTTGGAGGAGGGGCCATATACTACAGAATGTCCAGAACACCATAGAAATCTGCCCCTGCAGTCAGCCCAGGGAGGCCTCATATAAGGTAAAGAAAAAGGTGGTTCCTGACTTTGGCATTCATGTCTGAGTGAGGTTATAGTTTAGTGGCACAAGCATAGGTTCAGGTAAACAAGAAGAGGTTCCCAGACCAGCTAGAAGTCAGTGGGGCACTGAGGAAGGCCTGAGGTAACCTTGAATCAGGCCCAGTCTACTCTCAGCCCTGGGAAGCCTGTAGCAGGTTTTCAGGGACTGTGATTAATGACTTTGGCATCTTGGTCCAAGTGAGCTGAGGGACTTAGTAGAAGAAGGAGGGCCTGTTGGCAGTCAGGGTTAGAAATGAGGGAGGACTGAGTGGCCCAGGACACAGAATGGCTGGCACCCAGCCCTACCCCTGCTTTCAGACTGAGCCCGTCCTTCATTCTGACTCTGGAATTCTGATTCAGGAGAGGAGTGGGCTGCTGCCAGAAGTCAATGGGAGGACTCAGGGAGGAAGGAAGGGGCCTTGTACTCCAGATCAAAGGGGACCTCCACCCTGACAGGCCAGGGCAGGGTGGCCAGAGGCAGCACCTTCCTGTGCTTCCATGGTATCAGGGATGAGTGACCATGATTGAAGTATGTGTTCCTGGGTCAGCAGAGGGAGGAATCTCAGGGTCTTCTGGGAAGTTCAGTAACAGCCCAGATTAAAGACATGGGAAAACTGCCCCTGCTGGCAGCCTGGGGTGGCTATAGGCAGGACTTTGCGGAAGGGATCCCACACCTTCTTCCCCCTTTGGACCTTCCAAGAGATGGTGGCCTTGGCCTGCAAGTTGTATCTACAGGTCAGCAGAGGGGAAAGGGCCCAGACCCTGTCAGGAGTGAATATGAGTACCTTGAGGACACTCCAGACAAAGGAGGCCCCTGGAACCTGCTGGTCTGTTAACCTGGGGAAACCCCATGCAGCCGTGTCCAAATGTGCTGTCCTCACTTCTGTCTCCTCCAAATCAGGGAGGTGAGGCCTTGGTGTGAGAGAGTTCATCAGGACGGCAGAGGAGCCACAGCTGGTCAGCAGAGGGAGGATTCCAGCATCTACCGGGAATCAAGGTGAGGAACTTTGGTGACAGGGACTGAATGCCATACCTCCCAAAGGAAGGGACCTCAGAGAGCCTGGCTTCCCTTGTAATCTACCCCATTCAGGGTCACTGGAAGTAACTCTGGCTCATTTCTGCCTCCTGGTTTGGCTGAGAGGTTTTATATGTGTAGGGACCTTGGTCCAAGAGGTGATAACATGTCAGCAGAGGGAGGAATCCAGGACCTGCCAGACCCAAGGTATGGACTCTTCATGAGGACTGAAAGTATCCCCATCTCTGACCCAATGGATACCACATAGTATGCCTGGCCACTATACTCAGCCTGAGGAGGCCCTAAGTGGCAAGATCTTCTGCCATGGGCGCAAATATGGGAGATATTCAGGGAGATGGGGTCTTGGTCTAAAGATGTCAGTTCATTTCAGATGGGGTGGTAGTGAGGAAGGGCAGGCGTGGGCATGAGTAAGGACTTGGGTAATCTCCCAGCCCATGATACATTGGACCCAGGTCCAGCCACCAGCCCTGGAGAACCTACACAAGGGCAGTGGGAAACTGTTCACTTCTCTGGGAAGTACCAGGGCTCTTGGGGAAGAGAGGAACCTGATGTGACAGGGTAACTTCATCTTAGCACAGGGATCACTATCTGGTCATCAGACACAGGTGTCCCAGTTTACCCAAGAGTAAAGTGAGGACCCTAGGGGAAGATCAAGGGTCCCAGAATACAGTAGATGCCCCTCAGAAATCTTCCCGTTACCTGCTGTCAGCACAGGAAGCCCAGGCAGGGTTGTAAAGGTTCCTTTATTTTCTGTGTGTCATTGATTTCAGAGAAGTGAAGGCCTCAGTAAGAGGGGATTGGGCTCAGGAAAGCAGAAGGAGGATCTCAGGCATAGCCAGGAGTCAGGTAAGGACAGAGGGAATTTCTTCAGTGGAACACAAGGACCCCGATCCTCACCTGCCCTTTCTTCTCAGCCATGGGACAACCCAGTTCCATTGGCTTTACCTTTCCCTCACTTCCTTTCTGGGTGTCTCACGTAGACAGGGTGTGTTTTAGGATTTGTTAAGGTTTAAGGAAGGTGCCTTAGATCATTAGAGAGCATCTCATACCTAAGGTGAGGACTGAGCCAGATCCTCCATGGCCAGGACACATGGAACCATTGAGTTTGGCCAGCTCTTGCTTCACCTTTGAGAAGGTGTGGCCATATGTGAGGCCCCTCACTGCCTTGTGTTCCTTCACAGGGAGGTGGCACTTCTTCACAGAGTGTCCTTCAGGCCAGCACATGGGTGGTATCCAGGTCCTGCCAGGGGAAAGGTAAGGGCCCAGAGTAAGCAGAGCGGACCATCTACCTCAGAACAGTGGGGACCTCACAGAAGGCAGCCCAGCCCTCCTATCAGGGCTGGTGGATCAGGTTGTGCTTGGAGTCTGCAACCTGTGGGGCCCCTCAGTGCCTCTTACAAGAACTTCTGGAACCAGGTTGTGAAGGTTTTGTATGAGGCAGTGTCCTCAGGTCCTGGAGCAGAGGAGGCCCAGGCAGTATTTGGAGTCATGGTGTGGTGCACTCTGGGAATGTGTATCAAGGACCCCACACTAACAGGACAGAGGGAGTCCCACAGAGCTCAGGCCCCAGAAGCCCTACTATTAACCCTGGGCCTTGTGCTCTGTGGGCTTGCTGTACCCACAGAAGTTGCCTCACTTCCTGCCTCAGGTTTTCAGGAAATAGGCCTACCAGGAGAGGAACTTGAATAGCCCTAGAGCATTGCCCAAAGAGAAGACCTGTAGTGGGCCTTTGTGAGGGGTTCCAAGGGTTCAGTTCTCAGCTAAGGCCCTGACACATACCCTCTCTCCCCAGGCTGGTAAGTCTCCAACACCAAGCTCCTGTCCATCCTCCAGCTTGCTGTCTTAGACCAGAATCATCATGCCTCGAGCCCCAAAGCGTCGGCGCTACATGCTTGAGGAAGACCTTCAGGCCCAAATGGAGAAACAGGCCCTTATGGATGCCCAGGTTTCCACAGATGTGGATGAGGAGGATACTTCCTCTTCCTCCTCCACTTGCTCCTCCTCTTTCTCCGGCTCCTCTTCCTCCATTTCCTCCCCTTGCTATCCTCTGCCACAGTCTGGCTGGGCACAATCAGGAGCCACTTGTCAAAAGAAACTAACTTTATTTTTAGAACCACACACGCCAAACAAAACAGCCTCTCAGGAAAAACCCTCAGAGCCTCAACTGCCACCACCGGCTTTCCACAAGCCTCTCTCTCCCACACAAGCTTCTCTCCACCTCCCACAATCCTCCTGCTCTTGAGGCCGATTGGCTGGGTCACGTGGGCAGAGCCAAAAAAGTCCCCCAATGAGCAGCTCCGTGGTCTGAAAGGGCAGGGAAACAGCCCAATGAGCATCACCGCAGAGGAGCCAATCAGCTAGATGTTGCTGGGGCTGCTGTGAGCCAATCATCAGCCGGCAGCTGGAAGTTTGCTGGCAGCTGGAAGTTTGCTGGGGCCCCTTCGGCTGTGGCTCTCAACATCTCCCCCTCTCTGTTTAAACAACAAGCATGTGACTTAGGGACCATGCCTGCCTTAGGTTGTCCAATAGTACATATGGTCCTTAGGTTGGTACCATTGCAATTGGATCTTACCCGTCACTGACTACCGGTCCAGTATACAGCCACACCTGTGGAGAGGTCTTTGTACCAGCGGGGGGGGTGAGGTTCTTTGCCTCACCTCTGTTGGCCCCCAAATTTTAGCTGGACGATCATGACAAGCAGAAGGGAGGAAGATTCACCAAGCCAATTGACGGCTCCTTTTGTAAAAATTGTACCACCAATGACATCATCAGCAAAAATACCCCAACACTACCACAAGTCGTTGCACCAACAGATAGTTCACAATGCATACAGGTGAGCTCACAATGTGTCCAGGCAAGTTCTGCAAGCAGTTCAGTGATGGCTATTGTAGAAGTTGTAGATTGGTTTTATCTTTGACTTCACCAGCACTGGGATGAAGATAGGAATTCTGGCAATAATGGCTAAAGAAAAAAATTATGTAACATTACAGAAGGCACTAAAAGAAAACAATTTTCTTAACAATTTACATTGTCTTTAAGAGAATTATTAAATATAATGAAAAGGAAAGGTGAAAGTAAACAAACAGATCTGTTAACCTTCTTTTTTGTTTACATATTAAAACAATCCTCAACAGTTGTTTACCCAATTTAAATTAAACCATATAAATCACGTGAAAAAACAAAATATTTGGATCCATTTTATCATGAGCGCTCATCATATATGATATATGGACATACATACATTCAAACATATAACACAAAACACAAGTGTGCACACATAATATAATACATACAACACATAACATTATAGTAAAGGCCTTATAACTTTTTACAGGTGAAATCTCCATTGCAATGTTTAAAAACTCTATAGTCAAAAAATAGAACTGATCAGCAAAACATTAACCTAGGTCTGTATGAGCTCAAAAAACAAAATAGAACTTCATGATATGGCAAAGGGCAATAATAAAATAGATATTGAAAAAAGCATCCTGGTTCTGTTGCAGATGTAAGAATAGCCAAACTGGAGTTTTGGATATCAGTTGTTATGGATTTGAGCCAAATCATCTTCTTTTTGGTCTGTAGAAATCGCTTTAGTTAATCTTTCTGGAATCCAAATCGGCTGCTGTTCTCCCTGTGGAAACACATAAACAGACCCCCGACTCCAGACAATTACTGGGTCAGGACCTTTCCATTGTCCTGTTAGAATATCCTTCCAAAGTACCTTGGGCTTATGTACATTTTTTGGACACATATGCAAAATGTAAGGAATTTAAGGAAATTCAGGACTTTTACATTATTCTGTTCCCCTCAATGACTATGGCATGTTGCTCTATTTATTTCAGACTCCTTTTTGGTTATGTTTTTATTAGTGCATTATAATTATACATAAGAGCAGGGTTCTTTCTGACATATTCCTACATGCATGTAGCATAATTTTCTCCACTTCATTCCCCAGTACTTCCTCTTTCCCTTCCATCCCCTCCAACATTCCCTTCTTCTTCAGTCTTCCTTCTATTTGTTTTTAAATGAGTATATTATAATGATGCACAAAGTAGAATTAATTGTGATATATTCACATATTCATCTAGCATAATTTGTCAATTTCATTCCCTAGTGCCTTCCCTCCTCCTTTCCCCTGGATTCCATCCTTTTACTGTTTATTCTTCTATTTTGGTGAGACCAGACACTTTTTTCCTGACTCTGTCACTACACATTTATAGTTGTCTTTATAAAGGCCTTATACATTTTGTTAGGATCTTTTTTAGGTAATTTTTGGACTTTGTTGCCATTGTAAATGGCATATTGTCTATTAGCTGTTCTACATAGTGCTTTTGTGTGGCAATGATTTTAATTTTGCCATTGTAATCAGCTGTACACCTGGTCTGATGTCTCATTCACTTGAATACTCCACATGAATGTTCCTTTGAATTTTCAAGATAGATAATGATGTTGTTACTCTGCCTTATTTTCCCCCAATATTCATACCTTTATTTGTTCTGATGATCACAGCTCTGGCTTTGTGCCTTAGCCCTGTTTTGAAACACAGAGGCAGTAGCATACATCTACCCCTTCTTCCTGACTTTAATGATAATTCTTCTAACATTTTACATTTAAGCATGTAAGTGATTTTAGCAAGTGGAAGCTTCCTTTTAATATTAGTTGAATAAATGTTTTTACTATGAGCTTATGGTGAATTTCTTTCAAAAGCATATTCTCAACCATTGACATTATGAAATGTTTTCTCTCATCAATTTTGTATGTAAGGAACTAAAATGGAAAGGTTTTTTCCCTAATGTTTACATCATATTTTCTTGCCTTGAATGATGCCTATTTATTCATTTAATTCATTACTTTATCTGATATGCTGCTAATTTATGTAGGATATTTGATGCTGTATAAGCGAGCTTACCTCAAGGGTTCTTATCATGGGGAGGGGGTTCTTGTCTGGTTTTTGAATCCAGGAAAGCTGGCCTGAGACAATGAGTTGAACTACTGGCAACTTTTGATATGTTATGAAAGAGTCAACAATCAGGCAGTAATTAGTTTTCTCTAACCATTAAGTGGAACTGGCCTCCCAAACTGCCTGGTCCTGGAATATCTGAGGGTGGCTTGAGCTTTGAAAAGTTTCAGTTTATAGAGTTTAATTAGAATTTCATTTTCCTTTTAGGCCAATTTGATCATTTATTTATTTTATTTCTAAAAGGTAGTCAGAGTTACTGGAAGGGCATTATTTATAATGCAAACCTTTCATTACAGAAAGCGTCAAACATATAGTAGAAAGAATAATATAATGAGCCCAGTATACCTGAGCTTAAATACATGGAAGATTTGTCTCCAGTTAGATTCCCCACCTACCTGCTTCTCAGTTACTGGAATAATGTGGAGCAACTCCAAAACATCATAGTATGTCCTCTCTAAACAATTCAATATGCACTTCCTAAACATAAGAATTCTTTTTCTCCTTTGGTACCAGGGATTGAACTCAGGGCTGCTTAACAACTGAGCCACATCCTCAGCCATTTTTTTAAATTTTTATTTTACTTTTAGACAAGGTCTTGCTGAGTTGCTCAGTACCTCGCTAAGTTGCTGAGGCTGGCTTTGAACTCAAGATCCTCCTACCACAGCCTCCCAAACTGCTGGGATTACAGGCATGTGCCACCACACCTGCAGATAAGAACAGTTTAATAAAAAAAAGCGTAAAACAAAATACTTGTGTTTTTAAATTAAATAAATAACCATCAGTGTACAATTGTTTTACACACTTTTTGATACACTTTTAAGAAGAAAGTTGTGTCCTTGAATGAGTATCTAAATATGGTCCATATAGAGTAATTCTTTGTTATGCCTCTTAAGCTTTTTAAAATTTGTGTATTACCTCTCAAGTTTTCTTTCTCCTTGCAATTCATTTTTTTTTATTTTGTTGTTGTTGAAAAAGAAAAAAAAATGTTGTGTTCATTCCAGCTTTCCAAGACTCTGGAGTTTGATGAATGAAACACTGGTGTCTTTTAACATATTCTTCATCCCATAATTTCTAGGGCTACATGGTACTTCAGGCTTATGTTATATGCCCTTCCCTGGTTCTAACATCAGCCATTTCTTCAAGAGGTCTGCTTCCTTCTATAAATGGTTCTAGAAATCTCCATCTGGGTGCTAGAGGTGCTCATTGCAACTTGGGAGTTAGTTATATGCCTCCTCTGCTGACAACACAATGACATGATCTCTATCATTTGTATATTTAGATCACTCAAATAAAAACTTGTAAGTTATAGTCAAAATAGTGAATATATTCTTCACATCTAAAAGTTTCCTTCTAGCCCATTGTAATTTCTGCCTGCTAGCCTTCCCTGCACACTCATCTCCAAAAATCACTGATCTTCTTCTGTCACCATAGATGAGTTTATATTTTGAGAGCTTTTATATAAAAAGATTTGGAGAAGTATGACTACATTATTTGTTAGGTGCATGCTTAATATTTTGGTATTGCCAAACTATTTTCAAAAATAGTTGTGTCAGTAAACATTATCACTAGGTGTTACATGGTATGGCCAATCTCCTCAATTTTAGCCATTCTAATGGGCAGATAGTGGTATCTCATTGTGATTTTGATTTGCATTTCTCCAATGAGTAATGATGTTGAGTTTCTGACCATGTGGTAAAACCCTAGTGTAAATATTGTTGAACAAGTATTTTGTAGATGTGATTAACATTTGCAATCAGATGAGATTATAGTCCATAATGTGAGTGGGCTTCACCTATTCAGTTGAAGGCCTTAAGAGCAAAAACTGACATTTCCTAGAGAGGAGAGAATTTTGCCACAATTATGTAACATAGAAATGCTGTGTGAGTAGACACTTCTCAAAAGAATGAATACAAGTGGCCAAGAAATATATATGAAAAAATTGGTCAATGTCATCATTAACCATTATGAAAATGCAAATCAAAACTACAATGAGATAAAAATCTCACCCCAGTTTAATGGCTATTATCAAACAAATAAATAACCAATGCTGGTGAGGATGTAGAGAAAAACAAATAACTCTCATACACTGTTGGTGGGAATGTATATTAGTACAACCATTATGGAGAACAGCATGGAGGTTTAAAAAAATTGAAAATAAACCCACTCTGTGATCCTGCTATCCCACTTCTGGATATATATATATATATATATATATATATATATATATATATATATATATATATATATCTCCAAAAGAAATAAAATCAACATACTGAAGAGATGACTGCATGCCTTTTTTTATTGCAGCACTGTTCACAGCAGCTAAGAAATGGAATCCACCTAAGTGCCTAAGTGTGTTTCATATGGAATATTATTTATCCATAGAGAAAAATGAAATTCTATAATTTTCAGAAAAAGGTATGTACTGGAGAGCATCATGTTAAGGGAAATAAATCACACACGGAAATGCAAGTACCACATTGGCCCTCACATGTAGAAGCCAAAACAGTCAAACTGAATGTAAACTAGTGATTACTAGAGATTGGGAAAGGTAGAGGCTAGATTTAATTAGTGCATGCTGTATGCAAGTGTTGAAATATTACACTAAACACCATTATTATTTACAATTTATACATGGGAATGAAATAAAATATTAAAATAAAAAGAATGGGGGCTGGGGATGTGGCTCAAGCGGTAGCGCACTTGCCTGGCATGCGCAGGGTGCTGGGTGAGATCCTCAGCACCACATAAAAATAAAATAAAGTTATTGTGTCCACCGAAAACTAAAAAAATAAATATTAAAAAATTCTCTCTCTCTCTCTCTCTCTCTCTCTCTCTCTCTCTCTCTCTAAAAAAAAAAAAAAATGAATGCCTATGCCTATGTGAGTTTCTGACCTGCTGGCCTATTCAGAGTTCAGATGTGTTAGACATGAGCTGATTTATTTTACGTCTCCTTTTCTGTTTCTCTCTTTCTGTGGTGAGAAAGAGGAAGATATCTGTAGCTATACTGACAGATACAAATGTAAATGAAGATAGACACAGTATGGATCAAAGTTTACTTTTTGCATAAGGATAGTTCATTTTTCCAGATCTAGTTGTTTCAGACAATTCTTTCTTTCCAATCTTCATTTACATCTTTACCAATAATTAGTTGTCTGTATATGCATATAAATGTGAATCTACTCCTGGAAGAAATTTATTTTGTTCTACTGAAGTATTTCTCCAATTACTATTTTGATTATCATTAGTTTATAATGGTTGAAATGATGTAGGATATTTTGTTCTATTTTTATGGATTGCTTGCATATTTTTATGAAAGTTAGAATCAGCCTCCTGATTTCTATATAAATATTTATGGAATTCTGAATTGTACTACATTGAATTGATCAATGCATTTGAGAAGAATTGACATTGCAACAATATTCAGTATTGTGAGTAATAAACAGATTTATATTTCCATTTATTTATATCTTCATTAATTTATCCTTGGAATGTTTTATAGTTCTCAATGTACTCATCTCCTACATCTTTTGTCAGTTTATCCCTTTTAATTAATATTTTCTACTACTATTTTAAATTATACTGTTTTAATTTCCAGTTGCTCATTGCTAGTATCCAAATATAATGATCTTGT
Source organism: Marmota flaviventris (assembly GCF_047511675.1). Taxonomy (NCBI): domain Eukaryota; kingdom Metazoa; phylum Chordata; class Mammalia; order Rodentia; family Sciuridae; genus Marmota; species Marmota flaviventris. Next base: position 131,884,694 of record NC_092518.1, read on the forward strand.
ATGCAATGGTGTTGCTACACTCAATAATTAGTTCTGAGTGTTTTCTTAATTAATAGAATTTTCTCTATAGACTTTTCTTTTCCTTTTCCAAACTACAGGCCTTTTAAAAAGCCTCAAGTACAATGCTGAGCAATCCCAGCAAACGCTGCCCTGCTTTGTGAATTCATCAGTCTTAGGTTGTGGCTTCATACATGCAAACATCCTGCATAACTTCTGGCATTGTTATGAATATTGGCCTTGTCTCTCCTTTACTGTTAAATCCTACATTGGCTTATTACACTTACTAAGGTAATCAAGGCCCCTTAGATTATAAACAAGATTGGGATACCCAGTGAAGCAAGTCTAGTGGTTCATTAAAGTCTCCCAGACTGAAGGTAGTGATTTCTGAATGAAAATTAAAAACCTAGGAAACCTCAGTGGACATTAGGAAAAAGAAGTGGGATGGAAAAATACCCTGCAAGAACTAAGTGGTCTTCAAGGTTGTAGAGAAATGTTTAGGAGGGAAGTGGAAAGATCCATGTCTCCATATAATCTTAAACACAGAGTGCTTTCAGGTGCGACAGACCTGAACTAGGTGCTGGTGGCCAACAAAAGAGACTGGACCATTGCAGGGGGTGTCTGTGGAGAGGTGTGAAGGAAACGCCCTCTCTGGGCCTTGTGATGCACCACAATTGAGCGTGGGGACATGAGGAGGCATCCTGCATCAGTTTGGGAAACCTCTCCAGGGGGCTGGGCATATCCTTCCGTTCTCCAACCAGACTGACTCTCCTGGCCTCCAGGTCACGGGCCCCTTCCCTATGGACCTGACAGATGGGGATGCTTTGTGATGTCTCAGCCCTTCCCCCTCCTCGGCAGGCTTAGGGGTGTGGCCTGGGGTGGGACTTGCTGAGCCAACAATGCCCAAGGGTGTGGCCACCTGTTGTCCTGGGGACCATAAATAGAGGGAGCTCAGCGGCCTGGACAGACTACCTGGAGGTGCTGGTCCAGAAACATGGGCAGGAGACCCATGGCATCCATTCCCCACTGTGCAAAATCCAACCCTGGCAGCAAAGCGGGCCAAAAGAAGACGTGCATACATCATCGAACCAAGTACAAGAAAAGCAAGGTGAGCTGAGCCACCCAAGTCCTGCTCTTCTGCCCCTGGACTGCCCTCCCTACCTCCCCCTGCACAAAGCCCCTGTTGCCACCCTCCTCCACGTCTGCCCCCAAACCAGTGCCCCTCTGTGATCTCCTTGTTGTCCTTCCAGGGCCGAAAGATGACAAGAAAGTCTAGAAAGCCCCTTCGAGGGCGTTGTAGGAACAAAGAAGCTGCCAGAGCTCGGACCACCGCAGCTGACAGCAATAAGAGAGGAGCAACCCGAGGCAGCCGCCGTCTCCCGCTGAGGAAGAAGGTCCACCGTCGAGCCTGAGGGGGACGACCAGAGCCTGGAAAGTAGCTGCTGAGGTCGCTGCAGTGAGGACCTGTAACACCAGCGAGGCCTGAGACCTCAGAACCTTCCCTGAAGCCTCCACAGGTCTGGCCACAGAGATTGTGAAAATAAAATCAGCTTCTCTGGCGTGTGTGTGTGTGTGTGTGTGTGTCTGTGTGTCCTCTGACGGTGGGGGACAGAGGAGCAAGGGGAGGTTGGTGTGTGGGAAGAGGGAGGTGGGTCCTTTGGGGCTGTGGGTCTTCCAACAGGGCCACAGAACCAGACGTGGAGCATGAGGACAGATGGGCGCTGAGCACTGAAGAGTCATTTCCTCCACACAGGTTTACCAGGAAGGAGGGCAAAGACGAGGAGATTTTGCTCATGTGTAAAGGCGGATGAGATGGGAGGGGTGTAGTATGTGTGGAGACAGTGTCTCCCCAAAAGGACACAATGTAATTTCTGTCAGAATACCTACCTCTCATTGGTGTTTGTTGCATCTCACCCTGGAATGGTTAATTTTATGTGTCCTTTTGTGTGAGGCTTTGGTATCTAGATGTTTGCTCACTCATCTAGATGTGAGTTTTCAAATTTTGTAGATATGATTAACATTTAAATCAACAGAAGGCCTTAAAAGCACTAAAGACAAAATTGCTTAAGTTTTTATTTCTCTGTGATAAATATCCAGCAATGTCATTTCAAGTTCATATATTAATTGCATGTTTAGTTTTATTAGGAACTACCAAACTCTTTTTGAGAGTCACTGTACCATTTTATATTCCCACCAGCAAAATGTTCATGATGCAGTTTCTCCACATCTTTCCATCATTTGGTGTCACGATTATTTTAGGTGTTAGGAGTATGGTGATGTCTCATGGTTTTAATTTGCCTTTTTGAAGTGACTAGAGCTTCCAGTACAAAATAGACTAAAACTTGTGGGAGCTGAGAGCAGACATTTTTCCTTATTTTGGTGATGGATGAAAGCATATGCATTTGTTAAAACTCATATATGTGTACATTCAAAATCTAAGTTATTTCCAAAAATAAAGCCTGAATAAAAAATTAGAACTCAAGTAAAATCAACAATATTATTAATAAATGGGTTTGAGGATGTTAAAATTGAAGGAAAACAAAAAATAAAGTTTTTGAAGATGTTAAAACTGAAGGAAATATTAAAATGTTTACTACAAAATCCTCCTTTATTGTGGAGGAAGTTGATTATAATTCACACAGTGGGGGACTTGGGATTGTGGCTCAGTGGTAGAGTGCTCACCTAGCACAGGTGGGTGAACCCTCAGCACCACATAAAAATAAAGGCAGTGTGTTGTGTCCATCTACAAAAAAGATTCTCTCTCTCTCTCTCTCTCTCTCTCTCTCTCTCTCTCTCTCTCTCCAAATAAACAAATAAATAATTCACACAGTGGGGGGGGGGCATGTATATTGTTGGTATGGTAGATAGATGGATATTATTTTCATAATCATTGCTAAACTGGATGTATTTGCAGTTGTCTGTTAGCATGTACCTTTCACACAAAATTTAAATATGCTAAGCAAAGTTTGGGTATATGAAACACTGAATAGGAGGAATGCCTACAAATTAACAAGGAGACAAATAGCCCACTTAAAATAGAAGGAAAATAAACAACAGCTTTGACAAAGAAAAAGAGAAAAGGAAAGGAATGAAAGATCCATAGGCATTAAATTACTATATTAAGATATAATTCACATCTCATACAGGTCATCCATTTAAACTACAATTACAACACAATGTTTTTAGCCATGCACTTGTTTGTTCATGTCACTTGTTTCCCACTACTGACACTCCTTCCACCCCTTTCATGCACACACATCAGAACGTTAGGTACTTGAGGACAGGGGCTTTGTCTTGTTCACTTGCTGTGTCCTAGTATCTAGAATAGTGCCTCTGAAGCAAAGGTTGTCAATAAATATTTGTTAGTTGACCAAACTGATGCCAATAACTGAGATATAACATTTGGGAGGAGGCACAGCATAGTAGGGGATATAAGGCATTAAATTTAGAACAACATGTTATAGTGAAAACAACATGGATATAGAAAGTATTTAAAAAAAACTGGATTATGGTCCTGAAGTTTATGATTCTGATCAGGCCACTGCCCATTTCTGGGCCTGTTTGGATTGTGTTAGCGGAGGTCAATGGGTTTAGGCCCAACAAAATTTCTGGGTTTCAATTTATACATCTTGGTAAATATTTCAGGACATGTAGAATCTGACCATGGGGGTATGCTTCATTGAGGTCATACTCTTAAGTTGTCTGCAACTGGTAACAAAAGCCTATCAGTGATATCAACTCTTCACCAAGAGACCTCTGAGATGTCCAGAGTGTGGCACACGCAAGTTTATAAGTCTCTCATCTACACTTAGACTGGAATCCAAGGTGTGTTGTTCTTTTGCTATTCCTGCCCCTCACTGTTCATTTCTGTGTCCAAAAAGCGAGAGTTGGGCAACCCCTCATGGCTGCCCCTGCCAGCAGTCAAACCTTCATATTAAGAATGATAACACATGCATCTCAAAAGAGCAAATAAAAAGAAGTCAGGGAAGAGTGGCAAAAAGAAAAAAAATATATAGGATTCACAATAAAATGAATGTTATAAACATATTTAAAGAAATAAAACAATGGATTTAAAAGATAAAATCCTATAAACAATGAATGAGCATACTTGGACAAGATAACAAATAGAACTTCCAGAAATGAACAAACATCATTGAAAGAAGTATAGAGATAGAGATTAATCTTGGATTTTATTTAGTCAATTATGAAAGTTGACTACTAATAGTTAAACTAATACAGAAATAGAAAGTCTAACTTTCAAATGTGCTATGGAGAAAATAAGTACGTTTTTAAAAATTTTTGTTTGATCTAATAGATGTCAGGAAAGGAGAAATAGAAAGCACAAAATAAGATGTGAGAACTAAATCACAATATAATAAATGGAAACAAAGGGGCACTATCTGGAACCTAGAAGACAATAGAGCAGAGCTGGGATGTACTGGCTTTGTTCACAGAGGTCCCCTGGATACCACTGTGCTTACTGTAGGTATCTGTGATGGAAAGATCAGATTGTTGAACCTAACCCCTGAAACTGTCTCAAATTCTACCCCTGCTCCCACCAGCAGGAAGGGCAAGAGAACACCTACCCTCATTCCAACACAATGGCTGAGGACTAGGGCCCGTGCACACTTTCTCCCAGAGGCTTGCTCTCTGGCCAAACTCACCTGTGGGAATGGAGGAATATTAGATGACATTGACTCCTTGATAGGACTCATGGTTGCCAAAGGCTCTTTTAGGAATTTAAGATTTCTGGCCCTGCATTTTTCTCCTTTTTTTGAAAACTACCTCTTTCCTATTCTTATTTTTGTTTATTTTCCAGTTTCCTGAGCAGTGACTGTTACGTAGTAGATCATCAATACATTTTATTTGGATAAATGAATCAATGAGTTAATTAATTAATGTAATCTCCATCTCCACTCTTTGTTGCCAAATACAGTGGCTAGTGTTCAGTGTTTTTCTCATTAGATAACTGCAGAATGTGACATCAATGCTAGATAACAGTTAAAATCATGAAACCTCAAATAGAACCTCCCTAGAAATGCATGATTTACCTCGTTATTTGGGCTCACAGTACTAGAGGCCAAAAGCAGTGCTTTTAGTAATAGAACCTAAGAAGATACACTGTCTATATGCCCTTGAGCTTCTGTGGTCTGTGAAGATTGTGCTGTCCAAAGGCCCAGAATTACTAAGCAGCTGTTCTCTCTGACTCTTGTGGGATTGTAGAACAATGCCTCCTCTGGCTTTGTTTCCCTGAGTGTTTGACTAAGAAGCCATTATACCTGCATGAGTCTCATCCCAGCATGCAGGACATAAGGAGCCAGGAAGAGAAGCCTGCAATGCCTGAGAGCTGAGAGACTCGTAGCAAGCATCTTTCTCCAATATCCCTCTAGGGGAGTTGGGGTCATTTGTTCCCAAATACTAGCTCACACGTTCTCTTTTTTCTTTGTCATAGCTGTTGTTTATTTTTGTTCTATTTTAAGTGGAGCAGGAAGGGAAGCTGCCAATTCCCTGCTAGCCCCCCACCTGGATTCATGACAAAGCATTTTCAAGCCGAAAGGCTGCCTGATCCTTTTCCTTAACAGTCTTCATTTGTAATTGTTGTGACATACACATAAGGCCACCCTCCTAACCACTTTTAGGTGCACAGTTCAATGATATTAAATATTTTCATAATATAAAACCATCACCACCATCCATCTCTAGAATTCCTTTCATTTTCAAAAGTGAATCTGTCCCCAAAATATGCTAAATCCCATCTTCCTCTCCCCAACATATTTTTTTGTAGTTGCAATGGACCTTTATTTTACTTATTTATATGTGGTGCTGAGAATTGAACCCAGTGCCTCACATAGGCTAGGCAAGGGCTCTACTACTGAGCTACAGCCCCAGCCCTTTTTCTAGGTTTTTAAGGAGAAGTTAAGATTGTTAAAGTTTTCCTCTTCAATTATAGGCATATGCAAATTTCCCTATAAGTACAGATTTGGTGGTTTCACACAAATCCTGTTGTTTTTTATTTTTATTCTGCTTAAAATATATTCTAGCTTTCCTTTAGTTTAGTCTTTGTTCTATAAGTTACTTAGAGTGTATTTTTTAGTTTTCAAATATTTGGGGATTTCTCAGACACCTTTCCCATATTTACTTCAAATTTAGTTCCATTGTGATCAGAGAACAAACTCTGCATCACTAACACCTTTCTAAATTATTGAGAGTTGATTTATGATCCAGAATATTATCTATCTTGATAAATATCCAATATCTGATTGGAGTGTAAATTCTAATGTTATTGTGATTAGGCCATAAATGTCAATTATGTCAATTGATGGTGTAGTTTAAATTTTGTGAGTCTTTGCTGGTTTTCTGTCTACTTGGTTTTCCACTTACTGAGAGAAGGGTACTCAAATCTCTGTGAGTGTGGACTCGTAGTTATATTTCTCCTTGTAGTTATTACATTTTTTGTCTCATGTACTTTGAAGCTTTGTGATTAGTGACATTAAATCAAGAATTTTTATTATTTTTTAATTGATAGTTTTAATATGAAATGACTTCTTTATCTTTAATCCTTTTCCTTCCTCTGAAATCTATCTTGTCTCATATAGCCACTGTGGCCTGTGGCAAACTCTAGCATCCCATCCCTTGCATTCAGGGACAAAATCTCGACTGTGAGCTCCTCAAACCAAGGGAAGTAACCAGACTTCAAGGTGTGTCTTAAACACAGAGTGCTTTCAGGTGCGACAGACCTGAACTAGGTGCTGGTGGCCAACAAAAGAGATTGGACCATTGCAGGGGGTGTCTGTGGAGAGGTGTGAAGGAAACGCCCTCTCTGGGCCTTGTGATGCACCACAATTGAGCGTGGGGACATGAGGAGGCATCCTGCATCAGTTTGGGAAACCTCTCCAGGGGGCTGGGCATATCCTTCCGTTCTCCAACCAGACTGACTCTCCTGGCCTCCAGGTCACGGGCCCCTTCCCTATGGACCTGACAGATGGGGATGCTTTGTGATGTCTCAGCCCTTCCCCCTCCTGGGCAGGCTTAGGGGTGTGGCCTGGGGTGGGACTTGCTGAGCCAACAAAGCCCAAGGGTGTGGCCACCTGTTGTCCTGGGGACCATAAATAGAGGGAGCTCAGCGGCCTGGACAGACTACCTGGAGGTGCTGGTCCAGAAACATGGGCAGGAGACCCATGGCATCCATTCCCCACTGTGCAAAATCCAACTCTGGCAGCAAAGCGGGCCAAAAGAAGACGTGCATACATCATCGAACCAAGTACAAGAAAAGCAAGGTGAGCTGAGCCACCCAAGTCCTGCTCTTCTGCCCCTGGACTGCCCTCCCTACCCCCCCCTGCACAAAGCCCCTGTTGCCACCCTCCTCCACGTCTGCCCCCAAACCAGTGCCCCTCTGTGATCTCCTTGTTGTCCTTCCAGGGCCGAAAAATGACAAGAAAGTCTAGAAAGCCCCTTCGAGGGCGTTGTAGGAACAAAGAAGCTGCCAGAGCTCGGACCACCACAGCTGACAGCAATAAGAGAGGAGCAACCCGAGGCAGCCGCCGTCTCCCGCTGAGGAAGAAGGTCCACCGTCGAGCCTGAGGGGGACGACCAGAGCCTGGAAAGTAGCTGCTGAGGTCGCTGCAGTGAGGACCTGTAACACCAGCGAGGCCTGAGACCTCAGAACCTTCCCTGAAGCCTCCACAGGTCTGGCCACAGAGATTGTGAAAATAAAATCAGCTTCTCTGGCGTGTGTGTGTGTGTGTGTGTGTGTGTGTGTGTGTGTGTGTCCTCTGACGGTGGGGGACAGAGGAGCAAGGGGAGGTTGGTGTGTGGGAAGAGGGAGGTGGGTCCTTTGGGGCTGTGGGTCTTCCAACAGGGCCACAGAACCAGACGTGGAGCATGAGGACAGATGGGCGCTGAGCACTGAAGAGTCATTTCCTCCACACAGGTTTACCAGGAAGGAGGGCAAAGACGAGGAGATTTTGCTCATGTGTAAAGGCGGATGAGATGGGAGGGGTGTAGTATGTGTGGAGACAGTGTCTCCCCAAAAGGACACAATGTAATTGCTAATGCCTGTGCTCTTGCTGCTCCTCTATGGGGCCTTTTCCACAGCTAGACTAGTGACCCAGCTAGGCCAGCCAAAGCCCTTCACCTGAGAAGCTGTGGATTTCCCTATATCCTTTTTTAAAAAAAGCACTGTGTAAATCAACAAATAGCTATGAATGGCAAGGAGGCAGGCTGGTGGGTGCCTTTAAGGTCCTTGTTGTATGAAGTTGGAAACTGGGAACCATTGACAATTGGGTCTTGTCCAAGATCACCAACAAATCCATCAATGGCAAAGCTGAGTTGCTAATGCCTCCTACATCGAAAGTCTTCTCAAAGCACCACTATTCCCCTATGGTTTCACCTGCCCATGGGTGCCTCTAAGAGGATGTCACCCTCTTCATTTTTCCTCCATCTGGATAGCTTGTGTTAATTGTCATGTCAGCCTCTCCCCACTGCTCCAGGTCAGCTCCACGAATTGCCACAGTTCAGCAGCCAGACAGGCTCTTGAGTACTCACAGGCCTATAAAATACTGAGAGGAGAATGTTCTAGGAGATCCAGGACCCGTCTTGATCTTGCAAAAATCCCTCTGCACCAAAGGCTACAGGCTGGAAAGGGTTTGCTTCTCTCAGGATGCTTCTGTGGACTCAGTGTGTTTTCCCACTAGCCTTGAGAGGTCCGGCTTGCAACACTCAGAAATAGAGTCAGAAAATGAAAGAACTTGCTGGAAGTCACACAGCCACTATGGAGTAAAGGCAGGATTGGAGCTTAGATCTTGGATTTCAGAGTCCTGTCTCCTACCACTGCACAGGAGCCTCTTTCTCCTCTGGCCTACCCTCTAGGTGGCCTGGGAGTAAGGAGGCAATTGTGCAATAGTCCATAAGTCAAGATGAGAATCAGAACTCCTGATTCTCCAGCATGGCTGCCTCCTTGCTATGTAACCTTGGCACAGCCACTTCATTTTTCTGCACCTTGGTTTGTGCAGCTTTGCAGTATAGATCACAATGCAAATTCAGGTTTGCCAAGTAATGTTTACTGAGCACAAATTTTGTACCAGATTGTCCTGGGCACTAGAAGTATAGATAAACACACTGTAGCTCAAGGAGCTTACATGTGTTGAGAGAAGAAATTCGGAATACATAAATAAATGACCAGCTTAGATTTTGTCAGGCCTGGAAAGTGTTATAAAGTAGATTGTACAGGGAAATATGTTGGTAGTATTTAAGGGCCTGCTCCAGATAGGGTAGTAAGGACTTAGGATTGGTTTACAGCTCTAGAGGAATCACAAATCAGGCCAGTGGTGTGGTGTCAGAATCATAATGCATGGAAATGAGGCCAGATTACCTCTTGCCTTCCTTCAGAATCTCATTCTCAGCCCTAGCTTCCCCCTTCTGCCTCCTGGCCTCCCACTGGCCCTGGGTTGAATCCATTTCTCCAGCTCCAGTTCTGGCCCTACTTCTTCCTGTCCTCCATGCCCCTGGGGCTCTGGTTGCACATCTATTCTCCTCTCAAAGACTCGTTTTTTAAAAAATAATTAGCTGAGTTTCACTTCCTAGGTGAAACCTGCCACACAGCTCTCTCTAAGGCCTCATACATCTGTATTTTCATACTCAGTCCCCCAGGACATGCATCTGTGTAAGAGTAACTAATCTACATGCAGATACTTTACTTGGTTCAGCAGATAGGATCTCAGAAGGCTGTGACTACTTCTGTGCTATATTGGTGGCACCAACATTCCAGCACACTAGTTGGCAAAGCGGAGGGGGAGGTGCTCAGTTTCTGTTGTTCGGCACTGCCAATGGAGGCATCAGAGCTTATAGAATCTCAAACTGAAGGCTTTTGGATGCTCCACAGTGCCAGTGTTCAGACAAGCAGAAGCCAATGGTAGGAAGAAAAAGAATGCTGGAGAATAGAGGGCTAGGTTTGTCCAAAGTCACTGCATAGAAGACCTACAGTCCTCTTCCATGTAACACCTTCTCCTTTTGTTCTCACACATCCCTTTCTAGTGACTATTTTTCCATCACTGCCTGATTCCTCTCCATTTTCTCTGACCAACCATTAAATGTGAGTGCTCCTCTGGACTGTGCCTCAGACCCCCCCCCCGCAACTCCCATCTCTGTCATCATATGCTCCCTGGCTCATATCATCCATTCCACTTCTGTATTTTGACCTCTGAACTTCAAAGCTGAGCTTGTCTCTCAGGTTCCTCCACCTTGATAGGAATCTCCACTTCAACAAGGCCCAAATAGCCTCATCTTCTACACTCCTATAAGACCACACCATGATTAATAAAATAGTTCTCATCATTAGAAAAAAGACTCATGACTCCTGTCAATTTTACTTTGAAATAACCGTTGACTCCATCCTCTCCACTATGACCACCTTGCTAGAGGCCCTTTACCTTCGGAGACATTCCCCAACCTTCCTCTGCATTGCCTAAGTACTTGTACTTCCTGGATGGAGTTTGTAATGTGAGAGGAAGGGGAAACCAAAATATGTATTTTGTTCTTTTCTCTGCCTTGAACTCTCTAACTTCATCTCCCACCAACAGAACCTACATGATTCCACTTCCACCATGTTACCTTACATCAGGACTCTGGAAAACCTGGCTCCATTCTTTGTTCTCCATTCTTTGTTTCCTGCTGGGTTGAGTCATTTTATGCAATTTGGTTCCTCAATAATTCTATCTCCTATGTAACCAGTTCCCTGCAATACATTTATCCTCTTATCAAAAATTAGAGTGGCTTCTGTTTTCCTGGTTGAACCCCGACTGATATAGCCCTTGTTAATTCTAGCCTGGCTTATTGTAATAACTTTTCAGTAAATCATCCTGATTCTCATTCTATTCCTCCCTATTTGCTCCTAACATTGCAGAGTAACATCTCTTATCCTAATTGTCCTAAAACCCTTCAATATCTCCCCATTGCCTACAGAATGGAAGCCTAACCTAGGTTTGCTGTCTGGTGATGGGATGGGTGGGAGATGGGACTGTTGCAATGTTAGGTTGCCAGGTGGGGACCAGGGCAGCAAGCTAAGAATGCCCCTCAGATGTTGTCACAGTTGTATTTCTCTTCACAGAAAATAAAGGGAATGAGCTCTCAAAAACAGTCTTGGTGAGTAATAAAGGTTTCAAACTACAATGATAGATACAGACCAACTAATTGGAAGCTCCTAATTCATCTACTTGCTACATTTTCAAGAGATTCCTATCCCAACCACAGCTGGGCAGAGTGTATTGTGTAATAAGTGTTGGAGATTATTTTATTATATTTTCATATTTCTCATTGCTCAAAATGGAATTAGGAAAAAAATTTAAAACAACTGCAATTTTTTAAAGATTGAGATGTCAGTACTAAGAGAAAATTTTAAAATAGCATAAAGAGATGGAGCCTGGGATAGGTTTGTACGTGCAATTCATGCTGTAGGGTCCTGAACTTGCAATTTAGTTTGGGATTTTTTAGCATCCAGTTGTAGGAGAAAAATTGCATTATATGAACCCCAGGATTCCAAAGATAAAAACCAACCAGTTGCTCACAGAAGCAAACTATTTTCAATAATATGAGAAAGGAATTGCTGCTGGGTGTCCTCATAAAGAGGACAAGATGGGCCATAGTGAGTAATATCCTCCTCAATATTGTAGCAGCAAATGCTTTTTAAGGGATGCTTCTGTCAGTATTGGACAAGATCTCCCTGGATTCATGATAAGTGTATTTGATGGAGGGGGAATGAGGAGTCTAGAATTATAGGTTTCCTGTTTGGTATTTTTTTCCATTGTTCTCTGAGATTCCTGCATTGCCATACTTACTAAATCTGTGATAACATGGAATCCTTTTGCCTTTGCCTCTCCCTTGATAGATATGCCAGGTCTATGTCATTTGGGGTATTTACTCATTCATCCAGAAGCCACTTATGAATAAGTTAATGGGCTCTGGTGAAACAGTGGTGAATAGAGGAGACTTAGCTTCTGCCACCATGAAATTGGAAATGCAATCTGCAGAGACAGAAGATAAACACGTCAACAAATAAACATCATTTTAGATAATTATGATGGCTTGTGGAAAATAAAATAGAGTAAGGGGATACAGTGTGGGGTAGTAGTGGAGGGATACTAGCTAATTTATATAAGATGGACAGGGAAGGCCTTTCTCAGGCATTAATAGTTGAAATCAGACTTGAATGATGGGAAGGCAAAAGGCATACACAGTTCATGGGGAGCATGATTTCTCTCATCTCTTTTGGAGATGTGATGCCACTTCTTACTTGAGACATGTTAATCAAAGGGAAATTGGCAGGATATGGTGACTATTTGGATACCACCTGTCATCGTGGCTTTGGTGATAGTAAGGATGACATAGTCATTCACTGAAACAATAAACACAAGGAAGGAGATGATTTCGATGCGTTGAGACAAGAGGGAGATGAGAAATTTACTTTGGACTTGTTGCATTTGAGATGCCTGTGAAAGTGTCCAGTTACATATTTCAGATGAATTGACTATTACATGTATTAGGAGCTGAGGAAAGCTATGAACTACAGATATAAGGTGGTGGGGAGAGAGGGAGTTCTTGAATATAGAGGTGGTAGTTGAAACCATGGTAGTGAAGAATGCCCAGGGAAAAAGTTATAAAATTGAGAAAGGACCCTAGGCACCTAATATTTGACAGACAAAAAGAATAGTGTTCTAATGAGTACAGCATTTCCAGGAAGTAGTGGCCAGTGCTATTCAATGTTATAAAGGGATCCAGTAAGAAGAAGACTAAGGCTTGACAATGGACCTAACAATTGGAAAGTCATTGGTAAAAGTGGTTTCTGTGAAGTGGTAGGCAGATGGTAACAAAAATGTAAACGCATGTCCAAATGCACAAAATTGTATACATTATTTATGTACATAATTTGTTTTTCTATAGCAATTACACCTCAATAAAGCTAGATAAAAGGAAAAGTAATAGGTCATAGATTAAGTTTAAAAACAGAATTTAAAGAATCTTTCATTCTTCGGATTTCAGCAATTAATGTTTTCAGCATTGGAGAAGAAGACAGAGGAAAGGAAAATAAACAGGAGAGGGGGAGAAAGAAGAATGAGGAAATAGATGGAGAAAGGTTAAGTACAGAGGAGTGTGAGTGTGCAAAAGTGAACAGAAGGAGAGACTTGTCATTGAGGCCAATCGTTGAGAAGACTACCATAAATTGATAAGGGGGCATAGTCAGGGTGTTGAGATGCAATTTCTTATTTTTAATTATTTATTTTTAATTGACATATGTACAGTATAAAATTATATGCTATGTGATGTTTTGACCCATGTGTATGTACATTGTGTAATGTTCAAATAAGGTCAGACTATCTCTTTGCTCAAAGGAAATTGAACATATTAACAAAAACTTGAGAGTTTAGTGGAAATGAATTTGTATTCTTAATGGCTTGCAGCAAGGCTGGAACAAAGAAATTCAATGCAAGGCAATGCATCATGAGGGCTTGGTTATGTTGCAAGCTGGCCTGGGTCACTGGCTGGTAAGCTTCAGCCAAGGAGTCAATTGTGATGCCACCTACCCGCACACTGGCTATGAAACCTCATAGCCATGGCACCCTCTGCTTGGTTCTCATGGGACAAACATAATCTGGAAGAATCTGGAGACCCTCAGGAATCAGTCAGCAAGCTGTTCTCCTAATCCACTCTGAACAGTTCCAGCATCCCATTTGTTTGTGAGCATTTGAACTTGTTCTACTTTTATCTTGTCCCTGTGACAGAAAATACTTTCTGCACTATTTTGATTTTTATTCTCTCCTTCTACCAACTCTTGCAGCACTTCATAAATTTTAACCACCACGCCCCCCCCCAAAAAAAAAAAAAAAACCAAAACACCTGGGCATCTTGTTCAATGACACTTCTGACTGCCTAAGTCTGGGATGGGGTCTAAGATGTTCCCAAGTGTCCTGATGCTGCTGGTCTTTTAGTCACACTGTCAGCAAGAAAATTTCCAACCAGGGCTTTCCCCAAAAGAGCATTCCTTCACTCACATCCTCCCTTGTCAGTATCTCCCATAGTCACTGTGCTAGAACTAGAGTAGGGGTGGAAAACAAGGGAAAAAAAGGGTACATCAAAGAACAAGACCTGATTCCTCTTCATAAGGGAACAGGCAATGATACTATACTTGGGTATAATAGAGATATGAGCAAAGGATTAAGGGAACACATAGAAAGGACTAAATCTACCAGAGTTTTCTAGAAGGATTCATAATGGAAGTGACATTGAGATAGATATTGAAATCTGAGTTGGAGGGCAGCAAATGAAGAGATGCAGGAGTCCTGGGTAAATAGTGGTGAAAATAGTCTAAGTTGTCAATGAGAGCCAAGGTCACAAAGCCTTGTTTACCATGCTAAGAAATTGATCAGCAACCTTCTCTGCATGTTTACACTTATAAGCCAAACAAAAGATAGGGCAGGTATGTTGGGTGGGAAGTTATCTCAAAATAACAGTAGCTTCCCATTGATTCCAAACTGCTACAGATTCTCATTCTTCCTGGTTGGGCAAAGACTAACCTGGGAAAAAAGGGGTAACAATTGAGGAAGAGACTACAGAGGGACAAAGCATTTTTACAGTTATCACTTTTACCAATTAAATGTTTTAATTACAAGCAGGACTTATTTGTGTAACAAAGTCAACATCAAAGCTCCAGGATACTACTTTGGGTCTAATTTACTGTGAAAATCCATGTGCATTATGTAATGGAAAGAAACTGACTGCTTTTCTTTAAAGACTATACATGCCAGGGCCTTTAACCAATTTACACAGCCTATGTTCCCCAGCATCCCAATCCAGAGCAAAGCCAGGTTCCATCTGTACAATGCTTCTCTAGTTTAGCAGGATAAGAAGAGCAGGAAGAAAAGACAGAAAAAGAGAGAGAGACAAACACAGACTGAAGGAGGAAGCAAGGGAAGAAGGAAGGAAAGAAACTGAAAAAAGACATTAAAATACATTTATGTAAATATTTTTTAAAAATCACCTGGGGGGCTGGGGATGTGGCTCAAGTGGTAGCGCGCTCACCTGGCATGCATGCAGCCCGGGTTTGATCCTCAGCACCACATACAAACAAAGATGTTGTGTCCGCCGAAATCTGAAAAATAAATATTGAAAAATTCTCTCTCTCTCTCTCAAAAAAAAAAAAAAAATCACCTGGGTACCTCCCCATGGGCAAAACCAGAATTGTGTAGAACAATCTTACAATCAATTTGTGCTGTTTACAATAGATAAGCCATTGTTTTAAATTGCTTATGGAGAAGTGGCATAATCCTTTCTTAGCTAAGGCTAATATGAAGTCCTGTTCTGGTGAATTCCACCACCCACAGCATGAATATGAGGGGTATGCATATGATGATGAACTGACCTCAAATGGCCCCAGTCATCAGCTCTGAGCATTTGGTTATTGGCATTTAGTTTAGCCCCCACTATAAAATTATCCACCAGGATGAAGGATTATGCCCTTACTCACAAACTAATTTTATTGAATTTGGTTGCATTTGGTCACACACCTTCTTTTCCCAGCTGCAAGGAGCTAAGTAACTGACTTGATTAAGTCTTCCATTATCGACCAATTTCTCTGGGCATAATGAAGCCATCCTACATGAATAGAAGTGAGCAGGTATGCAATGAGTTGCAGATTTCAACCTCTCACCCTAAATTAATGTGAGGATACTGGGTAGTACTCCCTGGATTCATGGCTGGATTTGGGCTATATGCGTACTAGTCTATGTGATTTGGCTACTAACTTCTGTGCTTCTTAGGGCATGGCAGAACTGGCAAGAGATGGGGCAAAGAAGTGAGGCTGGTGGAGTATGACTAAATTTTCTTGTGAGGCCTGAGGGACTGGGGAGGCAGACCTCTTGCCTCCCATCAGACTACAGAGTGGAACAGATGTTTGACACCTGGGTTCCAAGCCTGAACAAGTGGTTTCACTTCTTTCGATCTTAAATCAATGAGGTAGAGGTACTAACAACTATCTCCCAGAAGATATATGAGGGTAAGTTATATGATAAGTAAATATGAGGGTCCTCTCATTTGCTTCTTCATTTGTTTAACAAATATGTGTTGATTACCTGCAGGTCCTGGGAAGGAACTTGGGCTACAGTCCTGAAAAGAATTGACCACATGTTGAACTTTCTATTACAGAAAACATAATAAGCAAATAAATAAATGTGATTGAATAATATCTCCTTAGTAAGGTGATATCTGAGATGAGACCTAAATGATGAGAAAGAGATAGCTTTGAAAAGATCACAGCGAACAGATTCCAGTCTTAGAGAGTAGGATGAGCAAACACTGGGGAGAAAACTTGGCTTCCCAGAACAGAAAGAAGGCTTGAGGGCACCAGAGTGACCCAGGGGAATCTTGGTAACAGGTAGGACTGTAGAGGCAGGAAGGCACCCATGGGATGAGGGAAATGTATGTAGATTTTATTTGAAATGTGATGGGAAACCACTGGACTCTTTTAAGCATTGGAGAAAGATGATTGGTTTTATCGGTTTAAAAGGTCCCTTTGGTTGCTTTGGGAACAATTGGAAAGACCAGCAATTGACATGGGGTGACTATCACAGTGGTCCAAACACTAGAGCTGAATGAACTTCTTGGGTCATGTGTTTTTGTTAAACAGCTCATCTTATTTAAAATCTTTTCTTCCATCCACCTGCCTCACTATCCATTTTCTCTCACCACATTCATTACCTGGTACTGCCTGAGAACTTGGATATTCTGAGCAATATAATGTGATGAAATGGAGGAATAGAGAGAATGAAAGAAAGGATGAATGGATGATTATAATGGCCCACATAAATCCCCAATGCCCAGTAGAGATTCCAACACAAAATATTGTCTTCAACATTGAATGAATGAAGGGAGGAATGAGTTGGTAAATAAAAATTTATTCTCAGAATGAGCAATCTTGGATCCTGTTGATGTTGTAATAAAGGAGTTAATACCTTTGGGTTAGAAGCAATTACAGAACAGGACTTAGGAATAATTTTTAAATAAAATGGGTTCTGCTTGAAAAAATAGGTTTGATGTTTTGAGTAAGAGACTCAGTGGAAACGTTTCAAAGTAATTTTAGAAAGTCATTTTGTGTGGACATTGAACGTATACCTGTTGTTAATGATATGACAACTATGAAGGAGTTGAGTTACCTGTAAATAATTTCTTGATACACCAAAGAACTTGGCAACCACCTTCCTAAGTTTCACCCATCTCAATAAGTTGCACCATCTTGCAGTCACTTATCCAAGCCAGAAACCTAGAAGTTATTCCAGACTCCTCTTTCTCCCTCGGTACATCTTTGAATTTTCAAGCCCCCTCTATTGTACCCCTTAAACATCTTCTGATCCACTTAATTCTCACCATGCTTCCCTGCAGGGCATACTGGGAGTTAAATGTTGAGAGCCACAGCCGAAGGGGCCCCAGCAAACTTCCAGCTGCCAGCAATCCAGCTGCCGGCTGATGATTGGCTCACAGCGGCCCCAGCAACATCTAGCTGATTGGCTCCTCGGCCCCAGCAACATCTAGCTGATTGGCTCCTCTGCGGTGATGCTCATTGGACTGTTTCCCTGCCCTTTCAGACCACGGAGCTGCTCATTGGGGGACTTTTTGGCTCTGCCCACGTGACCCAGCCAATCGGCCTCAAGAGCAGGAGGATTGTGGGAGGTGGAGAGAAGCTTGTGGGGGGAGAGAGAGGCTTGTGAAAAGCCGATGGTGGCAGTTGGGCTCTGAGGGGTTTTTCCTGAGAGGCTGTTTGTTTGGCGTGTTTGGTTCTAAAAATAAAGTTAGTTTCTTTTGACAAGTGGCTTCTGATTGTGCCCAGCCAGACTGCGGCATCTGGTGGCTCGCACGGGGAGCGACTGAGGGTAAGTGAACTGCTCGCCCCTGAGGGCAGGGCGAGAGGATGGGTAGCCATTTTAAGATTCTTCTTTTGTTATTTTGTTTCACTTTTGTTTTAAGTTGCCTGTCCCTGGAGATGAGTGAGACGGAAGAAAAACCGCTCACATCTGAGGAAAAACTATTTACGTCTGAGGAACAGATAGGGAGAAAGGACGGATGCACATGTCAGGAGGATAGAAAGGCTATAATGACTTTTTGTTGTTCCCTTTTTATTTCATTCTGTCTCGGTTTTGTTTGGCGTCATCTTGTTGGGTTGTATTATAGTAGAAATACGGGATCAGAAATTAGTAAAAAACAAACTGAAAGAGTGTTAAGTAAATTGTTAGAGGAAGGAGGCATCCCAGTAAAATCAATAGCAGTCAGGGCATACGTTGATACAATACAAAAATGTAGCCCATGGCTTTTTAAGGAGGAGTTGTTAAATATATCACAATGGAACCATCATGGTGAAGATTTAAAGAGAATAGAAAAGAAAAGCCCAGGGACTCTGCCAGTTGGCACATTGCCATTGTGGACGTTCGTATCTTGTTTGCTTAGTCCAAAGCCTTCAGTTCAGACAATGGTAGAGGAAGGAGAAGACATAATGATTCAAGTAAAAGAGAAGGTCTCTCAAGTTAGTCAGACAGAGGAAAAGATTCAAGTAAAAAAGAAGGTCTCTCAAGTTAGTCAGACAGAGGAAAAGATTCAAGTAAAAGAGAAGGCCTCTCAAGTTAGTCAGACAGAGAAAGAAAGTGTAAAACAGAAAAAGCCATCAGGGGGAAAGTTACAACAGGAGATTGCTACTAACACCTTTCTATCACCAGAGGGTGTAAGTGTCCAACCAACAGCACCACCTCTACAGGAGACTGCTACTAACACCTTTCTATCACCAGAGGACGTAAGTGTCCAACTAACAAGGCCACCTCCATATGCTGGGAGGTCCCCAACCCCCGCAGTTGATAGTTGGGATCCTGAGACAAGATCTCAAATATTAACATGCCCTGTATTTGAGGCAGGAGGGCAGCGATTTTACCAAGTTTTAAATTTCAAAACAGTGAAGCAGCTAAAAGAGGCTGTAACAACCTATGGTCCTCAAGCACCCTTCACTGTAAGCTTGGTCGAATCCATTAACAACTTGAACATGACGCCAGCAGATTGGGCTAATATGTGTAAAGCTGTGCTAAATGGAGGACAATACCTGTTATGGAAGGTTGCCAATGAGGAATTTTGCAAGGAGACGGCTAGGCGAAATGCAGCAGCTGGTTATCCTCAGAGAAATCTAGATATGTTGTTAGGAAAGGGACCTTATGAGGATCAGCAGCAACAAATGGCATATGATCCTGGCGTATACGCACAAATTGCTGCAGATGCAATTAAGGCATGGAAGACTTTACAAGGACATGGAGGTTTACAAGGTCAATTATCTAAGGTAATACAAGGAGCTAATGAACCTTATGCTGAATTTGTAGATAGGCTTATTCAAACAGCTACCAGAGTTTTTGGGAATACAGAACAAGCAATGCCATTACTAAAACACCTGGCTTATGAGCAAGCGAATCGTTGGTGCAGAGATATCATTAGACCATGGAAACATGAAGATTTAAACACATATATTAAATTATGTAGAGACATTAATGAACAAGAGCAAGTCGTGGCAGCTGCAGTAAAACAGGCTTTAGATGCCAGAGACATTAATGAACAAGGGCAAATTGTGGCAGCTGCAGTAAAACAGGCTTTAGATGCCAGGCCAAGAACATGCTACAATTGTGAACAAACAGGACATTTTAAAAGGAATTGCCCCATTGGAGGAGGGTTTAACAAAACTAGGTATCCAAGGAGTAGAATACCAGGTATTTGCCCACGATGCCGTAGAGGGAGACATTGGGCTAATGAATGCCGTTCTCAAACCACCATAGAGGGTACTCCATTATCAAAAAACGAACAAGGACCAGGTGTTTATCCACGATATCGTGGAGAAAGGCATCAGGCTCCATTGCCAAAAAATGGACAAGGGGGCCCAATGCTCCGGGGCCCAAAACCACAAATATACGGAGCACTGGAGGAACCCAGCAACCCCATCAGGGTAGTGCCCAGGACACATTGTCCATCAGATCCCTCATCAGACAAACCAGAGGGAGCGCAGGGTTGGACATCTGCGCCTCCGCCAGAGCAGTACTAACTCCAGAGATGGGAGTTCAAATCATTCCCACAGGGGTGAAAGGACCTCTTCCCAAAGGAACAGTAGGCTTATTATTGGGACGCAGCTCTTCTACTCTAAAAGGACTTATGATAAGTCCTGGGGTAATTGATCCCGATTATGAAGGTGAAATAAAAATTATAGCCAGTTCTCCAAAGGGTATATCAGTAATTTCACCAGGAGATAGAATAGCACAGTTACTAATAATACCCAGCCTACATGATAAATTTTCCAGTCGTACTGTAGAAAGAGGTTCCAAGGGATTAGGTTCCACAGGTGTAGATTGGGCTATGCTTTCTTTAAATTTAGATTCTCGCCCCATGCTAAAACTAAATATTCAAGGACATGAATTTAATGGGCTACTGGATACAGGTGCAGACCTTAGCATCATCTCTCGTCAAGAATGGCCAAAACATTGGCCATTACAACAAGCCACTCAAACGCTTCGAGGCCTAGGAGTGGCGACTAATCCCCATAGAAGTGCAATGGTATTAGATTGGAAGGATCCTGAAGGATGTGAAGGAACTATACAGCCATATGTATTGGATCATCTTCCCGTAAATTTATGGGGACGAGATGTCCTAGATCAATTAGGTTTGACATTAACAAATAACATCAACCAAAATGCACCCACTATTATGACTAGACAAGGTTTTAGGAAAGGAAAAAGATTAGAAAAACAAGAACAAGGTATAGCAGCACCAATACAAATAGATCAAGGAACAGACAGACATGGGTTGGATTTTCAGAAAGGGCCACTGAGACAATAAAAATTACTTGGAAATCAGAAAGACCAGTATGGGTTCCTCAGTGGCCCCTGACTAAAGAAAAGATACAAGCAGCCCATGACCTGGTCAAACAACAATTAGCAGAAGGACATATACAACCTTCTGTATCTCCCCATAATACTCCCATTTTTGTCATCAAAAAGAAATCTGGTAAATGGAGATTATTGCAAGATTTAAGAGCCATTAATAATGAGATGGTTATTATGGGACCTGCTCAATCAGGGATTCCTCAGTTGTCTGCTTTGCCAAAAACCTGGTATGTTTTAGTTATAGATATTAAAGATTGTTTTTTTTCAATTCCAATTCATCCTGAGGATAGTCCACGTTTTGCATTTACTATCCCTGCACTGAATCATGAAGGTCCTGATCAGAGATATGAATGGAAAGTACTCCCTCAAGGGATGGCTAACAGCCCAACTATGTGTCAAATTTATGTTAACAAAGCAATCCAGCCACTTAGAAATCAAAATTCTGAACTACAAATATTTCACTATATGGATGATGTATTATTAGCACACAAAGATAAAAACACATTGCTAGAATGTTATGCCACACTTACAAACTTATTAAAAAATTATAATCTAGAGATAGCAATAGATAAAGTACAATTAAATTTTCCAATTAATTATTTAGGAGTTCTATTATCCTCAACCATGGTCCGTCCACCAAAAATTCAAATACGAGTAGATCAACTCAAATCACTTAATGACTTTCAAAAGTTATTAGGAGACATAAATTGGATAAGGCCTTATTTAGGTATACCAACAGGAGAGTTGGGACCTTTATTTGATATCCTAAAAGGTCCATCAGATCCAAACTCACCCCGAATGTTAACGCCTGAAGCAAGAAAGGCATTAAAAATCATTGAAACATATATGGAAAATATGCATTTGGATAGAATTGATATAAGTTTGCCTTTATTATTTATTGTACTACCAACAAAAAATATTCCTACAGGAGTATTTTGGCAAGAAGGTCCATTATTATGGATACATTTATCTTATTCTCCTAACACTATTCTTACTAGGTATCCTGAGGCTGTAGGACAATTAATACTCAAAGGAATAAAAGCAGCAAAGGGAGTGTTTGGAATTTCTCCCAATAAAATTATTACTCCATATACTATGAATCAAATTGATGAGTTAGCTAATGAGTTAAATACTTGGGCAATAATCATGTGCAAATCTAATGTTTCATTTGATAACCACTTACCATCTAATCCTTTATTGTCTTTTTGGGCATTGCATCCTGTAATTTTTCCAAAAATGACAAGAAAAACACCTATCATGAATGCTCCAAATATATTCACTGATGGGTCAAATAATGGTACAGCAGCAGTAGTTACCCCTGATCAAACTTTTACATTTTTAGTACCCAAACAATCAGCTCAAAAGGTAGAGCTTAATGCAGTTTTACAAGCTTTTGTGATGTTTAAAGATTCTGTATTTAATTTATTTTCTGATAGTCAGTATGTAGTTAATGCTATAGTATCTCTTGAAGATGCTGGCAGGATTTCCCCTTCCTCCACTGTTTTCTCTTTGCTTTCCACTATACAAAGTCTAATCTGGGACAGAAAAGATCCATTCTTTATAGGACATATCAGGGCACATACAGGATTGCCTGGAGCCCTTAGTTTGGGCAATGATTTAGCAGATAAAACTACACATGACATACATATTTTCTCTACACTAGAAGAAGCTATAAATTTTCATAAAAAGTTCCATGTCAATGCTAATACTTTACAAAAGCGTTTTAAAATAACTAAGGAACAAGCTAGACAAATAATAAAACAATGTCAAAATTGTGTGACCTTTTTACCACAAGTTAATCTTGGAGTCAATCCTAGAGGATTGATACCTAACCATATTTGGCAGATGGATGTCACACACCTGCCAGAATTTGGAAAATTAAAATATTTGCATGTTACAGTTGATACTTCTTCTGGATTTTTGATGGGCTCCCTTCATGCCGGAGAAAAAACTAAAGATGTTATAGCTCATTGCTTACAAAATTTTGCCACTGTGGGTGTTCCAAAACAGTTAAAAACAGATAATGCCCCTGGTTATACTTCTACCTCTTTTAAACAATTTTGCTCAACATTTGGCATTACTCATATAACAGGAATCCCATACAATCCACAGGGACAAGGCATAGTTGAAAGAGCTCATCAAACTATTAAAATGTACTTATTAAAGCAAAAAGAAGGAATTGGGAAGGGGTATATATTCCCCAAAGATAAACTTAAAATAACCCTTTTTACTCTAAACTTTTTAAATTTGGATTCATCAGGACTTAGTGCTGCGGAAAGGCATATGTGTCCAAAAAATGTACATAAGCCCAAGGTACTTTGGAAGGATATTCTAACAGGACAATGGAAAGGTCCTGACCCAGTAATTGTCTGGAGTCGGGGGTCTGTTTGTGTGTTTCCACAGGGAGAACAGCAGCCGATTTGGATTCCAGAGAGATTAACCAAGGTCCTGACCCAGTGATTGTCTGGAGTCGGGGGTCTGTTTATGTGTTTCCACAGGGAGAACAGCAGCCGATTTGGATTCCAGAAAGATTAACTAAAGCGATTTCTACAGACCAAAAAGAAGATGATTTGGCTCAAATCCATAACAACTGATATCCAAAACTCCAGTTTGGCTATTCTTACATCTGCAACAGAACCAGGATGCTTTTTTCAATATCTATTTTATTATTGCCCTTTGCCATATCATGAAGTTCTATTTTGTTTTTTGAGCTCATACAGACCTAGGTTAATGTTTTGCTGATCAGTTCTATTTTTTGACTATAGAGTTTTTAAACATTGCAATGGAGATTTCACCTGTAAAAAGTTATAAGGCCTTTACTATAATGTTATGTGTTGTATGTATTATATTATGTGTGCACACTTGTGTTTTGTGTTATATGTTTGAATGTATGTATGTCCATATATCATATATGATGAGCGCTCATGATAAAATGGATCCAAATATTTTTTTTCACGTGATTTATATGGTTTAATTTATATTGGGTAAACAACTGTTGAGGATTGTTTTAATATGTAAACAAAAAAGAAGGTTAACAGATCTGTTTGTTTACTTTCACCTTTCCTTTTCATTATATTTAATAATTCTCTTAAAGATAATGTAAATTGTTAAGAAAATTGTTTTCTTTTAGTGCCTTCTGTAATGTTACATAATTTTTTCTTTAGCCATTATTGCCAGAATTCCTATCTTCATCCCAGTGCCGGTGAAGACAATGTAAATTGTTAAGAAAATTGTTTTCTTTTAGTGCCTTCTGTAATGTTACATAATTTTTTCTTTAGCCATTATTGCTAGAATTCCTATCTTCATCCCAGTGCTGGTGAAGTCAAAGATAAAACCAATCTACAGCTTCTACAATAGCCATCACTGAACTGCTTGCAGAACTTGCCTGGACACATTGTGAGCTCACCTGTATGCATTTTGAACTATCTGTTGGTGCAGCGACTTGTGGTAGTGTTGGGGTATTTTTGCTGATGATGTCACCGGTGGTACAATTTTTCAAAGGAGCCCTCAATTGGCTTTATGTCATGGCATTTTGCATCCTCCTCTACTAGTGATGGTCTAAAATTTGGGGGCCAACAGAGGTGAGGCAAAGAACCTCACCCCCCCACTGGTGCAAAGGCCTATCCACAAGTATGGCTGTATGCTGGACCGGTAGTCAGTGACGGGTATGATCCAATTGCAGTGGTACCAACCTAAGACAGGAGGCTGACGCCTAGAGGTCAGTTCATCCGATGACGGGTAAGGACCATATGTTGAATTGGACTGCCTAACAGGCACGGTCCCTAAGCCACATGCTTGTTGTTTAAACAGAGAGGGGGAGATGTTGAGAGCCACAGCCGAAGGGGCCCCAGCAAACTTCCAGCTGCCAGCAATCCAGCTGCCGGCTGATGATTGGCTCACAGCGGCCCCAGCAACATCTAGCTGATTGGCTCCTCGGCCCCAGCAACATCTAGCTGATTGGCTCCTCTGCGGTGATGCTCATTGGACTGTTTCCCTGCCCTTTCAGACCACGGAGCTGCTCATTGGGGGACTTTTTGGCTCTGCCCACGTGACCCAGCCAATCGGCCTCAAGAGCAGGAGGATTGTGGGAGGTGGAGAGAAGCTTGTGGGGGGAGAGAGAGGCTTGTGAAAAGCCGATGGTGGCAGTTGGGCTCTGAGGGGTTTTTCCTGAGAGGCTGTTTGTTTGGCGTGTTTGGTTCTAAAAATAAAGTTAGTTTCTTTTGACAAGTGGCTTCTGATTGTGCCCAGCCAGACTGCGGCAGTTAAAGACATAGGCTGAGCCGCACAAGGAGCGGACAGGTCCAGGACACTGTGGGTGTCAAGATGCGAGCTGGAGTGGACCGAAGATGCGTCCCCCCAGGGGTAGGTTCCCTTTGTAGCCACTCATTTCCCCAGGGGAAGAATTACAGGGTGCCCCGTCTGCCTCCACGGCCTTCTATCACGGTACCTCTTCTGGTCGCAAGGGATGCTGGGAGTAAAAGCCGTTGGCGGAGTGAGGGGACAGGGACAGGGTGCTGTGGGTGTCAAAGTGACAGCTGGCATAGACTGAAGTTGCCCTCTTCCCCCGCTCTTTGTAGTCAGTCATTTCCCGGGGGGAAGAATTCCAGAGAGTGCCCTGTCCACCTCCACGGCGGTACACCAGGGTACTCCTTCCGGTCGCAGGGGATGCTGGGAGTAAAAGCCGTTGGTGGTGTGAGGGGACAGGACAGGGACAGGGTGCTGTGGGTGTCAAGGTGAGCACTGAGGGTGGACTGAGGAGTCCCCACAACAGTGGGAGGGTTGTCAAATCATCCAAGTGACCTCTATGGTCAGCCCTGCACTTTGGAATGAAAGGTAATATTCTGGGACAAACCCTTAGGCCGCAAGGGACCCTGGGAGTTCCAGCCTGTTGCCTAGATGTTGGAGGTGAGGATGGGGGAGAATTGCAGTGACTCCTTTTGCCTCTCAGGACCCTGGGAGATATTCCAGCATCTGCTAGGAATCAAGGTGAGGAACTTTGGTGACAGGGACTGAATGCCATACCTCCCAAAGGAAGGGACCTCAGAGAGCCTGGCTTCCCTTGTAATCTACCCCATTCAGGGTCACTGGAAGTAACTCTGGCTCATTTCTGCCTCCTGGTTTGGCTGAGAGGTTTTATATGTGTAGGGACCTTGGTCCAAGAGGTGATAACATGTCAGCAGAGGGAGGAATCCAGGACCTGCCAGACCCAAGGTATGGACTCTTCATGAGGACTGAAAGTATCCCCATCTCTGACCCAATGGATACCACATAGTATGCCTGGCCACTATACTCAGCCTGAGGAGGCCCTAAGTGGCAAGATCTTCTGCCATGGGCGCAAATATGGGAGATATTCAGGGAGATGGGGTCTTGGTCTAAAGATGTCAGTTCATTTCAGATGGGGTGGTAGTGAGGAAGGGCAGGCGTGGGCATGAGTAAGGACTTGGGTAATCTCCCAGCCCATGATACATTGGACCCAGGTCCAGCCACCAGCCCTGGAGAACCTACACAAGGGCAGTGGGAAACTGTTCACTTCTCTGGGAAGTACCAGGGCTCTTGGGGAAGAGAGGAACCTGATGTGACAGGGTAACTTCATCTTAGCACAGGGATCACTATCTGGTCATCAGACACAGGTGTCCCAGTTTACCCAAGAGTAAAGTGAGGACCCTAGGGGAAGATCAAGGGTCCCAGAATACAGTAGATGCCCCTCAGAAATCTTCCCGTTACCTGCTGTCAGCACAGGAAGCCCAGGCAGGGTTGTAAAGGTTCCTTTATTTTCTGTGTGTCATTGATTTCAGAGAAGTGAAGGCCTCAGTAAGAGGGGATTGGGCTCAGGAAAGCAGAAGGAGGATCTCAGGCATAGCCAGGAGTCAGGTAAGGACAGAGGGAATTTCTTCAGTGGAACACAAGGACCCCGATCCTCACCTGCCCTTTCTTCTCAGCCATGGGACAACCCAGTTCCATTGGCTTTACCTTTCCCTCACTTCCTTTCTGGGTGTCTCACGTAGACAGGGTGTGTTTTAGGATTTGTTAAGGTTTAAGGAAGGTGCCTTAGATCATTAGAGAGCATCTCATACCTAAGGTGAGGACTGAGCCAGATCCTCCATGGCCAGGACACATGGAACCATTGAGTTTGGCCAGCTCTTGCTTCACCTTTGAGAAGGTGTGGCCATATGTGAGGCCCCTCACTGCCTTGTGTTCCTTCACAGGGAGGTGGGCACTTCTTCAGAGTGTCCTTCAGGCCAGCACATGGGTGGTATCCAGGTCCTGCCAGGGGAAAGGTAAGGGCCCAGAGTAAGCAGAGCGGACCATCTACCTCAGAACAGTGGGGACCTCACAGAAGGCAGCCCAGCCCTCCTATCAGGGCTGGTGGATCAGGTTGTGCTTGGAGTCTGCAACCTGTGGGGCCCCTCAGTGCCTCTTACAAGAACTTCTGGAACCAGGTCGTGAAGGTTTTGTATGAGGCAGTGTCCTCAGGTCCTGGAGCAGAGGAGGCCCAGGCAGTATTTGGAGTCATGGTGTGGTGCACTCTGGGAATGTGTATCAAGGACCCCACACTAACAGGACAGAGGGAGTCCCACAGAGCTCAGGCCCCAGAAGCCCTACTATTAACCCTGGGCCTTGTGCTCTGTGGGCTTGCTGTACCCACAGAAGTTGCCTCACTTCCTGCCTCAGGTTTTCAGGAAATAGGCCTACCAGGAGAGGAACTTGAATAGCCCTAGAGCATTGCCCAAAGAGAAGACCTGTAGTGGGCCTTTGTGAGGGGTTCCAAGGGTTCAGTTCTCAGCTAAGGCCCTGACACATACCCTCTCTCCCCAGGCTGGTAAGTCTCCAACACCAAGCTCCTGTCCATCCTCCAGCTTGCTGTCTTAGACCAGAATCATCATGCCTCGAGCCCCAAAGCGTCGGCGCTACATGCTTGAGGAAGACCTTCAGGCCCAAATGGAGAAACAGGCCCTTATGGATGCCCAGGTTTCCACAGATGTGGATGAGGAGGATACTTCCTCTTCCTCCTCCACTTGCTCCTCCTCTTTCTCCGGCTCCTCTTCCTCCATTTCCTCCCCTTGCTATCCTCTGCCACAGTCTGGCTGGGCACAATCAGGAGCCACTTGTCAAAAGAAACTAACTTTATTTTTAGAACCACACACGCCAAACAAAACAGCCTCTCAGGAAAAACCCTCAGAGCCTCAACTGCCACCACCGGCTTTCCACAAGCCTCTCTCTCCCACACAAGCTTCTCTCCACCTCCCACAATCCTCCTGCTCTTGAGGCCGATTGGCTGGGTCACGTGGGCAGAGCCAAAAAAGTCCCCCAATGAGCAGCTCCGTGGTCTGAAAGGGCAGGGAAACAGCCCAATGAGCATCACCGCAGAGGAGCCAATCAGCTAGATGTTGCTGGGGCTGCTGTGAGCCAATCATCAGCCGGCAGCTGGAAGTTTGCTGGCAGCTGGAAGTTTGCTGGGGCCCCTTCGGCTGTGGCTCTCAACATCTCCCCCTCTCTGTTTAAACAACAAGCATGTGACTTAGGGACCATGCCTGCCTTAGGTTGTCCAATAGTACATATGGTCCTTAGGTTGGTACCATTGCAATTGGATCTTACCCGTCACTGACTACCGGTCCAGTATACAGCCACACCTGTGGAGAGGTCTTTGTACCAGCCGGGGGGTGAGGTTCTTTGCCTCACCTCTGTTGGCCCCCAAATTTTAGCTGGACGATCATGACAAGCAGAAGGGAGGAAGATTCACCAAGCCAATTGACGGCTCCTTTTGTAAAAATTGTACCACCAATGACATCATCAGCAAAAATACCCCAACACTACCACAAGTCGTTGCACCAACAGATAGTTCACAATGCATACAGGTGAGCTCACAATGTGTCCAGGCAAGTTCTGCAAGCAGTTCAGTGATGGCTATTGTAGAAGTTGTAGATTGGTTTTATCTTTGACTTCACCAGCACTGGGATGAAGATAGGAATTCTGGCAATAATGGCTAAAGAAAAAAATTATGTAACATTACAGAAGGCACTAAAAGAAAACAATTTTCTTAACAATTTACATTGTCTTTAAGAGAATTATTAAATATAATGAAAAGGAAAGGTGAAAGTAAACAAACAGATCTGTTAACCTTCTTTTTTGTTTACATATTAAAACAATCCTCAACAGTTGTTTACCCAATTTAAATTAAACCATATAAATCACGTGAAAAAACAAAATATTTGGATCCATTTTATCATGAGCGCTCATCATATATGATATATGGACATACATACATTCAAACATATAACACAAAACACAAGTGTGCACACATAATATAATACATACAACACATAACATTATAGTAAAGGCCTTATAACTTTTTACAGGTGAAATCTCCATTGCAATGTTTAAAAACTCTATAGTCAAAAAATAGAACTGATCAGCAAAACATTAACCTAGGTCTGTATGAGCTCAAAAAACAAAATAGAACTTCATGATATGGCAAAGGGCAATAATAAAATAGATATTGAAAAAAGCATCCTGGTTCTGTTGCAGATGTAAGAATAGCCAAACTGGAGTTTTGGATATCAGTTGTTATGGATTTGAGCCAAATCATCTTCTTTTTGGTCTGTAGAAATCGCTTTAGTTAATCTTTCTGGAATCCAAATCGGCTGCTGTTCTCCCTGTGGAAACACATAAACAGACCCCCGACTCCAGACAATTACTGGGTCAGGACCTTTCCATTGTCCTGTTAGAATATCCTTCCAAAGTACCTTGGGCTTATGTACATTTTTTGGACACATATGCAAAATGTAAGGAATTTAAGGAAATTCAGGACTTTTACATTATTCTGTTCCCCTCAATGACTATGGCATGTTGCTCTATTTATTTCAGACTCCTTTTTGGTTATGTTTTTATTAGTGCACTATAATTATACATAAGAGCAGGGTTCTTTCTGACATATTCCTACATGCATGTAGCATAATTTTCTCCACTTCATTCCCCAGTACTTCCTCTTTCCCTTCCATCCCCTCCAACATTCCCTTCTTCTTCAGTCTTCCTTCTATTTGTTTTTAAATGAGTATATTATAATGATGCACAAAGTAGAATTAATTGTGATATATTCATATATTCATCTAGCATAATTTGTCAATTTCATTCCCTAGTGCCTTCCCTCCTCCTTTCCCCTGGATTCCATCCTTTTACTGTTTATTCTTCTATTTTGGTGAGACCAGACACTTTTTTCCTGACTCTGTCACTACACATTTATAGTTGTCTTTATAAAGGCCTTATACATTTTGTTAGGATCTTTTTTTAGGTAATTTTTGGACTTTGTTGCCATTGTAAATGGCATATTGTCTATTAGCTGTTCTACATAGTGCTTTTGTGTGGCAATGATTTTAATTTTGCCATTGTAATCAGCTGTACACCTGGTCTGATGTCTCATTCACTTGAATACTCCACATGAATGTTCCTTTGAATTTTCAAGATAGATAATGATGTTGTTACTCTGCCTTATTTTCCCCCAATATTCATACCTTTATTTGTTCTGATGATCACAGCTCTGGCTTTGTGCCTTAGCCCTGTTTTGAAACACAGAGGCAGTAGCATACATCTACCCCTTCTTCCTGACTTTAATGATAATTCTTCTAACATTTTACATTTAAGCATGTAAGTGATTTTAGCAAGTGGAAGCTTCCTTTTAATATTAGTTGAATAAATGTTTTTACTATGAGCTTATGGTGAATTTCTTTCAAAAGCATATTCTCAACCATTGACATTATGAAATGTTTTCTCTCATCAATTTTGTATGTAAGGAACTAAAATGGAAAGGTTTTTTTCCCTAATGTTTACATCATATTTTCTTGCCTTGAATGATGCCTATTTATTCATTTAATTCATTACTTTATCTGATATGCTGCTAATTTATGTAGGATATTTGATGCTGTATAAGCGAGCTTACCTCAAGGGTTCTTATCATGGGGAGGGGGTTCTTGTCTGGTTTTTGAATCCAGGAAAGCTGGCCTGAGACAATGAGTTGAACTACTGGCAACTTTTGATATGCTATGAAAGAGTCAACAATCAGGCAGTAATTAGTTTTCTCTAACCATTAAGTGGAACTGGCCTCCCAAACTGCCTGGTCCTGGAATATCTGAGGGTGGCTTGAGCTTTGAAAAGTTTCAGTTTATAGAGTTTAATTAGAATTTCATTTTCCTTTTAGGCCAATTTGATCATTTGTTTATTTTATTTCTAAAAAGTAGTCAGAGTTACTGGAAGGGCATTATTTATAATGCAAACCTTTCATTACAGAAAGCGTCAAACATATAGTAGAAAGAATAATATAATGAGCCCAGTATACCTGAGCTTAAATACATGGAAGATTTGTCTCCAGTTAGATTCCCCACCTACCTGCTTCTCAGTTACTGGAATAATGTGGAGCAACTCCAAAACATCATAGTATGTCCTCTCTAAACAATTCAATATGCACTTCCTAAACATAAGAATTCTTTTTCTCCTTTGGTACCAGGGATTGAACTCAGGGCTGCTTAACAACTGAGCCACATCCTCAGCCATTTTTTTAAAATTTTATTTTACTTTTAGACAAGGTCTTGCTGAGTTGCTCAGTACCTCGCTAAGTTGCTGAGGCTGGCTTTGAACTCAAGATCCTCCTACCACAGCCTCCCAAACTGCTGGGATTACAGGCATGTGCCACCACACCTGCAGATAAGAACAGTTTAATAAAAAAAGCGTAAAACAAAATACTTGTGTTTTTAAATTAAATAAATAACCATCAGTGTACAATTGTTTTACACACTTTTCGATACACTTTTAAGAAGAAAGTTGTGTCCTTGAATGAGTATCTAAATATGGTCCATATAGAGTAATTCTTTGTTATGCCTCTTAAGCTTTTTAAAATGTGTGTATTACCTCTCAAGTTTTCTTTCTCCTTGCAATTCATTTTTTTATTTTGTTGTTGTTGAAAAAGAAAAAAAAAATGTTGTGTTCATTCCAGCTTTCCAAGACTCTGGAGTTTGATGAATGAAACACTGGTGTCTTTTAACATATTCTTCATCCCATAATTTCTAGGGCTACATGGTACTTCAGGCTTATGTTATATGCCCTTCCCTGGTTCTAACATCAGCCATTTCTTCAAGAGGTCTGCTTCCTTCTATAAATGGTTCTAGAAATCTCCATCTGGGTGCTAGAGGTGCTCATTGCAACTTGGGAGTTAGTTATATGCCTCCTCTGCTGACAACACAATGACATGGTCTCTATCATTTGTATATTTAGATCACTCAAATAAAAACTTGTAAGTTATAGTCAAAATAGTGAATATATTCTTCACATCTAAAAGTTTCCTTCTAGCCCATTGTAATTTCTGCCTGCTAGCCTTCCCTGCACACTCATCTCCAAAAATCACTGATCTTCTTCTGTCACCATAGATGAGTTTATATTTTGAGAGCTTTTATATAAAAAGATTTGGAGAAGTATGACTACATTATTTGTTAGGTGCATGCTTAATATTTTTGTATTGCCAAACTATTTTCAAAAATAGTTGTGTCAGTAAACATTATCACTAGGTGTTACATGGTATGGCCAATCTCCTCAATTTTAGCCATTCTAATGGGCAGATAGTGGTATCTCATTGTGATTTTGATTTGCATTTCTCCAATGAGTAATGATGTTGAGTTTCTGACCATGTGGTAAAACCCTAGTGTAAATATTGTTGAACAAGTATTTTGTAGATGTGATTAACATTTGCAATCAGATGAGATTATAGTCCATAATGTGAGTGGGCTTCACCTATTCAGTTGAAGGCCTTAAGAGCAAAAACTGACATTTCCTAGAGAGGAGAGAATTTTGCCACAATTATGTAACATAGAAATGCTGTGTGAGTAGACACTTCTCAAAAGAATGAATACAAGTGGCCAAGAAATATATATGAAAAAATTGGTCAATGTCATCATTAACCATTATGAAAATGCAAATCAAAACTACAATGAGATAAAAATCTCACCCCAGTTTAATGGCTATTATCAAACAAATAAATAACCAATGCTGGTGAGGATGTAGAGAAAAAAAAATAACTCTCATACACTGTTGGTGGGAATGTATATTAGTACAACCATTATGGAGAACAGCATGGAGGTTTAAAAAAATTGAAAATAAACCCACTCTGTGATCCTGCTATCCCACTTCTGGATATATATATATATATATATATATATATATATATATATATATATCTCCAAAAGAAATAAAATCAACATACTGAAGAGATGACTGCATGCCTTTTTTTATTGCAGCACTGTTCACAGCAGCTAAGAAATGGAATCCACCTAAGTGCCTAAGTGTGTTTCATATGGAATATTATTTATCCATAGAGAAAAATGAAATTCTATAATTTTCAGAAAAAGGTATGTACTGGAGAGCATCATGTTAAGGGAAATAAATCACACACGGAAATGCAAGTACCACATTGGCCCTCACATGTAGAAGCCAAAACAGTCAAACTGAATGTAAACTAGTGATTACTAGAGATTGGGAAAGGTAGAGGCTAGATTTAATTAGTGCATGCTGTATGCAAGTGTTGAAATATTACACTAAACACCATTATTATTTACAATTTATACATGGGAATGAAATAAAATATTAAAATTAAAAGAATGGGGGCTGGGGATGTGGCTCAAGCGGTAGCGCACTTGCCTGGCATGCGCAGGGTGCTGGGTTAGATCCTCAGCACCACATAAAAATAAAATAAAGTTATTGTGTCCACCGAAAACTAAAAAAATAAATATTAAAAAATTCTCTCTCTCTCTCTCTCTCTCTCTCTCTCTCTCTCTCTCTCTCTCTAAAAAAAAAAAAAAAATGAATGCCTATGCCTATGTGAGTTTCTGACCTGCTGGCCTATTCAGAGTTCAGATGTGTTAGACATGAGCTGATTTATTTTACGTCTCCTTTTCTGTTTCTCTCTTTCTGTGGTGAGAAAGAGGAAGATATCTGTAGCTATACTGACAGATACAGATGTAAATGAAGATAGACACAGTATGGATCAAAGTTTACTTTTTGCATAAGGATAGTTCATTTTTCCAGATCTAGTTGTTTCAGACAATTCTTTCTTTCCAATCTTCATTTACATCTTTACCAATAATTAGTTGTCTATATATGCATATAAATGTGAATCTACTCCTGGAAGAAATTTATTTTGTTCTACTGAAGTATTTCTCCAATTACTATTTTGATTATCATTAGTTTATAATGGTTGAAATGATGTAGGATATTTTGTTCTATTTTTATGGATTGCTTGCATATTTTTATGAAAGTTAGAATCAGCCTCCTGATTTCTATATAAATATTTATGGAATTCTGAATTGTACTACATTGAATTGATCAATGCATTTGAGAAGAATTGACATTGCAACAATATTCAGTATTGTGAGTAATAAACAGATTTATATTTCCATTTATTTATATCTTCATTAATTTATCCTTGGAATGTTTTATAGTTCTCAATGTACTCATCTCCTACATCTTTTGTCAGTTTATCCCTTTTAATTAATATTTTCTACTACTATTTTAAATTATACTGTTTTAATTTCCAGTTGCTCATTGCTAGTATCCAAATATAATGATCTTGTATGCAATGGTGTTGCTACACTCAATAATTAGTTCTGAGTGTTTTCTTAATTAATAGAATTTTCTCTATAGACTTTTCTTTTCCTTTTCCAAACTACAGGCCTTTTAAAAAGCCTCAAGTACAATGCTGAGCAATCCCAGCAAACCCTGCCCTGCTTTGTGAATTCATCAGTCTTAGGTTGTGGCTTCGTACATGCAAACATCCTGCATAACTTCTGGCATTGTTATGAATATTGGCCTTGTCTCTCCTTTACTGTTAAATCCTACATTGGCTTATTACACTTACTAAGGTAATCAAGGCCCCTTAGATTATAAACAAGATTGGGATACCCAGTGAAGCAAGTCTGGTGGTTCATTAAAGTCTCCCAGACTGAAGGTAGTGATTTCTGAATGAAAATTAAAAACCTAGGAAACCTCAGTGGACATTAGGAAAAAGAAGTGGGATGGAAAAGTACCCTGCAAGAACTAAGTGGTCTTCAAGGTTGTAGAGAAATGTGTAGGAGGGAAGTGGAAAGATCCATGTCTCCATATAATCTTAAACACAGAGTGCTTTCAGGTGCGACAGACCTGAACTAGGTGCTGGTGGCCAACAAAAGAGACTGGACCATTGCAGGGGGTGTCTGTGGAGAGGTGTGAAGGAAACGCCCTCTCTGGGCCTTGTGATGCACCACAATTGAGCGTGGGGACATGAGGAGGCATCCTGCATCAGTTTGGGAAACCTCTCCAGGGGGCTGGGCATATCCTTCCGTTCTCCAACCAGACTGACTCTCCTGGCCTTCAGGTCACGGGCCCCTTCCCTATGGACCTGACAGATGGGGATGCTTTGTGATGTCTCAGCCCTTCCCCCTCCTCGGCAGGCTTAGGGGTGTGGCCTGGGGTGGGACTTGCTGAGCCAACAAAGCCCAAGGGTGTGGCCACCTGTTGTCCTGGGGACCATAAATAGAGGGAGCTCAGCGGCCTGGACAGACTACCTGGAGGTGCTGGTCCAGAAACATGGGCAGGAGACCCATGGCATCCATTCCCCACTGTGCAAAATCCAACCCTGGCAGCAAAGCGGGCCAAAAGAAGACGTGCATACATCATCGAACCAAGTACAAGAAAAGCAAGGTGAGCTGAGCCACCCAAGTCCTGCTCTTCTGCCCCTGGACTGCCCTCCCTACCTCCCCCTGCACAAAGCCCCTGTTGCCACCCTCCTCCACGTCTGCCCCCAAACCAGTGCCCCTCTGTGATCTCCTTGTTGTCCTTCCAGGGCCGAAAGATGACAAGAAAGTCTAGAAAGCCCCTTCGAGGGCGTTGTAGGAACAAAGAAGCTGCCAGAGCTCGGACCACCGCAGCTGACAGCAATAAGAGAGGAGCAACCCGAGGCAGCCGCCGTCTCCCGCTGAGGAAGAAGGTCCACCGTCGAGCCTGAGGGGGACGACCAGAGCCTGGAAAGTAGCTGCTGAGGTCGCTGCAGTGAGGACCTGTAACACCAGCGAGGCCTGAGACCTCAGAACCTTCCCTGAAGCCTCCACAGGTCTGGCCACAGAGATTGTGAAAATAAAATCAGCTTCTCTGGCGTGTGTGTGTGTGTGTGTGTGTGTCTGTGTGTCCTCTGACGGTGGGGGACAGAGGAGCAAGGGGAGGTTGGTGTGTGGGAAGAGGGAGGTGGGTCCTTTGGGGCTGTGGGTCTTCCAACAGGGCCACAGAACCAGACGTGGAGCATGAGGACAGATGGGCGCTGAGCACTGAAGAGTCATTTCCTCCACACAGGTTTACCAGGAAGGAGGGCAAAGACGAGGAGATTTTGCTCATGTGTAAAGGCGGATGAGATGGGAGGGGTGTAGTATGTGTGGAGACAGTGTCTCCCCAAAAGGACACAATGTAATTTCTGTCAGAATACCTACCTCTCATTGGTGTTTGTTGCATCTCACCCTGGAATGGTTAATTTTATGTGTCCTTTTGTGTGAGGCTTTGGTATCTAGATGTTTGCTCACTCATCTAGATGTGAGTTTTCAAATTTTGTAGATATGATTAACATTTAAATCAACAGAAGGCCTTAAAAGCACTAAAGACAAAATTGCTTAAGTTTTTATTTCTCTGTGATAAATATCCAGCAATGTCATTTCAAGTTCATATATTAATTGCATGTTTAGTTTTATTAGGAACTACCAAACTCTTTTTGAGAGTCACTGTACCATTTTATATTCCCACCAGCAAAATGTTCATGATGCAGTTTCTCCACATCTTTCCATCATTTGGTGTCACGATTATTTTAGGTGTTAGGAGTATAGTGATGTCTCATTATGGTTTTAATTTGCCTTTTTGAAGTGACTAGAGCTTCCAGTACAAAATAGACTAAAACTTGTGGGAGCTGAGAGCAGACATTTTTCCTTATTTTGGTGATGGATGAAAGCATATGCACTTGTTAAAACTCATATATGTGTACATTCAAAATCTAAGTTATTTCCAAAAATAAAGCCTGAATAAAAAATTAGAACTCAAGTAAAATCAACAATATTATTAATAAATGGGTTTGAGGATGTTAAAATTGAAGGAAAACAAAAAATAAAGTTTTTGAAGATGTTAAAACTGAAGGAAATATTAAAATGTTTACTACAAAATCCTCCTTTATTGTGGAGGAAGTTGATTATAATTCACACAGTGGGGGACTTGGGATTGTGGCTCAGTGGTAGAGTGCTCACCTAGCACAGGTGGGTGGACCCTCAGCACCACATAAAAATAAAGGCAGTGTGTTGTGTCCATCTACAAAAAAGATTCTCTCTCTCTCTCTCTCTCTCTCTCTCTCTCTCTCTCTCCAAATAAATAAATAAATAATTCACACAGTGGGGGGGGGGCATGTATATTGTTGGTATGGTAGATAGATGGATATTATTTTCATAATCATTGCTAAACTGGATGTATTTGCAGTTGTCTGTTAGCATGTACCTTTCACACAAAATTTAAATATGCTAAGCAAAGTTTGGGTATATGAAACACTGAATAGGAGGAATGCCTACAAATTAACAAGGAGACAAATAGCCCACTTAAAATAGAAGGAAAATAAACAACAGCTTTGGCAAAGAAAAAGAGAAAAGGAAAGGAATGAAAGATCCATAGGCATTAAATTACTATATTAAGATATAATTCACATCTCATACAGGTCATCCATTTAAACTACAATTACAACACAATGTTTTTAGCCATGCACTTGTTTGTTCATGTCACTTGTTTCCCACTACTGACACTCCTTCCACCCCTTTCATGCACACACATCAGAACGTTAGGTACTTGAGGACAGGGGCTTTGTCTTGTTCACTTGCTGTGTCCTAGTATCTAGAATAGTGCCTCTGAAGCAAAGGTTGTCAATAAATATTTGTTAGTTGACCAAACTGATGCCAATAACTGAGATATAACATTTGGGAGGAGGCACAGCATAGTAGGGGATATAAGGCATTAAATTTAGAACAACATGTTATAGTGAAAACAACATGGATATAGAAAGTATTTAAAAAAACTGGATTATGGTCCTGAAGTTTATGATTCTGATCAGGCCACTGCCCATTTCTGGGCCTGTTTGGATTGTGTTAGCGGAGGTCAATGGGTTTAGGCCCAACAAAATTTCTGGGTTTCAACTTATACATCTTGGTAAATATTTCAGGACATGTAGAATCTGACCATGGGGGTATGCTCTGGTGACAAAACAACGTGGAGGAGGCCAACATGCTAAAATCAGTCCTAAATAACATAACGTGGCAGTGAGGATCAACCAAAATTTGTGGGTTGCCCATGGATGATTTTAACATAGGGTCTTTTTTGTTCCAATCCTCAGGTTTCTATAACAGCTGACTCTATATAGGAGTTGGCATTTCTCCAGAGCCAGACCTTTTCAACATTAACAACATCCTTCTCCTGGTCATCCCCATCATCCCTTACTATCCATATCCCTTACTATCCCTTACTATCTTGTCACTGTGGCCTCTTATGACGACTGTTCTCCCTGTCAAACAGCCCAGAATTACCTGAAAACTCTGTGACATGAAATATTCCTATTGCCTCTAGAAGTAACCTGGCCCTCCTGTCTCATCCCTGGGAGTCCCTCTTATAGCAGTATTTGTTTTAATATAAAATTTGCATTTGGACAGTGAAATTTGGACAACTGGTCATTTCCCCCAAACAAACTTTGTTTTTAAATGAGCTGAAGAGTAGAGTGATTTGGCCCATAATCTACTAGTTCTTCAAATCTAACATTGAAGTTAGTGAGTGAATATTTGGAATGATTTAGATATTTGCAGGAGGATTTTAATATGATACCTAATGTGAAACTGGCTAGTGAACACATATACAGATGAGTTACCTTGCCTATGTGGACAAATCCTCCCTCACAGTGGTATATAAGGAAAGACCACAGAAATCACTGTCATTAAAACTATGGAATCTGAATTCCTAAAATCTCTGGGGCCTCAATGAGGTGGAAATAGTTTCTTGGTGAAAAGTAAAATCATCCCCCAGTATTTCCCCCTTCCCTAGAATGGCAAATTGGTGCTATATAT
This sequence comes from Marmota flaviventris, assembly GCF_047511675.1. Taxonomy (NCBI): domain Eukaryota; kingdom Metazoa; phylum Chordata; class Mammalia; order Rodentia; family Sciuridae; genus Marmota; species Marmota flaviventris. The sequence goes on from NC_092518.1 coordinate 131,923,770, forward strand.
ATATATATATATATAAAAAAAAAAAAACAGTAGTTGGGCTGGGGATGTGGCTCAAGCGGTAGCACGCTCGCCTGGCATGCGTGTGGCCCGGGTTCGATCCTCAGCACCACATACAAACAAAGATGTTGTGTCTGCCGATAACTGAAAAATAAATATTTTAAAAAATCTCTCTCTCTTTTTTAAAAAATAGTAGTTTACTATCTTGTTTCTTGTCTGTGTACCTATCCTGCAAGAAAATCCTGGTTTTCCGTGTGTCTAATAGCACCTTTATTATTGTTCAAATATGTTCAGTCAAAAGGAGTGAGAGATTCTCAGCCTACTGACATTATAGATGATATTGCAAAGGGTACTGCAGAACAATGCTATTGTATGGAGAAAACAAACATGCCTTGCTGAAGATCAACCAAAATTTGGGGGTTGCCTGTGGATATCTTAAAAGATTCTTGGAAAATTACATGTGATGCTATGTTTGAAAGCACCTATAACATAGCAGACCCTGTTTGAGTTTATCTGTGATCTGTATATACATAGGTATATGTACATATATATTTTTTATTCTATTTGGATTTCTGGAAGGGATCTCTCCCCCTCCCTCCTCTCTCTCTCTCTCTCTCTCTCTCTCTCTACCAGGGATTGAACTCAGGGACATTCAACTATTGAGCCACATCCCCAGCCCTATTTTGTATTTTATTTTATTTATTTATTTATTTATTTTTAATTTTTTATTGTTGGTTGTTCAAAACATTACAAATTTCTTGACATATCATATTCCACACTTTGATTCAAGTGGGTTATGAACTCCCACCTTCACCCCATACACAGATTGCAGAATCACATCAGTTACACATCCATTGATTTACATATTGCCATACTAGTCTGTTGTGCTCCGCTGCCTTTCCCATCCTCCACCATCCCCCCTCCCCACCTCTCCCCTCCCCTCCCCTCCTCTCTCTCTACCTCCTCCACTGTATAACCCTGAGGGTCTCCTTCCATTTCCATGCAATTTCCCTTCTCTCTCCCTTTCCCTCCCACCTCTCATCCCTGTTAAATGTTAATCTTCTTCTCCTGCTCTTCGTCCCTACTCTGATCTTAGTTACTCTCCTTATATCAAAGAAGACATTTGGCATTTGTTTTTTAGGGATTGGCTAGCTTCACTTAGCATAATCTGCTCTAATGCCATCCATTTCCCTGCAAATTCTATGATTTTGTCATTTTTTAATGCAGAGTAATACTCCATTGTGTATAAATGTCACATTTTTTTTATTCATTCGTCTATTGAAGGGCATCTAGGTTGGTTCCACAGCCTTGCTATTGTGAATTGTGCTGCTATGATCATCGATGTAGCAGTGTCCCTGTAGTATGCTCTTTTTAGGTCTTTAGGGAATAGACCAAGAAGGGGAATAGCTGGGTCAAATGGTGGCTCCATTCCCAGCTTTCCAAGAAATCTCCATACTGCTTTCCAAATTGGCTGCACCAATCTGCAGTCCCACCAGCAATGTACAAGTGTACCCTTTTCCCCACATCCTCGCCAGCACTTGTTGTTGTTTGACTTCATAATGGCTGCCAATCTTACTGGAGTGAGATGGTATCTTAGGGTGGTTTTGATTTGCATTTCTCTGACAGCTAGAGATGGTGAGCATTTTTTCATGTACTTGTTGATTGACTGTATGTCCTCCTCTGACAAGTGTCTGTTCAGGTCCTTGGCCCATTTGTTGATTGGGTTGTTTGTTCTCTTATTGTCTAATTTTTTGAGTTCTTTGTATACTCTGGATATTAGGGCTCTATCTGAAGTGTGAGGAGTAAAGATTTGTTCCCAGGGTGTAGGCTCCCTATTTACCTCTCTTATTGTTTCTTTTGCTGAGAAAAAAACTTTTTAGTTTGAGTAAGTCCCATTTGTTGATTCTAGTTATTAACTTTATGGGATAACATATTTTGTATTTTATTTAGAGACAGGTTCTTACTGAGTTGCTTAGGACCTCAATAAGTTGCTGAAGCTGGCTTTGAACTCACAATCCTCATGTCCTTTTAAAAAAAATTCCCCTACCTGCCTTTATTAAAATCTGTTTGATTTTTTTTCTTTTTTTTTTTTGGTAATAGACCACTTTATGCTGCTATAACAGAATACCTGAGACTGGCTAATTTATATAGAGATTTATTCCCTATAGTTCTTCAGGCTTGGAAGTGCAAGATTGAGGGCTATATCTGGTGAGAGCCTTCTTGCTGCATCACAACATTATAGAATACATGGGGAGTAACTGATGTTCAGATTATCTCAACTAAAATCTTTTTTTTAAAACTAGGGATTGAACTCAGTTATGTATAACCTCTGACCCACATCCCCAGCCTTTTTGTAAAAATTATTTAGAGACATGGTCTTGTTAAGTTGCTTAGGGCCTTGCTAAATTGATGAGGCTGGCTTTGACCTTGTGATCCTCCTGAGTCAGCTTTCCCTAGTCGCTGGAATTACATGCATGTGCCACCACACCTGACTTCAATTACAATGTTTTAAAGATGTGTACTTAATTCTCTGTAAAAACACAAGGTGAAGTGTTTCTCGTATGAGTTTCTTATTCAACAAAGAAGAAAGAGTGGTTTTGTATATGGAGTTCTTAGCGTGCCAACAAGCCACACTGTGCTCATATTTTAAATGATGTGTGCTATTTAAATGCTTAATATGTGAGGGTTCACCTAGTCATTGTACTAGATCTATGAGTACAGAAAGGAAAATAGCTAGCCATACCCACTGGAAGTCAGAATAATCAAACACATGAAAAACAGAAGTATATTTCCATTTCTCCCCTCTTAGCCTACCATCTATTGTTGGCATACATTTCATTCCTATATGATATACACCCCACTATACATTGTTATTATTATACTTTTTGTGGTGTTGGAATTAAACATGCCTAGTATATGCCAGGAAAACACTCTACCACTGATCTGCATCTTAACCCACATTGTTATTTTTTTTACTTCAAACAATCATCTGTAAAAAAATTATATTTTAAGGAAGTAATTTTAAATTTACTCATGAAGTTGCAATGCATAACGTTCCTCATTCCTTTGTTTAGATCCCAATTTCTATCTGGTATCATTTCTATCTAGAAGATTCCCTTTAATAGGTCAGTGATTAAGATTTTGTCTTTCCTAAAAAACCGTTATTTCATCAATGTATTTCCATGATGTACAGAATTTTAAATTGACAGTTATATTTTTGTTTCAGTATTTTGCAAGTATTTCTCCTCTCTTCTCCTGCATTCATTGTTTTTGACAAGAAATCTACTCTTTGCTCCTCTGTAGATAAAGTGTCTCTTTCTCTAAACAATTTTTAGAGTTTTCTGTTAATCACTGGTTTCAACTAATTCGATTTTGATGAATCTGGGGTTATTTGGGGTTTTTTTTCCCCCATTTTTCTTGTTCTTGTTCTCGGAATTCTTTTAGCATTTTGAATCTTGGAGTTTATAGTTTTCATCAGATTTGGAGATTTTTCTTTCTTTGTTTCTTCAAATATCTTTTTCTATACTTCTTTCTCCTCTGTCAATGTCTCCAAATGTATGTTAATTAGGCCACTTGAACTTGCCTTACAGCTCAGTAATGTTCTAATCATTGTTTTTTAATGTTTTCACCTGTGTGTTTTATTCTGTTACATGTTACTGCTATATCTCTGTGTTCATTAATTCTTTCTTTTTACAAATCCAATCTGCTATTAATCCAAGTCAGTGTATTTTTTATCCAACTCAGACATCGTAGCTTCCATGTTGCAAAATTTGTTTAGAGTCTTTTTATAGTTTCCATGCCCTTATTTAACATGTTCAACCTTTTCTCTTATTTATTTAAGATATGGAATACAATATATTGTTTTGATATCCTTTTGATATGTGTACTAACTCTATTGTCTCTCTCATTACTAAATTGTTTGTTATTTATTTTGCTTCTCATTATTGATCCTACTTTCTCATTTCTTTGAATGCCTGATAAGTGGGCATTGGATGTCAGACATTGTGAATTTCACCTTGTTGAGTGCTGGATATTTTTGTGTTGCTATAATTAAATAATATTCTCAAGTTTCATTGTGATTTACAGTTACATTACTTAGAAATGGATAACAATATTGGGTCTTGGTTTTAAACTTTGTTAAGTAGGATAAAAACAGTGTTTAGTCTATGGCTAATATTTCCTCACTTCTAAGGCAAAACGGTTCTGTATACTCCAACCAATACACCATTAATTAAGAGGTTCTCCATTCTGACTAATGGAAGCAGGAATAATTCCCAGACTTGCATGATCACTGGAAATTTCTGTCTATGGCTCTCTCTCTTTACTGGAATTTTGTCCTGCAAGCTCTAAGCCCCTTGGTTGGCACCCTAGACTCCCAGATCACGTTCTTAACTCAAGGAGATAATCAGTTTCCTCCTCTGTGCACTGTGATCTGCAATGTCTCTCTAGATAGTAAGCTTGGACAACCATAGATCTTGCTTCACTAATTTGCAAGCTCTTCCAAAGCACTGTTCTTTGCTTGATATCCAATAAATTGAAAATCGCTGTTTCATATCTTTTGTCTGTTTTTTAGTTGCTTCAGGTAGATATGTAAATTTGGTCCTTATTACTCCATCTTGGCCAGAATCAGAATTCTTATACTTCAGATTTAAAACCTAAATTATCCATGAATTACACATGCTGCAACATTTCAATTCATTCAAATTAAAATCATATTGAAATTCTGTGTATATGTATATATTAAAAGACTATGTATATGTTCATAGAGACACATGTACATACAGTTGGGAATATATACAGCTAAACACCAAGAATATTTTCTCTTACATAAATAGGAGTGATTTTTAATTCTCTTAATCTCTTTCAAGATTTCTAACACTTCTAAAGTACATATGAGTTACCATTATAACTATAGAACATTGTAATTTTTTATTGTAAATTTTTTAAATGTGATTTGGATGACTGAAAATAAATGCAAATTCCCTAGATGGTTCTTTGCAATATTGATTAACCTCTTGTTGGATTCTATTCAGCCTCCAGTGTACTTGCCACTTGCATAAGTATAAATAATAAACAAAAAGCTTTGAAACATAATTAGTAGACTATGTGTAGTCATTCAATTTCTCTCAGACTTTCAAATACAATGCTTCACAGTTAAGAATCTGTTTTTTGAACCCCCCCAGAAATAACTTTTAGTTTATAAAGGAAAATCATATTCATATTTAAGTCATATTTTACATGACATGATAGGATTTGATATTTATAGAAAGGACTGAATATAGGCGATATTGGAAGAAGGATTTATCATGATCACTTTCATTATGAGGGCTGTTTATATATCTCTTGGCACAAGCTTGCTTGTATATCTCTCTGTCTTTTATTTTTTCATTTTGCCAAAGCATAGATTTTACTGAAGGAGGAAATAATATCCATAAGGCAAAACAAGTGCACGCCATAAAGTCGGATGGATCAGAGAGCAAAAGAGCAACTCCAGGCCTATATGTCTCTTGCAATAAATCGAAATATACAAATTATGTTATTTAAATTTTTTTCAATCACTAATTCCAAGTTATGATTGATTATTGTACTTTTTAATCTGATTTTTATAAGTTGGATGCAATATTTTTATAACAATGACCTGCATTTTCCCTAATGTGTTTTCAACACATTTTAAAGTCACCACATAATTATCTTTCACAAGGAAAACGCCACATAAAAATGAACAACTATTCATCCATTTATTTATACTCCACTACTAAGGATGTTACATGCTTGGTTTTGCAGTAAATCTCACTTTTTTGCGTTCATACCTCCTCAATTTTAACATTTTCATTCACACACTGTCCTAATAAAGTCATGAATAGTTTTTCTGATATTGATAGGATTTCATATTTTTCTTGTGCATTGGGAATTTTCTCACCATTGTATAATTTGTTCTTTGTTCTTTCACTTCAAAAAGAACCATTTATCCTCTTCTCTCCTTTGAGTACTTTCTCTTTAAAGTTGTGCGCATAATTTATTTATTTTAAATGAAATAATTTCATAATATTTTTGTTTTCCTCTTTTAAAAATGCCATGTCACATTCTCTAAAATAGAATATAATGAAATTAATAAACACAAATATTTTTTACCATTAGCTTTTGGCCAAGCATTTTATATTAAGCCAGAATTTTCCCCTTTCAAAATTAAAACTGTTCTTAACATTGAAACAAGTTCATACTACTACTGGATAATAAAACATTCATTCAATTTTATGTATGTATTATAATATGTATTCTGTCATTTTTACCCTTTCTACAAATTCATATATATCTCTTGCTTTTCATCTCCAGTTTTTTATACTTCAACTCTGTTCAAAGTCATTGTTTCTGAACAAGATATTTAATATCATCTAATATCAGGGATGTTTCATTTCCTTGAAGTTTTTTTTTACAACTTTTGTGGCCATTGATTTTATTGTTTTCCTCATTTCAATTTATTGATTTCTTCTCTTATCTATATAATTCTCATTTCTTTTTGCTTAGGATTTAATTTACTCTTTTATTATTTGTTAAGGTAGAAGCTTAGATTATTGATTGTTTTTCTTTGGGAGAGGTACTGGGTATTGAACTCAGTGGCACTCAACCACTGAGGCACATTCCCAGCCCTATTTTGTATTTTATTTAGAGACAGGGTTTCACTGAGTTGCTTAGCGCCTCTCCCTTGCTGAGGCTGACTTTGAACTCATGATCCTCCTGTCTCAGCCTCCTGAGCCGCTGGGATTACAGGCATGCACCACTGCATCCAGCTCATTTTTTCCTTTCTAAGATATGCATTTAATGACATGAATTTCACTCTACTGATTAACTAAATCTCATAAATTCTGATATATAATTTTATTTTCATCCATTTCTAAATGTTTTTCTAATCCTCCCTTAGAATTTCTTTTGAAACATAAGCTAGTAAAAATGAGTTGTTCTATTTTCAAATATTTGGGGAATTCACAGTTATCATATTCTTTAATTTTGTTCTGAGTACAGAATATACTTTGTATGATTTCAGTTCTTTTAATCTGTTAAATATTGTGTTTTAGTCTATTTTGTGGTTATCCTTAGTTCAACATAACATGTATTTCACTGATATTTTGTGGATTGTTCTTTAATGGCAAATTAGATGAATTTGGCCTGTAGTGCTATTTGGGTCTATCTATATTTCTGAAGATTTCCATCTGCATTTTCTATCATTTACTCAGGAAGGAGTGTTACAGCCTTCCAATAATTGTAGAATTGACTCTGTCTTCTCAGTTCTGTTTTTGTTTCATGTATTTTGAAACTCTGCTTTTCAGTGCATACACATTTAGAATTGTTATATTTTCTTGTTGAAATGCCTCTTCAATCATTATGTAACATTCCAATTTATCCATGAAAATTTTCCTTCTAAATCAATTTTTGACATTAATATGGTCATTCCATCTTTTAATTTCTTATTTTAGTATTTTAAATTATAACCAGTAAAGCTCTTCAGAAAAATGTTGATATATAGTAAAAAATTCACGTGTAGATTCCTATAGCCATAACCACCTTCAGGACACAAAACAGTTCTATAATTTTCTCAAAGGTAAACAAACACCCCTCTTATGTGTTATGCCTTTATAGAATTACTCTCTCCCAACATCTAATTTTATCAGTCACTCAACTGTTGTTTATTGCTCTGCTTTTGTCTGTTCATGAATGTCATATAAATGGAAGAATAAATATTTGTTGAGATTGGCTTCTTTCATTCAGGAAAATGCCTTTAAGATTCATCCAAGTTGTTGTGAGCATCAGCAGTTCACTCCTTATTACACAGTATCATTCTACTGTATAGGAGTACCACAGTTAATCCATTTACCCATGGAAGGATATTTTGGCTTGGTTCTAGATTTTGGCAAATATGAATGAAGCTGATATAAGCATTTATGTGTGGGTTCTAGGTTTGTGTTTAAACATAAATTTATGTTTCTCCCAGGAATGGCACTCTTGAGTCATATCCTTTGTGTTTTTATAAGAAATTATCCAGTTATTTTCCATACAGGCTGTATCATTTTGTATTCCCAGCACTTATAGTATGAGATTTTGAGTTGTTCCTCACCCTTGGTAGTACTTAGTAATGTCAGTGTTTCTTTTTATTTCAGTCTTTCTCAAATGTGTATTGTAATACCTTATCATGATTTTAATTTAAATTTATTTGATGACTTATGATGTAGAATAACATTCCATTTAGTATTTTACCATTAATATTTCCCTTTGCTGAAGTGAAAGCTCTTTACATATTCTAAATATGTCATATGTTGGATATATTATAATCAAATACTTACAACTTAAATTTTAATTTGGAGGAAGTCCAAGTTTTCATTTTTAATCTTATAAATTATTTTTGATGTCATGTTTAAGACCTCTTTGCATAAATTTATGTTCATAAAGGTTTTCTCCTATAATTTTTAAAAACTATAATGTTTCATTTATACTTCAATTATATCATCTATTTGTATGAAGTAGAGATTTTTAAAGATATGTGATTATCTAGTAGTCCCAGTACAATTTATCGGAATGACCAATGTTTTTCAATTGAATTGTCTTAGTCCTTTGTAAAGACTCTATAGGTTATAATTGTATGGATCTATTACTGGACTCTCTATTCAGTTTGTGTGGTCTATATATCTACCCCTTAGCCGATATTATATTGTATTGAGTAATATACCCTTAAAGTAAATCTTAAAATTTTGTAATGTGATTCTTCCAACTTTATTCTACCTTTTTATGACTATCGTGGCTATTCTGGTTTCTTGTGCCCTTCCATAAATTTTTGAATCATCTTGTCTATATTATAAGATTCTGTTTGGTATTGTTTTTAATCTATATAGCAATTTGATGAGAAATAACCTTTTTACTACTTTGAATATTTAAGTTCACAGAAAACTATGTCTCTCTCTTTATTTAAGTGTTCTTTTATTTCTTTCATCAGCTAGTTTTCATCATTAGATCCTATGCATTTTTTATTGGTGCATTATAATTATACATAATAGTGGAGCTCATTATGCCTGTGCATGTTCATACACACACGCACATATGGATGCTATTGAAATGGTACTTTAAAATTTTTGGTTTACATATTTTGGTATGATATGGAAAATGATTAGTTTTTATATATTGAATTTATGTCCTGCCACCTTGCCAAACTCATTTATTGGTTCTAAGATTTTCTGGAGTTCCTTGGAATTTTATATAGAGACAATTATATGTCAGAATGGTGATAGCATCATGTATTTCATTCCAATCTATTTGCTTATAATTTATTCTTATTCTTATTTCTTTCTTGCAATGCTAAGTATTCCACTAAAATCTTGAGTGTAAGTGGTGAGAGTGTATATCCTTGCCAATTGTATATCCTTGGTCTTAGGAAAAATGCTTTCCATCTTTCGCTATAGTGTTTGATAATATTTTGTAGATGCCCTTTATCAGGTTAAATTCAAATCTAGTTTTCATTTTCTGAGTGTTTTTCCCACAAATAGGAGTTGTATAATGTCAAGTGCTCTTTCTTCTTCAAGTGAGATCATCATCAATTCATTTAATTTTATTATGGTGTTTACAATGATTGTGAAATATTGCAATCCTCAGATAAGCTGCTTGATCATGGTATATTATCCTTTTTATATTCTGTATTGCATTTGCTAATATTTTGGAGAAGATCATTTTATTGTGTACACAAAAAGTGTTGTTCTGCAATTTTCCTTTCTTTGTAGTGTATTGACTAGTTTTCATAGATGGTAATACTAACCTCATAAAATAAGTTGGAAAATATTCCTTCCTCTTCTATTTTCTTAAAGAGATTTTGTACAATTGGTGTTAATTTTATTTAAACATTTTTTGAGAGAGATCTCCAGTTGGCATCACTTTAGTAGTTTCAGTACATTTGAGATTTTTCATTCTGTTTGGGGTGAGATTTGGTAGCATCTAATTTTTGCAGAATTGTTCAACATAATACAAGTTTTTAAATTTATATAAATAAATATGTTATTCCTATTTATTTCCCTCTTCTTATTTTACAGTATCTGCAATGATATACCCTGTTTAATTCCTGATATTGGGAGTTGTGTCTTTTTACTTATATTTTCTCCCTAAATTTTTATTAATTTTATTGATCTCTCAAATAAACAACTTTGGGGTTCCTTTGTTTTCTCTATATTTTGTGGGGTGCTGGGGATTAAACCAAGGGGAACTAGACCACTGAGCCACATCCCCAGCCCTATTTTGTATTTTATTTAGAGACAGGGTCTCATGAGTTGCTTAGTCCCTTGCTGTTGCTGAGGCTGGCTTTGAACTCATGATCCTCCTGCCTCAGCCTCCTGAGCTGCTGGGAATACAGGCATGTGCCTGGATGTTCCTCTGTTTTTTAATTCCATTTATTTCTTTAAATTTTTTTTTCATTTACTTTGCTTTATATTTACATAATAGTGAAATTCATTTTGACATATTCATGGATGCATATAACAAAATTTACTCCATTTCAGTCCCTCATACTACATCTTTCCCTTATCTCTTCCCTCCCATAATCCCTTCCTCTGACTTCCTTGCATTTATTTATTTATTGCTTTTTAAAATTGATGCATTATCATAGTACATACAAGTGGAATTCATTGTGATATATTCATACATACACATAGCATAATTTGGCCAATTTCACTCCACAGTTTCCTCCCCTTTCCAGTTCCTCCTCCTTCCCACTTGACCCCTTTCCTTTACTCCAGACTCAAAATCAAAAGTGTGACGTTTCCTCTCCTATGCAGAAGCTAGAGAAAAGTAAAGAATTAAAAAGGGGATTCCATGAAAAATGAAGGGAAATTATTTCATTATTTTTATTCTTATCTTTTTCATTTTCTTTCTTCTGTATGCTTTGGGTTATTTTTTAAATGATTCTTTATTCCATCAAAGTGGAAACTTAGACTATTGAATTGAGACCTGTGTTAGTTCTTAATCTAAGTACTAAATGCTCTAATTTTCCTTTAAATGTGAGTATAGTTGCGTCTCTAGATTCTAATATATTGCATTTTAAAATTTACTTAGTCCACTGAGATTTTTATTTCCTCAAAACATTCCCTTTGACCCATTACTGGGATCATTAATATGAAAAAAATTGGGGTGGGGGTTACTGTGGATTGAACCCAGAAGTACTTTGCCATTGAGCTGTATCCTCAATCCTTTTTTAAAAAGTTATTTTTTATTTGTTTTAATTAGTTACACATGACAATACAATGACCTTGACATATCATACATTTGAATCAGATGAGATATAATATCTAATTTTTCTGAGTATACACATTGCCGAATAACATTGTTTTTGAGACAGGGTCTCACTATAGCAGTTTCTGAGGCTGACCTCAAACTTGTGATCCTTTGCCTGAGCTTCCCAAGTCGCTGGGATTACATGTATGTGCCACCACTTCTTGCCAAGAGGATTTTGTAAAAGTATATTTTTAAATTTCCATGTTTTGAAATTTGCCTTTTGTCTTGTTATTGTTTAATTTCTAGTTGGATTACACTATGTTCAGAAAATATACTCTGTATAATTTCAATTTTAAAATAATTTTTGATATTTGCTTTGTGATTTAGGATATGTGTTGATGAATGCCCAATATATACTTGAAAAAATATATGTATTTTGCTGTTGTTAGGTGCAGTGATATTTGGATCATCAAATTTTGTGAATCATCCAGAGTTCTGAACATCTTACCATAGTGACCTTACTTTCAATTTTGATTCTCTTTCACAGTTCTCCTGCTGTCATTTAATTTTTAATAAATTTTGTAATTGGAAAATGTTATGTTTACAGATATGTTTTGAAGGTAGTTCCCTTTTATCCACACGAGATTTCTTTATTATTAAATTTTATATTCTGATGATGCATTCACCACAAATAATAAATTAATATTTCCTTAGTTTTTACCTAATTCACTTTTCATGTTTCAGGACTTCATTTGAGATACCATATTATATTTAGTTGCCATGTTCTCTTTAGTTTTTCTTATTGTAACATTTTCTGAGACTTTGCAATTTTCCATTTTTTTTTAGAAAAAAATACCTTGGAAGTGTTGAGGAATACTGGTCAGATATGTTTTAAACTGTCCCTCAATTAGGGTTTATCTGATTTGGGAAAGGGGGTGTTTATCTCAGGACCTTGAGCATGTGAAGCAAGTGCTGCACCAGGGAGCTATATCCCCAAACGTTTTTATATACTGAAACTATGAGCATGGGGTAGGAAGGTCAGCAAAGTGAAGTTGTTGTTCTTATTGCATTATACCAAGCCTATGTGGCACCTACAGAAGGAAATGACAAGTGCCAGATATAAATCATGAATTGCAATTTTCCCCTTCTTTCAATAATTAAACTATATCACTCTTTTGTCTTATGCTGTTTATTTTATAAAAAGCTAAGTTCAAAAGGTCACCTACTACATGTGAATCTACTTTTTTTCATCTATATGTGATTCTTACCTTTCTTTCATCTATATGCGATTTTTTTATTATTGTTTTCAAGATTTTGTAATTATCTTATTTTTTCAGTTTGATTATTGTGTGTTCTTTTTTTCCTGTGTATTTCCCCTGAGCTAAATGGGTCTTCTAATTTTTGTATTTCATTAATCTTGGGAATTTCTTGATCATCATCTTTTCAAATATATCTTCTATTCTGAACTTTTCTCATTCTCGGACTCTTCTACTACTCCAAAACCCATTTGTCTAGACCATTTGTAGTTGTCCTACCATTCTTGAATATTCTATTTTTATTCTTTCACTCCCTTTTCCTTTTTGTGTTTCATTCTGAAAAACTTTCATTAACTGATCTAAGATTTATTTTTTCTTCTACTGTATTAAGAATTTTGATAATCCTATTGACTGATACTTGATATAGAATATTTTTATTACTCTGAGAATTTCCCTCATGTTACTTTGCAGTCAGTCTGTCCCCCACCTTAGGCAACTATTTATCTGCTGTTACAATAGATTAGTTTTCCTTTTCCAGAAATTCATATAAATGGAATCATGATATTTAAACTATTTTGTTTCAGGATGTTTTGGTACATATATAAGAAGTTTGTTCCTTTTTGATGCTACATTATATTCTAGTTTAGCTTATTTTTGAGCTTGTATAAATGGAATTCTATATGTATACATACAAATATATATATATATATATATATATATATATATATATATATATATATATATATATTCTTTTACATATAATTTCTTTCTGTAATTCAAATTTATATTTGTGAGATTCATCCATATTGGTATCTGGAATTTGCTTGTTCATTTGTGTTGCAGTGTTATATTCTATTATACAAATAATCTACCAGTTTAAAATCCATTTTACTAATGGTAGACATTTAGGAGTTTTTCAATTTGGAGCTTGCTATTGTTTGAATGCATCCCTAAAACATTTTGTATTGGAAAATTAATCCTCAATACAATGATTTTAAGTAATTAAGCCTAATAGGAGGTATTTAAGTTATATGGGTTACAGCCTCATGAATGGATTAAAGGGCTTGAGGCCGAACATTTAATCTCCTGCTATCTCCCTTCTCAACTTCTACCATGGGATGATGCAGCAAGAAGGCCCCCACTAAATGCCATCACTTTCATACTAGACTTCTCAAAACCTCTAGAACCAAGAGAAATAAATTTATTTTCATTGTAATTTACCCAGTCTCAGGTATACAGTTTTAGCAGCATGAAACAGACTAAGACAGGGCAATTATGTATAATTCTATCATGAAAATTCATGTACATTTACCTCAGAAATTGGAATATAGTATGATCATTTATTCAAATACAATGAATTATGCCTTATTGGTTTTTCCAGGTGATTATAAAAATTTACACTCCCACCAGGGGAATGGAAATATTGAGTATTCTTATTACTTTATATTCCAATCAACAGTTGATTTAAACAATTATTTTAACTTTATCAGCTATATTTTATATGTTGTAGTGTCTCCCAGGAGTATAAATTTATACTACTATGCTTAACAAATAGGTTGATCATTGCATTATATGCTTATTGGCTATTTATATATCTTCCTTTATGAAATAACTGCTTAGTCTGTAGCTCACTTTTATATCATACCATCATTTTATTATTGATTTTTAAAAGTTAATTATATATCCAAGATGGAATCTTGGGTTCATTTGATATGTTACTAATATGTTCTGACACCGTGTGACCTGCCTTTATTTTACTTTAAAAATAATAACTAAAACACTTCATTTTAAGTAGTCTTATTTATCAATATTTTCATTTATTATTAGTGATTTGCTGTTCATTTTGTTCACTGATTACCTATTCTACAACCACAAAAATATTCATGTCTATTATCTTCTAGAAGTTTTATTGATTTGCTTTTCTCATTTAGACTTAAGATCCATATTGAAATAGATTTTTGTGTAGGTTGTGGGATAAAGAACAAAATTTTTTCCATATGCCTTTTCATTTTTTTGAAAATGAAAATATGTCCTCATAGGTTTGTTGAATGAATCATCCATTCACTACTGCTCAGCAATGCCTACCTTGGCCATAAAACATATATCACAAGTATATGGGTCTGTTTCTGTTATCTCCATTGGGATCTACTCTTTTATTTTACTTGAAATGACACCATAATGTCTTAATTCTAATTTTATAAGTCTCCAAGTAATCTTTGCTTTGGCAATAAGATTTTAGATTAAACACCAGAAATATGATCCATGAAGGAAAAGATTATGAGATAGATTTGATTAAAATTAAAATATTCTGCTGTGAAATACTTTTTTAAGAGATGAAACCATTAACCACAGTTTGGGAGAATACATTTTCAAAGTACATACGTGATAACTAACTTGTATCCAAAATGTTAGAAAGAATATTTAAAGTTTAGATATAAGAAAACATACAACCCAATCAAAAATAGACAAAAAATTTGAGTAGACACTTCACCAAAGAAGAAATACAGATGTGAAAGCACATGAAAAGATGTTCAACATATCAAAAGATGTTTATTTTTCATTAAAGAAATGAAAATTAGAACAATGTGATACCTCTGCACACCTAGTAAAATGTTTGAAATCCCAAAATTAATAATAATAATAATAATAATAATAATAATAAATGCTGCAAAAATTAAGACTAAAAAGAAATTTCCTTGTTTATAAAAATGTAAAATGGTGCAGTCTCTTTGGAAGATATTTTAATAGTTTCAAAAATAGCTAAAATAGTCTTACACAGCTATATATATATGACTCAACAATCATGGTCTTAAATATTTATCTCATTTATGTGAAAACTTATGTTCACACATAAATATGCACACAAATATATATTGCAGTTTTATTCATAATAGCAATAGGAAACAATCAAGATGCCTTTCAGTGGATGAATGGAAAATTAAACTATAGTGTACCCATATATTGGAAAGTTATTTAGCTATAAAAAGAAATTAACACCTAACGTATGAAGAGAACTGGATGTAAAATATTTATTTCTAAGTGAAAGAACCCAGTATGAAAAGATGAAATTTATGATTTCAATTACACGTAATTATAGGAAAGACACAACCATAGTGAGAGTAAAGAGATCAGTGATTGTCGGGATTTTGGAGGATGGAAGGAGGGTTGAATAGCAAATGCACAGGAGATTGTTTAGGGAGACAAAAGTGTTTGGCATGATACCTTAATGGTAAATGCATATTAATGCATTTGTGACAGATAATAAAACTTTATAGTATATCGACTAAACCTCAATATTGAAAAAAATTAAAAATTTAGGCAGCCATGACAAAAGAATTAATGCATATTTGCAGGTAAATAGATGGAGTTGGAAAATGTCATGCAAAACAAAAGAAGTCAATCTCAAAAAACCAGGGGCTGAACGTTTTTTCTGATAGTGGGTACTAATCCATATGCGGGGGAGGCATGGGATATGTGGAAGAGCTTTGGATGGGACAAAGTGGGTGAGGGGGTAAAGGGGTATGAAAGATGGTGGAATGAGACAGACATCGTTACCCTAGGTACACGTATGATTGTATGGATGGCGTGATTACTTCATGTACAACCAGAGAGGTGAAAAATTCTGTTCCATTTTTGTATAATGTGTCAAGAACTTTCTAATGTCGTGTATAACTTAGTAGAACTAATAAACAATAAATAATAATAAAAAGAAGGAATGCATAATGTGACCATAGAATCTGTTTTCAAATGTTTGAAAGCATCTTAGGGAAAGGATTGAGGGAAAAGATGAAGACCAAAGTAATTTGGAAACGAATAGAATCTATGAGATTAAAGGCAAAATGAACTACACATAATCATAATACTCTAGTTGACAAAGTTGTTTCCTCTCAGGGTAGGGATTCATGGTTCTGATATTACTGTACACATATGTTGCAATTGAACAATTAAGCAAATCAATGGCAGATGAAAGAGCCAGGTTTTAACTTATTGAATAAAATAATCAAAGTAAGGAGATTAACGTGATATGAGCGGTAATGAATTCAAATTGGATACAGTTATTAAAAGATGATGTTTGTCTTAATATATAGAATGTATCATGTATTAAATGTTTATAGATGCTGTTTAGTAAACACATAGATATCCTTATTCTGTCAGCTGAGAAAGTCTGCAAGCAATGAATCCCCAGTAGCAAAGATAACTCCTAACAGTCAGATTTAAGTTTGTAAAACCATAAATTAGCCAAGAGTCCTTGGAGACATAATTCTAGGACTGAGGGAATAAATATACACAGTAAGCCAGAGCATCTTGTAGTGCAAGGAAGCAATGAGTTGATCAAAATGCAACCTTACCTTAATGGGGTGTGTAAAAAGGACAAAGTTGTTAGCCAAGTGAAAGAGCTCCTAATGGCCAAAACTGCATTGATTTGGGAAAAAAGTAAGTAGTATGGATTATAACCCAAAGTACAAAATAAATTTTCATAAGTTGATATAAATAAATGTTACATAAATAAATAATAAATAAGAGTCAAAATCTTGCAGAACTTCAAATAATTTTTATAGATAACTTTCATTTCAAGGAGAGGGAGTATAAATTCCCATTCCTTAAGTATGGAAGAGAAGTCACTGTGCACAGTAAGTTCCTTTCAAAGAGGACAATAGGGAAAGGGGGGATTACTTTGTGGTGGAGAAAACTGACAAATTACAATCTCAGCCAACACTACATAGTTCCTGACATCATAATGTTGATGGTCAAAAGTCCTGCCATGTCTCCTTTAATATCCTTTGCTCCATTTACATTTACTTTTCCTTGAATGACCTGCAGAGGTTCAGCCCAAAGCGCCCTTTCCTATGTGTCTATTCATCTATCTGTCCTTGTTTCATAGACTTTCCTGTTGTCATCTTGCCCCAGAATGAGTTCCAATGCTTCAGCTATGCTCTTAGAGGACACTGCCCTGTGACCACTACTATCCCATATTGTTCCATGTGGCCCTTGCTAATCTCCTCTGTTTTGTGGATCTGAGTGTATGTGTGTGTGTGTGGGGGGGGGATAGGCTTAATTTCCTTCACAGTGCCTACAATTCTCTTGCATGTAGTAAGCACACACAAAACATATGCTCAAAGGGTGAAAGAAGTGAACCTTTTTTAATGTAACTTGCCTTAATTAAATTTCATTGTTGAGTCACATGTATCACTGATGATTCTCAGCAAAAGCCAAACAAAGTAGGAGAACCACAAGCTTAGTATCTGATCACGTAGATTCTGAGAGTTCCAGATCCTTGTTTCCTCTGATCCTAGCCCCTGAACATTTTCATAATATAGGTCTTGTCATTCCTCTTGCTTCAGAAAATAGCTATGTGTCTAACACATTTCAAACTGTATTGTATCTGTTCTGTGCTGTGCCAGAGAGGATATATGTAGCACAATGGACAATCTCCCTCCTTTTATTTTTCTCTCTCTACTTGAGCAGAAACAAATAAGCCCACCACCCAAACAGGTTTTTTTAAAATATATTTACTTATGCATTTTTAATTTATTATTTTATTAATATTTGTTCACTTACTACACTTTTCCCTATTTTTGCCAGTCAGTTGGAAAGACCTCATACACATGAGAACTTCATATCTGATGATTCTATAACTCAATGGCCACTCGTAACAGCCTCCTTTGTCTTGTAGCCTGCCTCCACAGAGTGAATTCATAACCTACCCTCTTTCTCTCTGCACCTCATTTCATCTATCAACTCAAAATCTTCTTTGTACTTCATTTAAAATTTCTTTTAGTGAAGTATAACCTACTTACAAAAATTGCATACTCAATATTCAATTATATTACTGAGTGAATATACAAGTGTAGCAACCCCTTAGATTAAGAAAGAGTATTTCCATGATCCTCAAATCCTCTTATCTTCCTTTATAATTGTTGCTTCTCCTTCCATCTCAAGAGAAATTACCATTGTGTCATATAACACTACTGATTGCCTTTTCTTGTTTTTAAGCTATATGTAAATAGAACCATAGATATGTATCATTCACATTTGGCTTTTCTTACTAATGCTCATGTTTTTAAAAATATTTTTTTAGTTGTAGTTGGACACAATACCTTTATTTTATTTACTTATTTTCATGTGGTGTTGAGGATCAAACCCAGAGTCTTACATGTGCTAGGTGAGTGCTCTACTGTTGAGCCAAAACCCAGCCATAATGTTTATGTTTTGAGATACACCTATGTTGTTGGTTATAGCTGAAGATCATTAATTTTCATTGCTGTTCAATATTACATATTCTATTACACTCCTGATTGAATTTATCCTATTATTCATGATGGACATGAGAGTTTGTTTTAGTCTTCAGCTTTAATAAATAGTGCTGCTTTGAACATTTGTGTGCAAGTCTTTCAGTGCACACATGCATGGGTGTCTGTTAAATATAAGCCTAGGAATGACATTGCTATTCACAATATGCATATTTTCACTGGAAAAATTACTGCCAAACAATTTTTCTAAAGTGCTCAAGCCAACTTATACTCCTGCCAGCAGTTTATGAGAGTTCTTTTAGCTATACATACATTTGTTTTCTGTATTTTTATTTTTAGTCACTGGTGGGTGTGAAGTGGTATCTCATTATGGTTTAATTTGCATTTCCCTGATGAGTAATAAGGTTAAGCACCTTTTTATGTGCATGTTGGCTGTTTTGATATCCTCCTTAGGGGTAGTGCTTATTAGAATTTTTGCCCATATTTCTCTTGAGTTTTCTGCTTATATTCATAATATTTTGTATCATTTATTATATTCTGAATAAGAATATTTCCATTATTAATTTCTGTATAACAAATGACCCCAAATGTAGCAGTGTAAAACAAAACCCATTTTATTATAGTCGCTGATTCCATGGATCATGGATTTGGTTAAGGCACAGTGAGGATGACTTATCTCCATTCCTCAATGTGTGAAACCTTTGCGGGAAGTACTGGAATGGTTGGCAGTGTGTTGAGTGTCTGGAATCATCTGAAGTCTTATTTGCTCACATGTCTGTTAAAAAGGATTGGATGACTAAAGGCTTGGCTTGGCTGACTACTTTATTATCAGACACGCTTATAGTGATTTGGACTTCTTTATAACAGAACTCCCCCAGGAATGTTAGATTTCTTACATAGTGTCATTAGGTATCAAAATGAATATTCCAGTAGCAAGGCAGGAGCTTTCCTTGCTTTCTATGACCTGGCATTAGAAGTAACAGCATTAGGTCCACTTTATTGTTCAAAGCAATCCTGAGCTTCTCAGATTCATCTGGAGGGAAGTTATCCTCAATTCCTAGGAGAAGTGTCACAAGATTTGCTGCCATGATTTTTAGATACCATAATCCACCATTTAGTGACATATTTACACTCCTCCCCAGGCAAACACACTGTGACTCTCCAAAGACCCCCACCTATACCCCTGACACTTTCCCTGTTATTGCATTACGTCCAAGATATTGTCATTTAAATCAAATCCATCTGTCAGTAAGACTGTGTTCAATTTATTGAGTGTAGTTCTTCTTGAACTAAAGGCCTGTAAACTAAAGTAACAATTGATATAACCCACATGATATATTGTAAGGGAAGGCATAGGATATCCTCAGTAGACAGTCCAGTTCAAAAATGGGATAATTGGGAGGTACATAAATTTCACTGCTCCATAGCAATCCTCAATCTACTTGTGCAAATGTTGCCAGATTTCTTTTATTAGGGCCACATCCTGCTCTCTAAAAGTGATTTTCCTCTTCCTCTTGACTCTGTCATCCTTGCTCTTTGTTGAATTCTCTGAATCTTCCTTTCCCATCAAAAGTTGTCTGGGTTTTCAGTGCAGTCATTTTTTCAGTCTGCTTCTTGACTGTACAAATTGGAGTAGAGTTTAAATGTTTATTTTATACTGTCTCTATATGTTTCAGTATATGCTGATACAGTTCACTTCAAATTGATATTTATATATCAATTTATAATCAATTAGACAAAAACAAAACCCACAAATCTCTTCAAGAGATAAGCCCTTCCTTGGACTCACTGTGAAGCAGTCAGGTCACTATAATATCCTCAAAGTTCTTAAAAATTCTGTTCAAGAGACATCCTATTACTTAAATGAATTAAGAGTCCCAGAAAGCATTTTTTTTTCTGTCTGAGTTTTATGAAACTTCACCTTAAAATTTCTGATAACTTTAGAAAGAATTTCACAGTCACACCTTTGGCTTCTTCTTCATGTTTTCCTGATAACATTCTGGATTATTTTAAGAACACATTAGTGTCTAGAAAGACATTCTTTCATTCTGTTATATTTTCTTCAAACTCATCTTTTAAAAACACAGTTGTTACTGCCTCCTTGCCTAATTATGTTATAGCTCAAGTCCAGACAGAAATGCTAACTTACTCTATACTATCAGCTGTATTTATGGATTTACACAAAAATATTTATTGTCACCAAGTGTTTCCTGATTGGGAAGCTGAGAAGTAAGAAGTACCAATGAAGACTGCGGATCTTCTACCAAATAGCAGGGTATAATCTAAGGGAGCACACAAGGAAATGGGAATTGAGCTAACACTCCCTATAGAAACCTCATGATAAAAAACATTGTACCTGTCTCCAATCCCTTCCTCACACCTTAAATCCCTATTCTTTCACACGTGGGAGGTGTTAGCTGGCACTGTACCTAAAAGAAAACATTTCTTTCTTTGTTATTCTCCAAGGGTCCTCATACCCAGCCAAGGTTTTCAGAAAAGTTCAACAGCTGAATTCTTTCACCAAGTGTGCCACTATAAGGGGACATATGTCAAAGATCACGCAGGTGATTCATCAGTGTCTATTAGACAGTTCTAAATAGTTTCACCTAGAGCAGGAACCTGTCGTTTGTGTTTATATTCTCTTAATACTCTGTTTTGAAGGAAAAAATCCCTAATTTTTTGGTGTAGTTCAATTTACAAAGCTGTCTTTTATGGTTATGAAATTTTCACCTACTATAGGCCATGGTGTTATTCTCCTATGTATCCTCATAACAGGTTTACTGTTTTATTCTTCTCATTTAGATTGACAAGATGCCTGGGATTATTTTTTGAGTTAGGGGTAAAATTTTATTTTTAGACACATATATATCTAGTAGTCAGACTAAGACACTGAAAATGTTACTTTTCCATTTGTCAAAAACAAACTCTCCCCATATGCATAAGTCTGCTTTCAGATTATTTCTTTTTACATTATGTATTTGTCTGTTCTGTCAAAATTTATATTGCTTTTGTAAGTTGTTTTAATAAACAAGTCTACTTTATATGATTTATAACCAATAAAATTTATCTATTTAAGTATGTAACTTGATGAGTTCTGACAAATGCATACAGTCGTCTAATCTCCCATGATTAAAATAAAATCACCAAAACCAAGTTCCTCTACAAAGTCTCCTATGATACCTTGTAGAAGTTTTATAACTTCGTATTTTACATTTAGGTCTATGATCCATTTTGCATTAGTTTAGCTCAAAATATAAGATTTGTGGCATTTACTTTGCACGCTGATGTCTAGATGTTCAAGCATCATTTGTTGAAAAAAATTATCATTTCTTATATCAAATTGCCTTTGTTCCTTTGTCAAGGATCAAGTGTCTACATTTGTGTGGGTCTATATATGGGTTCTCTATTATGTTATTTTAACCTACTTGTCTATTCTCTCATGAGTACCACAATATCTTGATTATTTCTAGTAAGACTTAAAGTCAAATATTGTCAGTCCTCCGACTTTGTTCCTCTTGAATGTGTTGTCTACTCTGGGTTTTTATTTTTCTATATGAATTTTAGATTCATTTTTTCAATATCAATATCTAGTAGATAACTTTCTGGGACTTTGAAATTTTATCAAATGTGTATCATGTTTGGAAGAACTGACAACATAATTGTTTTGAATTTTTTTATTTATGGACTTGTACTATTTATTTAGATCTCCTTTCACTCTTATTTTCAAAGTTGTTTAGTTTTCCTAATACAGCTGTTGCCCGTATTTTATTAGATTTAGCCCTAAAATATTTTGATTTGTTTGGTTCTAATGTAAATAGTGTTGTGTTTTAGATTCCAGAGCCTATTGCTTATTGCTGACATATAGGAAATCAGTTAACTCTTATATATTAATCTTGCACCCCACAACCTTGCAATGAGCATTTGTTAGTTCCAGGAAATATTTTGTTGATTCTTTGATATTTTTTTACATAAACTGGCATGTTATTTGTATGTCTTTTATTTCCTTTTCTTGCTTTACTGCATTAGCTTGGACTTTTACTATGATATTGAGTAAGAGTGGTGAGAAGGGGCATTCTTGCCTTTTTCTCAATTTTAGGCAGAAAGCTTATAATTTCTCACCAGTAAATCTGATGTCAATTGCTTATAGAAGAGATTTTTAACATTCTCACAACAAATATATGATAGCTGGTGAAGAGATACATATGTTAATTTAATTGATTCTTTCTATAAAGTATACACAGATCAACATTTTAACCCTTAAATGCACCCAATTAGTATTTGTTAATTAAAATATATATTTTAATTTTTTATTGGTTCTTTTTAGATATACAGGACAGTAGAATCCGTTTTGACACAATTATAAAAGCATGGAATATATCTTGTTCTAATTCAGTCCCCAGTACCTCCTATTCCCTTCCCCTCCCCCATTCCCTTTCCTCTATTCTACTGATCTTTCTGCCATTAAACTATATTTTGAATATCTGATAGTAGCTGTGCTGATTTTGTAAATGTGTTTAACAAGTTGAGAGACTTCCCCTGTATTTCTAGTTCATTAAAATTTTCATTGTGAATAGCGATTGCATTTTGTAGAATATGTTCACTTCATCTTTTTTTTTTTTTTTTTTTGATACTGGGAATTGAACCCAGGGGTGCTTAACCACTGAGCCACATGACCAGCTGTTTTTTTTTTTTTTTTTTTTTTGAGACAGTCTTGTTAAATTGCTGAGGCTGGCCTCAAACTTGTGATCCTTCAGCCTCAAGTTCCCAAATTGCTGGGATTCCAGGCATGACCACTGTGCCTCACTTTTTCTATATCTATTGATGTGATCACAGGACTTTTCTTCTTTAGCCTGTTGATGTGAGTTACTACTTATTAAATTATGAATTGTGAATTAGCATTGTATGTCTAAAATAAATCCCATATACTCCTTTTTATACCCTGTCATATTTGGTTTGCTAATATTTTGAGTATTTTTTTTACATCTATCCTTACGAGAGATATTGATCTATAGTGTCCCTTCTTCCAAAGTATTATTCTGATTAGGGCATTAAGGTAATGCTGATCTCATAGAATCAGGGAGTAGTCTCTGTTCTTCTGTTTTGTGGAAGACATGGTAGAAAATTGACATCATGTCTTCCTTAAATGTTTGGTAAAATTCAACAATGACACCATCTGGGCCGATGCATTCTATTTGAAAGGTTATCAATTATTGATTGTTTACATGAATAGAAACTTACTCAAATTAACTATTTCTACTTATGTGAGTTTTTGTAGACTTCTTTTTCAAGCAATAAGTCCATTTCATCTAATTTACAAATTTGTGGACGTAAAGTTGTTCTTAATATTCCTTTTATTTTTTTGTACCAGGGATTGAACCCAGGGATGCTTAACCAATGAGCCACATCCCCACTTTAATTTTGAGACAGACTCTTGCTAAGTTGCTGAGGATATCAGTAAGTTGCTGAGGCTGACTTTGAATTTGTGATTCTCCTACTATAGCATCCCAAGCTGCTAGCATTACAGGCCTTTATTTTAATGCTGATGGGATAAGTAATGGTGGTTCCTTTTTTATTTCTGATATGTTTAATTTGTGTCTCCTCTTCTGTTTTCTTAGTTAGCTCAACTCGATTTTTATCAATTTTATTGATTAATATTATCAATCTTTTCAAAAGTTTTAGCTTTGTTGATTTTTCCCTATTCATTTCTGTTTTTCAATTTAATTGAATTCTGAATTCATTTGATTATTTCTTTTCTTCTACTTGCTTTGGATTTAATTTCCTCTTTTTTCTAATTTTCTATGGTGCAAAGTAGGATTATTGATTTTAGGTCCTTCTTCAATGATATTTTTAGAGCAATATACCCACCAACAATAAAATATGCATTCCTCTCAAGCATACATAGAATATTTGTCAAGATAGATCATATTATGAGGAATAGCACATACTGCAATAAATGTAATATAATTCACACCATACAGAGTATGTTATCTAGCAATATGTGATTGAATCAGAAAATCATAACAGAAATCTGTGTGGAAAATTGCAAAGTACTTGGAAACTAAAAGCATACTATTAAAGAATTCGTGAGTCACAGAAGAAATAAAAAGGGAAACTAGAAACTTCAACAGAATGAAAATGAAAACATGATGTATCAAATATTATGCAGTACTGAGAAACTCATCCACTAAATGCCTATAGGAGAAACTTATTCTTAAATTTATTCTGCAAGGTTTTACTTTAGGGAAATAGAGAAGAACAAAATAATAAGAAGAAAAAGGATAACAATAATGAATACAAATATAAGAGCAGAAATCCATGAAATAGAAACACAAGCAGTATAGAAATACAATGACAATAAAGTCTGGTTCTTTAAGAAGATTAATAAAATAAATAAACCAGAAACAAAAGAGAGAAGATGGAAATTGTCAACATTATAAATAAGAGAAAAGGCATGACTACAGATTCTCCATATATTAGAATGAAAACAACTGGATATTATGGAGATTTTATGGCCATAAAATTGAGAGTTTAGGTGAAATGGACAAATTGTCAGAAAAGCATAAACTACCAAAGTTCACCCCAAAGAAAAAAAACCAAATAACTCTTTATCTATTAAACTAATTGAATTTGTTGTATAAACTCTCCCACAAAGAAACCTCCAGGCACAAATGACTTTACCAGTGAATTTTATCAAACATTTATTGAAGAAATAATATCAATTCCACCTAAATTACATAAAATTGAAGAGGAAAGAGTATTTCCCACCTCATTCTGTGAGGCTATCTTTGCCTCACAAAGAAAAGTACATTACAGGAAAAGAATGCTACAGGAATATCCCTTATTAATATAGATGCAACAATTCTGAACAGTGGTATAGCAAACTGCATCCAACAACAAAAAACTATAATACATATGACCAAACTTAGTTTATTGCAGCAATACAATTTTGAAATATTGTGTATTCAAAAAATCAATAGTTAATTATCCATATTTACAAACTAAAAAAATAAAAACATAATCCTCTCGATAGAGAAGAAAAGTCATTTGAGAAATCCTACAATCTTTCATGATGAATATACTCTACAAACTAAGAATAGAAGGAAACTTACCCAATCTGATAAAGACCATATATGAAAAATTCACATCCAACAACATTCTTCATGGTGAAAGACTGAATGTTTTACCCTAAGTATAGGAGCAAAGCAAGGAGGTCTACACTCACTGCTCCTATTCAGTACTGTCATGGAAGTTCTAGCAAGGTCAATTAGGCAAGAAAAAAAATAAATAAAAGTCATCTGTTGCTTTTAAAAAAATTCCAAAACCATCTTAATTTACAGAAAACAAAATTATCTATTTATAAAACCTGATTAAATATTTTTTGGGGGAGGGGGGTACTGGGGATTGTACTCAGTAGTACTCAACCACTGAGCCACATCCCCAATCCTTCTTTTTATTTTACTAGAGACAGGGTCTCACTGAGTTGCTTGGCTGGATTTAATTCGCCATCCTCTTGCTTCAGCCTCTCAAGGTGCTAAGATTACAGGTGTGCACCACCGTGCCCTGCTCTGATCAAATCTTTAATTCACAAGTTTTGAATTTTACAGTATACAGATCAACATGAAAAATAATTTTTATTTCTATGTACTAGCAATGAACAATGAAAAATTGAAATACATAAAACAATACCAATTACAATGGTATCAAATTACAAAAATGTTTAGGGATGAATCACATACAACATTGATAAAACATGTACAGTGCAAACCCTAAACCTTTATTAGGAGAAGTTAAAGAAAATCTAGATAATGGAGACATGTACTCTCTTTTATCTAAGACAACATATTGTTAAGAAATAACTCATCCACGTTTTTTTTCTATAATTTGTCTGCAATCCAAATAAAAATAAACTGCAGCTCTTTTGTAGGCCAGATAAGTAAATTCTAAAATTCATTTGGAAATATAAATTACCTAGAATTGCCAAAACAAATTTTTTAAAGAACAAAGTTGGACAGCTTACATTTTCCAGTCTCAAGCCTTATTATAAAACCATATAATCAATCAATCAATGTGTGATGCTGACAAACATGTCAATGGAACTGAACAAAATCCAAAAATTGACCCTCACATATATGAACAACTGATTTTCAATGAAGATACAAAGGCAAATTTCTAGAAAAAAAATAGTCTTTTCAAAAAGTCTTGCTTTTACACTTGGCTACCTATGTACCAATCATATCCCTATGAGGTCTAAACTTGGATTTATAACTCATACCGTTTATAAAAGTTATCTACATACAGGTAAGGCATCAAAATATAATATCCAGAACTATAGAATTTCTAGAAGAAAACAAAAAATGCTTATGACCTTGACTCCTTAGACATGACACAAAAAGCATGATCCATAAAAGAAAAAAAATTGCTATAATTATTAATCAGATTTCATCAAAATTAAAATTTC
Organism: Marmota flaviventris; assembly: GCF_047511675.1. Taxonomy (NCBI): domain Eukaryota; kingdom Metazoa; phylum Chordata; class Mammalia; order Rodentia; family Sciuridae; genus Marmota; species Marmota flaviventris. The sequence continues at coordinate 131,950,973 of NC_092518.1, forward strand.
TCAACTCCAAAAAGAGAATCAAAGGCATGACATGTATCAGGAGAAAATGATTACAAATCATATATCTCACAAAAGAGTTTATCTAGATTATATAAGTAATTCCCCAAACTCCACAATAGTAAATGAAGCATTGCATTAAAAACGAGTAAAATATTTGAACACTTTACAAAAAGATACACAGGTGACACAAAAGCTTATAAAAACATACACATAATTATTCATCAAGAAAATGCCAAATAAACCATAATAATATACCATTACATACCTATTACCATGGATAGAAGTCCCACATTCTTGGACTTCAAATATGCTGTTTTAAGTTCTAAGTATTTTTATATTTCCATTTTAATTTCTGATTTAAATCATAAACCATCTACAAGTGTGTGTTTGTATTTCTGAATATATGATCATTTCTATTTATCTTTTTTGTTCTTGGTTTATTACCAAAATATGTTGTGATGAATAAATAATCACTCAGTATGATAATCAATTCCTTGAAATCATTTTAGGCTTTTATTACAGCCTACACACCATGTTCACTGGTTTTGGGTAAATATTCCATGGATGAGAAAATTTTGTAGTTTTACAATTGTTGGCTTAAACTTTACCTGTATACATTAGATCAAGTTAATATATCTTCCCCACCACTCATGAAACCAATCCTTCTCAATCTATTAGGACTTTATAACTGTCTTTACTCCACACCCACTAGCATATTTACTATCACTACTGTAACATTTATTAAAATATGACTTTTTGTTGAGTTTTGTACAGCACATTTTGGGGGAGACAAGAGAGGATTTCTTGCTCAGAATTAAGAGTAGCTCTTATGAAAAGCTCATACCTGCAACCCCTTGACAGGAGTAGTGTTTGTGAGATATATGTGTGTGTGTGTGTGTCTATATATATATATATATATATATATATATATATATATATAGAGACACACACACACACACACACACACAAATACACATACCCTATGCAGGTAAACAAGGGACATTTCCATTTGAATAAAGAAGGAAAATAGTCTTATAAGGGACACCAAGGCTGGGTAGGCTGGAACTCAGGGTTGTGGTGAAGTGGGATTTAATATGATTTGGAGATATATTCTTTAACAGAGCAAGACATAATGCTGCTTCTCTTCTCCCTCCACTCAAATTCTGACATCCTTAAGGAGCCCTGATAAGTGTGGATACTACATATTTAATTTGCCAATGAGAAATAGACAAGATAATGAGACGGGAATCCTGCCTAATGGAAGCCATGGTTCACAACCCCATGTAGATATTTCTTCCTGAAAAGAAGAGTTCTATTTATGAAGTCTGCTTTACATGTGTTTGAGTCTGGTTCTTATCCCCCAGAACCAGCAACCAGATCACCAGTTGTGAGCTTACCATCTAGCAAAAACCCAGGTAAGCTCAGCCCCAAGGATTTTTACTTCTGAAAATACACTCAGCTGCACTTGCCAGCCTTTTGCCTGACCTCTTTGCACAGTTTCCTTTGGCTGGCATTAGCTAGAATGCACCCTCTAATCGGACTTGACAAGCCAAATCCCCAGCTGCACTATTTCTGCATGTTTAAATTGTCCTAGGTAACCTTTCCTCCTGCTTTTCTAGATCCAACAAAGCTTTGTGAAGAGAGCTTCTCCAGCATTACAGGCTCCTAGGAGCTAAACTACAATCAGGAATATTGTTATGGGAAATTCTAATGGCAGTTTTCATAGTGAGTCTATATAATGCTTAGCAATAATCACAATATTCAACAAAGATCATAGCCACAAAAATTCAAAATCACATTTATGACAATCAATGAATAATAAAAAGGATTAAACAGGAGAGGAGTTCTCCAAGAGCAAGTGGAAGATTGAGTGACAGACATATTCCCTTGCTCTTGTGGGTAGTGATGACTATAAGACCCAGCTATCCCACTCCTTGGTTTATACCCAAAGGACTAAAAACAGCATATTATAGTGACATAGCCACATCAATGTTTATAGAAGCTCAATTCACAATATCTAAATTGTGGAACCAACCTAGATGTCCTTCAGTAGATGAATGGATAAAGAAAATGTGGTATATATACACAATGGAATATTACTCAGCATTAAAAGAGAATAAAATCATGGCATTTGCAGGTAAATGGATGGAGTTGGAGAATATTATACTTAATGAAGTAAGCCAATCCCAAAAACCCAAATGCCAAATATTTTCTCTGATATGTGGATGCTGATCCATAATGGGGATGGAGGTGGGGAGCATGGGAGGAATGGGGGAACTTTAGATAGGGCAAAAGGTAGGGAAGGGAAGGGGGAATGGGAGTAGGAAAGATGGTGGAATGAGATGGACATCACTACCCCAAGTACATGTATGAAGACACAAATGGTGTGACTCTACTTTGTGTACAATGAGAGACATGAAAAAATGTGCTCTATATGTGTACTATAGATTGTAATTCATTCTGCTGTCATGTATAACAAATTAGAATAAATAAATAAAGCAAAAAAGTTGCAAAATTCAGTGCTCACCATTGAGGTGTCAATTGAGTGAAAAGGGCAAACTTACCCAACAAAAATCATTCAGTCTTTGATGCAGATAGAGGATAGGTTTCTGTGTTATTGAGTACCTCTCCCATGATACTCAAAGAAAATCCTTACACCAGTAGAGGGTTTGGGTGGCCATTCACTAGTAGTAAGCACTCTTTCTTTCTGTGTTCTTCTCCTCCTTGCTTCTGCCCATCCATCTCTGGCTGCCAGACATACTAGCACTTCATCCATCTTTCTATTTTCTGCTAGATCCCATTCAGCCATGAAAAAATAAGCCTCAATTCTCACACACCCAGAGATGGTCCCTGGAAAGATGTTATTGTGGGTAAGGGGAACCCCTAGAGAAAATTGAATGCCTTACAATCATATGCCAGTACCCAGCCTAAGGCCAGGCTCTGGTAAAGGAAAGAGACTGGAAGACTTCATTCTTTAAATGCTGGTGGCTGAAAAAAAAGGCAGGAAGTAAATATAAGGAGATGTGGAATGAGGGGTTGATAGTTCCTTAAGTTAACCTCAAGGTCCCAGTAAATGGAATATCTTAGATGCCTGCCTTTGATATTATGCATGAAGTTAGCTTCTGCTAACTTTACAAAGTTTCTAGTCACTGTGTTCAGTAAGTAAAATATGTTTGGTATAGGGTGTAAGAGTTTGCTGGAGTTAGCCTGCCCAGGTTCAGGTTTTAGTTCAGCCACTTATCAACAGAATTATCTTGTATAACTTACCTAACCAATCTTCACCTAAGTTTCTTCATTTGTGAAAAAGAATGATGACAACAGCACCTATATCCTAGGGATATGAGAATAAGTAGTAAATAAATGTGTGTAAGTTGCTCATGGTAAGCACTTAATAACTGTTAGCAATGTCTTTTACAGATGACCAGGATATAAGGGAAAGTGAGGAAGCAGGAGAGGATACATACATGGGAGAATGCCTGTGAATCAAACTGGTGACTAGAAATTGTGCAGTTAAGAATTCTTTGTTGATTGATTTCTCCTGAGAATTTCTCTCTTCATTGACATATGTTATTTTGAAAATTATGATTTGCTATTTCTTTGGCCTCAGATCACTTCAAGTGATAAAAATTCTTCATGCTCCACTCAAGCTTCTCCTGCTAGCCCCACTCTACTATTGATTTTGCCAATTTCTGTATCATGCCAACTTGCTGCTTTTGCATCCTCCACCCTCTCTGCCACTCTTCCTCCCTAGGTTCAAACTTTTACACTTAAAAAAAAATCCTACCATCCTCAGTTTTCCTGGAGCATTCATACAAGTAAGAGCCTTCCAAGAGAGTGGAGAAGAGGAAACTCTTACTGCACTTGGCTGGATCTGCTATGGACAAACTTGTTGGAGGGATCAAGGGCTGTCCAGAAGCTGGTAATTAGTTACATTGTCAATTCAGACAATGTTGACACACTTTAACCATTGTTCATTTTCCTACTTCAGGCAACATGCACCTACCTCTGCCAGGCTCTGTGCTGGCTTTGAGGGATTATGTGTCAGCACATGTTCACATGTGAGCATATATGTGCATAAACATGCACAAGTATGAATGTAGGAGATGGGCTGGTGATAGATATCTAGTTTGCTTTTTCCAGTGAGAAACATAACAGTCTCAAAACTTTCACAACCTTCCCTTCTGGTAGGGCAACTTGGGGCCCACATCAGCCCTGAGAGGGCAACTATCTCCCCAAACCGAATTCTTTCTTGGCAAGATTTCATTCTAATTGCCAGTAGCATTGATCATAACTAACTTTCATCGTGTCAGATAAGATATACTTTGCTAGCATTCTATTCTTCCTTCTTTCTTTACATAGGACAGACACTTTCTTTTCATCAATTATCACAACTACTTCCCGAGATTGAAGCAGCAGAACACTCCTGGAGAAAATGTTGTGCTCACCAATTATCTCATCAGCAACATAACACAAAAATGAAAGCCCAAATATGTAAGGGCTTTATGAAATTTAATACCCAAATTAAATATTTTGACCTTATTCTTAGATTCAGTTGTTCTCCAGTCAAACCCTTATAGCCAAATTAATGAGAAAAGAGATTGAGTAGGGGTTGTAGATTGATCAGCTACTTCAATCTCATAGTTGAACAAATGGGAACTGGAAGGTTCAGAGTAAGTAAGTACCTAGCAAGGATCAGAGAGTAAATGAGTGACCATGCCAAACCAGGACTGTATCTCCTTCTTCAACCTCAACTACACCTTCTAGACCAGGGCTCTTCATACTTCTTTCTGCCCTACTCTGAATATGACTGGAAACTGCAATTTTTAATTCTGGGCTCCTTCTTTGACTAGCTTTACGACTCACCCAGGGTATCTGATAGGATTATAAAGTTCAGGCAAACCATCATTAGGGAGCCTCTCATGGGATTTAGATGGAGGACTGGCCCCTGGGTTTTAGATGAATCAGCTGCGCATGTGTGAGACCTGCAAGACAGATGTAGGAACTTATGTTCCAAGGTATAATTGGAACTTCAGACTGAAATAGAAAGCCCAATTAACCCTTCTGTTAGCCTTCTGAGCCTTGTGATCGGTTGAATAGGCAGCAGAGTTATAGAATGGACTAACAGAGAATAGAAGAATATAATTCATTGTTCTTAGTTGCAAATGATAGAATTTCACTCAGGCTTATGTAAAGACAAAGGAAATTGATTAAATTGCTAGCTGTTCTAACAGGATTAATACACCAAATATATAAATATCTCAAAAAGTTTTCACCATAAAGAACCCCAATTAATAAATGGGAAAATGAACTAAATGGATATTTCTCAAAAGAAGAACTACAAATGGCCAACAAGTATATGAAACAATGTTCAGCATCTTTATCAATTAGGGAAATGCAAATAAAATTTGCATTGAGGTTTCATCTCACACCAGTAAGAATGGCAGCCATCAAAAATACAAATTACTAAATGACAGAGAAGCTGTGGAGAAAAAGGAACACTTTTACAATTGAAGAAGCACTCAGGCCCACCCCCAAAAAAGTGTAAATTCAAAGGGTCGTTCATTTATGTACCCAGTTCCAAGACTAAGATTTCTGGGTGATATCCATTTCTCTCTTACTCCTATTAGAATCCTGCATTAATATGTAGTCTTGTATCACTTTACAATGTGGATGTGTTCTGAGAAATGCTTTGACAAGAGTCCATCACAGAGTGCACTTACATAGGTCTGTTGTTTAACATGGCTTATTAATGCAATAAAGAGATGTGGTAAATACAAGAAGTATGGCAGTGCTGTTGACTAATATATACGTCATGTGTAATTACAAGACAGGAATCAAATTAGTTTTTACAGAGAGAATGTTACCTAATAAACCTAATCAGGTAGCTGAAAGGGTAAAAGGAAATTCTAAGCTGTTATGGAGGTAGTAACTAGAGGATGGAAGAGTGGAAGAAAAAGAAAGAAATTAAAATTATTAAAACTTAGAAACTTTCAGAAGTTTTCCCCTTGTTGCTTAAACGCAGATTTCTGAAAAGTGATCTCCATCAGCTTGGTTCTGCCCAGAACTACAACTTAAACTTCTAGGAATGTGCACCAACAGCTAGTGCTCTTGTCCTTGAGCTCAAAAGAGGGGATTGTGGGGACAAAACTCAGACATCTCAGAAAGACTGATTATGATGCCTTTAAGAGGGCAGGATGATGGTGGTTATGCAAATTCTTGAAACAGTGCAATCTGGATTCAACTGTTCTACAAAAAAGAATAGTTGCTGTCCAACATTGCTAGGGTGATGTTTGTTCACTGGAGGAAGCAGCAGAACAGAAATCCATAGGAAGCAGGCAAGAAGGAGGAAGTCCCATCTCCCACTTTCAGACTTATGAGCTTCATTTAGGAACCTTTACTGACAAAGCATACATGTTATTTGCAGTGTCTCAGGCCCAGAATTATGCATCAGAAGTAAAGATTTCTTGTTTTATGGAATAAAAAAATTTATGTGTCTGCCTGATAATATCCGACTGTGCTTTATACAAAAGAAGACATCCACACCAATTTTTCAAAGTAAAGAAGTATAAAGATTCCCAAATTCTTGAATTTATTTCTGGGAAACGATCACATGATCCATCTTTTAAATTCAGTCACAATATTTAATATTATTTTGCAGAAAGTTTAAATGTTAAAGTGAATCCCCAACTAAACATACTAAATAATACAGGGAATGAGAAAAGAAAGGGAAAAAATGAATAGCTGTTGTAATCCATATTTTCCATACCTGGCCATGAGACTAGAGACATTTTTTTAAAATTTATTTTTTCCCCTTATCATTCCACATTTCCTTGTTCTCAGTTATGACCTCAATTGAAGATATGTAGATATATAGATATAGACATATAGTAATTTGACCTAGATCTTCATTCCTGAAGGATCTGAAGAATTAATGGTCCTTCTGTGGTTTGGTTGCTATCACTACCCATGAAGTTTCATTTGGAGGCATAAAAGTATTTTTAAATAGTACCAGACAACCTCCTAGTTTCCAGAAATATTGCTTTCTGCCCTCATCATATAGCAACAACCCAATCCCCCTTGGTAATACGGATTGATCACTACAGCCAATATAATAATCCTCTTGGTATCATTTTTGGGGGGTCTTGGGCATTGAACTCAAGGACACTGAACCACTGAGCCATATTCCCAGCCATATTTTGCATTTTCTTTAGAGACAGGGTCTCACTGAGTTGCTTAGGGCCTCACTTTTGCTGAGGCTGGCTTTGAACTCATGATCCTCCTGCCTTAGCCTCCTGAGTCACTGGGATTACAGGCATGTGTCATTGCACTTGGCTTCTTCTTTGCCTGTTTGTTCAGTAGAATGAAGAGCCCAAAATGATCACGTAGTTGCCTCACATTACAATTCAATTGAATAATTGAGTGTTTTTGTTGTTGCTGCAACCCTCATGATACATTCTTCTTTCAGGAATCAATACATCCAAACCAGAATGTTCTGAATTGTAGAAGCCAATGAAAAAAAGAGTCCATAAATATAGATTTAATAGTAACAGGGGGTCCTCTCTTCCACCCTTTGATTTACACACATATCTGACTGTAAGATATTCAGTGGCATACCCTAGTGCTATGAACTAAAATATATCATCCTAAAACACATATGCTAAATCCCTAATCCCCCATGTAACTATATTAGAGATAAGGCCTTTAAAGATGTGATTAATGTTAAATGAGGTCATATGGATGGAGCCCCGAGCTGCTAGAACTGGTGTTAGCTATAATGCACTAACAAAAAAAGTTTTTGAAAGAAAGGTCAGGCTAACACCATTATCAACCCAAAGAAGAGCTATTATTGCAAGCCCATGTGATGATGGTGTCACATATTTTACTCAAGTTGTATGATTACCAGAACAAAAACTATTTACCCTTGTTTCTCAATAAAGAAAATCAAGAAATGATAGTGACTTGCCCATCACAACACAATAAGTAAATGACGGTACAAGTAGTTAAACTCTAAGTTAAACTTTTGTTTCCAAAGCTCAGACATATTCTCCAGTTTACAAACTACGAAGTTCTTCATGTCTCAGTTTTGTTGTTATTATTTGCCTTAATTAAATATCAGCATGAATTCAGGAAAAAAGGAAGAAATACTAGAAATTTCTCCCTTTGCCATCTGAGGACATAGTACGAAGGAAGGTAGGTTTCTGCAAGCCAGCAAGTAGGCCCTCACCAGAAATTGAACCCTGCTGGAGTCTTGATTTTAGATGTTTTGGCATCTATAGCTATGAGAAAACAAATTTTGGTTGTTTTAATCACCACTGTATGGTATTTTATTATGGCAGCCCAAGCAAACTCACACAATTGGTCTCTTATTCAAAGTATATATCATATCCTGCAAAATAGAACCCCATCATTTCAGGTTGTTTATCCCAATAGTATACAGACAGAGAATTAGAGGATCTCATATAGTAGGCATCATTCTGAGCCATCTGTTCATGCAAATTACCTGTGTTTTCTAGACCTGCTCCAACTTTACATGTTATATATCATTCTACCTGATGATAACTTTGCATGCCCAACTTCATGACTTGCCAGGACAAATAATATCTAGTTCATGATAGAAAGTGAGATGCATGATCATCTGATCTGGAATTCATTCTATGCTAAGTCCCACAGGAAATCCAGAAAATGTTTCTCAAAAGAAAATTTATCCTCAGCCAAAAAAACAAAACAAAACAAAACCAAAAAAAAAAAAAAAAAAACAGAACACAGATTTACTCCAAAGCCCTAGAGAGCTGGTATGTGGTTTTCTTATTTTTGTTTCCGAAATGTTCCATAAAACATCTACATTATAAGGTCAGAGGAGTGAAATATTTGGAGCTGCTGAAGAGTCTTCTCTTGCTCTGCCCCTCATTCAATACTGATAACATGTGATGCTTAGTAAATGGTATAATCACTATTCTCAAATGTAGTATATATTGCCTCAGAAAAGAATAGGAAATAAAACTAACATCTCTTTCATTTGTTGGTGGTAAAAAAAAAAAACAAAAAAAAAAAAAACGCAGTGATTTGATTATTCCCCTTGGAGAGATTCTCAAGATGCTACAAATCAATGGACTCCCCAAAACTTCCCTGATGTGGTAGACCTCTGAATTGTCATTTTTTTTTGTTTCTCTTACCCTCTGTTTCACTTATGTCTTACTAATATATCTAAAGTACATAATATTCTCGATACTTCCTGATCATAATATATAATCAGCATGATTTGTCAATATAGTAGAGCACTGTGTAGCATGGAATGTCAAGGCAATTGAAATTTCTAGTTTCTATATTTTAGAAAAGCAGAATTGATGTAGTCCTGAGGAAAGATTTTGAAAACATACTATTGACCCTTTCAAATAGAGCAAACTTTTTACAAGTTGGCATGGAGAGAAAGCATTGTAAAGGTCAGTAGATGAACATAAAATGCCAGGAGCTGGGTTGATTTGCTCCAGTAAAGATACTGTATCTGCAATAGCAATTAGAATTGGAGTCATCACCTAATTAAGATAATAATAATTGACAGTTATTCTCCAAGATATTCATATTGTACACAGGCAAATAATTAGTTAAATGAAGATTTTAAAAGTATTATTAGCCTGAAATCATGGAGAGGTTGTTAAATTTAACTTATACTGTAATTATACAACCTGCACAATTAAATTTTGTGCTTTATTTTCAGAAGTTTTGGGCCTATGGTTATAAAAATAAATTAGTTTAGGGCCAACACAGCAATAATCTGGTTCTTTGAATAATTTGAGCTGAAAGTTTATAGATATGAATTTGCCATTTTCATTCTGGACAAGCGCCATTATATTTAAGAGTTCATTCAACCCCACAGTCTTTGTGGTCATAATTACCCTCATAACAGCCAGTATAGCAGTAGTTTGGGTTCCAGAACACATATGTCAACAAGCATCTCATCACAATTAACCAAAAGCAATATGTGGATTACTAACATCTATGTTGCATAGTCTTGGAGCTGAGCAGCATATTTTATCCCAAGGACACAATCAAACCAATCCTCAAAACTTTTTGTCTGCTTTCAGGAACCACTCTTATTTGCAGTTTCTTTATAAATCAAGGGAAAGATATGGCACAGAAATAAGAGAATTTCTTATAATGATTTTTTTACTCTGTATAGTATTCACCTTTATCCACAGTTTCACACTCCACAGTTTCAGTTACCTGTGTTTAATAACAGTCCAAACATCTAGTACAATATAATATTTTGATAAAGAAGACTTTTATTATAGTATTTTTAGTATTGTTCTATTTTATTTGTTATTGTTGTTAATCTATTTCTGTGACTACTTTATAAATTAAATTTTATTATTGGTACATATGTACCATGAATAACAGTGATCATGGGGGCAGAAATTGCAGGAATTAGTAGGCTGGTGGAACAACAGGAAGAGGTTGGAAGTATTAAAATAGTGAAAATATTAAGTAGTTTTAAAAAATGATCAAAAAGGAGAAACTTTGTAGTGGTGAAAGTTAGATTTCCAGTGAGAGAAACTTCTCTGAAGGTGTCAATGGTCCCTGAGTTGAAAGCAGTGACCTATGATTTATTTTCTTCATTACCATTTCATTTTACCATTTAAAAGTATATGCAGTGAAGAGCTGCACATATACAAAAATGTGAATGAAATGTATGCATAAATATCTGGAAATTATTATACATTTATCACATCAAAAATCAGTTAAGAAGTAGAATATGATGGGATGAAGATGGCACTTTCCCTCAGTGATTCTTCTCCAAAAATAAAAAAAAATGTAATCCCAGTCTTATAATGAGAAAAATGTTACTCAAATCAAAACTTAGAGACAATCTACAACATACCTGACCCATAGATCGAATAATAAAGATTAAAAAAATCAGTGACATTGAGAACATCGAAATAATACAGATAAAACAATGAAATTATACTTTTTTTGAGACAGGGTCTTGCTAAATTTCTTATCTTAGGGCCTCACTAAATTCCTGAGGTTGGCTTCAAACTTGCATCCTCCTGCTTCAGCCTTCTGAGTCGCTGGGATTACAGGCATGTGCCACCATACCCAGCTTATCCTGTTTTTGTGAATTTAAGAAAATTGATAAACCTCTTGCTAGACAGAGATAGAGAAAATACATTATATGTTAGATTTCCATTACTATAACAAATGCATGAGACAATAAGCTTATGAAGATAAAGGTTTATTTTAGCTTGTGGTTTCAGAGGTTCAATCAAGGTTGCTTGATCATGTTGCATTTGGGCCTATGGTAGGATAACATGGCAGAAGCCCCAACATCATGGCCTGGAAGCAAAAAAGAAAGAAGAGAAAGCTCCAGGGCCTCAGTACATGCCTGCAAGGGCATGTCTTTATATTATGGGGTGACTTCTAACTGGGCCCCACATTTTAAAGGTTCCACCATCTCCCAACAGCCCCATGGGTTGGAGACTAGGCCTTTAACACATGCCTATGAGGAAAATCTATATCCAAGATATAGCACACAATTTAGAACATGAGGAAAGAAAAAAAATGATTATTAATACATTCAGACCATATGAAATTTTAAAAGATGATAAAGGAGGGATACTATTGGATTATAAAATGGATAAAACTAAAGAAATTTGTGGTAGTTGATATAAGCCAAAGAGACACTATATATTGTATAACTTCATATATGCAAAATATCCAAAAAAGAGAAATCAATTGAAACAAAAAATAGGTTAGTATTTACCTGACTCTGGAAATGGGATTGGATATTGATGGCAAATGGGCATGAAGATTTTTGGGGGGTTATGTAAATGTTCTAAAGTTGATTGTAAACTTCATAAGTTTACTGAAAAACATTGGATTATACACTTGAAATAGGTGAAATTTGTGGTATGTAAATTATCAATAGATTGAATAATAAGTGCTTCATATAATCAAATTTATATAAGAAATCTTGGTAAATGAGGAAAAAAGACAAATTATTTGAAGGACATAAACTGTTAAAATTCATTCAAGAAGAAATAGATAACCTGAATGGTTCTAAATCTATTCATGATGGATAAACAAGAAAAACAATAAAGATAATAAATGCAGAAAAGTAGTTGACAAAATCAACATCAATTCATGATAAATTGTATGAAGAAACAAATGGTGTGACTCTACTTTGCTTACAACCAGAGACATGAAAAATTGTGTTATATATGTGAAACATGAATTCAATTGCATTCTACTGTCATATATAAGAAATTAGAATAAATAAAAAACTCAGAGTTATTTATATATTTTGTGTAATCTTGATAAAAACACCAGAAGAGTTTTGGATATTTTAAGTAGAAATCTGTGAACTGATTATGGAAAAATAAAACACACCAAAACAGGGCTAGGATTGTGGCTCAGCGGTTGAGTGCTTGACTAGCACATGCGAGGCCCTGGGTTCAATCCTCAGCACCATATATAAATAAATAAATAAATAAAATAAAGGTATTGTGCCCAACTACAACTAAAATATAATTTTTTTTTTAAAAGCAAAACAAACAGTAACTAGAAAATCAAAGTAATTTTGAAAAACAATACAGAAGACTCACACTAGTTGATTTTAAGACTTACCATAAAGCTAACCTAATCAGGATCCTGCGGTATTTTTTTTTAATTTAGAAATTTTAAAAGGTAAAGTTAAATACTTAAATATGAGTTATAACTACAGATTACACAAAAATAAAAGCTTAAATATGAGTTAAAATTGCAGGTTAGATATAGTTCAAGATAGAATAATCTGGAGGCTAGGTTGCAGAAAATAGGTAGATTAAAGTCAAAATGATAGAATTTACACAAAATAATGTAAGATATGTGGATATGTTTTCAACTCTGTCAAAGTATATTCTATCAGAACAAATCTCCAACCAAGGAAAGAAGAAACATAAAACTACTTCTGTTGTTACAAATTAACATGATGATTTAAAACATAATGATTTTAAACATTTTCTCCTATATTTCTGAAAATCATAAATTAATCTTAAAGAAATAAAATAAAATAAAATATCATCAGCTAAAAATAAAGGTACTTGTTAATTCAATCCTATTAATTTTAATAATTTTAAAGTTATAAGTTTAATAGGAAATCTGTCTAGAATCATTTTCATTATTTCTAAGGATGAGCTTTCTTTCATAGGATCATTGGTTATTTTTGTCATTTGTAAGTGACTGATATGTCTTCTTTCACAAAGGATTGTTATTTTGCATGATTTGTAGCAATTGATTTAAGTCGAGATACTATGTTTTTGTCTGTAATAAGAATATATTACATATTTTCTTGGTTTGAAAAAAATAAAATCCCAGTGTTGGCAGGACTGACTCCTTCTAGAGACTTCAGGGGAAAATACATTAATTTCTTTTCCAGGTTTTAGGGCTGCTGGCATTCCTTAGCTAGTGCCCATATCATTCTAATCTCCAAGCTCTCTTTTCCATCATCACATCTCCTACTACTTAGTTTTGCCTTCATTCTTGAATGATATGTTCAATGGGTATAGAATTCTGGGTTGGCATTTTCCCTCACTATTTAGATGATATAATTTCATTGTTTTCTGGTTCCCATTTTTGCTGTTGTGAAGTTAGCTGTTAATATACCCTTTGAAAGATATGGGTCATTGTGGCACTGTTAATTATTCCCTTTGTTTTAGAGTTCTATGATGATATTTCTGATTTTTTATTTCCTATTTTTTACCAGTGGGATTGAGGGTGGGCAAGGGGCTTGCTAAAACAGTGGATTGGTACATTTCTTCAGTTTTGGAAATATATCTGCCACTGTCCCCTCAAATATTGCTTCTGCCCAATGTTCTCTCTCCTTTATACACTCATGAGATTTGAATTAAATGTAGGTTAAAGCTCTTTATTGTGTCCATTTTGTCTCTATCTCTCTTATCTGCATTTTCTAGATTTTCATAACTTCTTATTGCATTCTGGATAATTTCTTCTCTATTTCTTATTTTACCAATTATTCCTTCATGTAAGTATAATCTACTCTTAAACTTATATATTTAGTTCCTCATTTAGAGATATATGAATATAAATAGATAAATATATAGTATAATTGGGAATTGATATATAAAATTTCTCTAATTTGCAACTATTTATGTGTTTATTTTACTTTACAATGTTTTATTATTTAATAATCTATGTCTGACTATTAAGTTTTTGAAGTCTGTGTCTTTTGCCATTTTCCACAGTTTTTATATTTGTTGTTTTTGTTCTTACTGATTGTGTTGAGTTTACATGCATGCCCAGTTATGTATGCCTGTTTATTTTTCATTGTAACAGTAACAAAACCTAAGATTAATGTGATTTTTCTTCACAGAATATTAGCATTTGCTTCTGTGGGACTACCAGGGATTCTTCTAATCTGGAACAACCTTCATCCAAGTTCAAGATGATATTTCTTTGACTACCTTGGCTTTATTACTACCATGGCTTCAAGACCAAAATTGGGTTAATTTACTATAAGTTTGTCCTTATTCAATACTCTCATCATTTGATGGTCCCAGGTTGTTGTTTTAAGGGGTCTGTTTTTACAGTTTGCATTTTGTTCAGACACTGAGATTTGTTTTCCATTTTTTCAACTCAGGAGACCCAAAAACCTAATGAATTCACAAATCTGGGGTTTTGAAATACACCTGGTAAATGGTAGCTTCCATGCTTGCTTAAATTTAGTTTCCCACTTCAATTTTCATCTGTTTAATTCTTTACTATGTTATTAGTTCTTTTGTTTATGATAACTTTTAATACTTACTAAAAAGCATTTTAATTGTGTTTAAAGCTACTATTACTGTGAGTTAGCAGTCTCCTTAATTTTGCTAAAAAGAGCAAAATAAATTGTCAAAACAATTTACATAAATAATACTTTTAATATGTAACTTACAATCTATAACATACCATTCACAATTGTCAGGGAAAATAACTATTGGTAGTTAAAGCCCTGGTTCTAGGAATGATGGCACCATTCAGGAGTCCAGCTGTAACCCAGAGAAAGAAACATAGCAAGGGTAGGAGAAATCATCACTGCCAGTTAGGTCACTGTGTAGCAATGAGAGTGTGAGAGAACTAACTCAATGAAACTGTTGGGAGTCTTAGAAATAGGGCAGCATTTGGCATAAGCACTTCTCTCCCTTATATTACTGACTTGGTGTTTGAATGAGGCACATACAAGCTTCCATGGCATCTGAGGTCAAGCCATTTGCTTTGCCAGTTGAAGCCAATTATTATAACCCTTGAATAAAGCCTTTTATCCATAGTAAACTGACTTTTAAGTCATACTGAGAGCCTTAGACAGGTTACGTAGCAGAAATAGAGCAGCACTTTGGAAAGAAGCTTGGGAAACATTCCAGGGAATGTTCAAGGTAACAGTGCTGAGACTGGCTTATCATCCCCATTGCAGATGTGATGATAGTAAGACCAAAACAGGAGCAGGAACTTTCCAAAATCACATGGATGGTTGGTAACAACAAACAAAGTATCAGCATATAATGCAGTCATCTTGTTTTCTGGAGAAGGGCAAATTTCTCTAAACCTTATTACTTCTACAGTGTGAACAAAAGAGCAGCCTGGCAGCAGTGTCACTGGGGAGAAAACAGACACAGAAGTAGTCACTCATGTTACAGGAGAGGTCATGATGGTGGTTTGGATTGGGCTCTGAGTATTAAAGTCAGAGAAAAATGGATGGATGTGATATAAGATTTGGAGACAGATAACTACACTTGCTGATGGCTGAGGTGTGAGAAGTGAGGGAGATGTGAAAATATGAGAAAATGGATTTGAAGGAGAATGTGCAGGTTTATGTTTGCATTCACTGAAAGGGGGAAGTTATTCTCAATATGGATGACAAACTAAAACAGAAGAATAGTCACATAATACACTGTGGTGTGGGAGGCCAACCTTACACGTGACTGAGTTACACTCCCTGGCTGGGTGCGTGGCACCCTTCTTGGGTGCGAGGGTCAGTGTCTCGTGCATGGGTGTGTCTTGCTACAGCCCCATGGGTGAAGTTACGCTCACCTGTTACTTTGTAATATAACCCCTTGCCCTGTTTAGGATAGAATCTTCCATGGAAGTGCCTTGTGTGTGTCCCCTTTCTCTTACTGTGCCCTTGGGTGTGGCCTACCCAGGTGTCAGTCAACCTGCTGACAGTGGACATCATGAAAATAGACTCAGCCCCCTGAAACCTGACCCCTTGCCTCATTTGAATAGATTGTCCTCAATAAAAGGGGTCAGCGCGTGCTCTCGCTCTCTCTTTCTGCGGACCCTTAAGGTCAGAGGAGCCATCACAGCGACCCCCCCCACCAAAAAAAGGTATTTGTGTCTCTTGTGTGGTTATTTTGCACTGCCCATTTAGCCCAGTTCAACTGGAGTGACCCCTGAGCCTTTTAGTTGCGAGAACAGAAACCCTGCACTGTGGTAAACAGAAGGGAAAATGGAAGGAAGGGAAGGGCAACCCACCAAGGAGCTCCAGATACACAAGGCTCTAGTCAGCTGCTTTAGAGATGAAGTAGAAACATTATCTAGGTACACCTTCCCACTTGAAATACACTGGATGGGCCCACACTAAGAGAGCTCATTTTGGTGTAAGAAGATGAGATGACAGGGGTGGTAGAGAATCAAAAGTTTGGTTTTGGCCTGGTTGAGTCTCAAGACCTTGTGAGATTTCCAAGATATGCAGTTAGAGACAAAAGAGTTGAGCTGGAGGATAAACACTGCCTATAACAAGCTATTTGATCTTGTAAAAGCAATTTTAGCTCTCTCTCTGGCCTTGGGAACTGCCTGTGTAGGGGCCTGCACATGACGAATGAAATCCTCAGATAGTCACTATATCCCAGGTAAGAGATATGATTCAGGGAAGGTCTCCACAGACAAATAGGAGAAGAATTTGGCAAAGGGGTGGTGTCTTAGTCCACTTGAGATGCCATAACTAGTCTGGGTAATTCATACACAACAGAAATTTATTGGCCACAGTACTGGAGGCTTGAAGGTAAAAGGTGAAGGTACCAGATGGCCCAGTATCTATGTACCTTGTTGCTATGTCCTTAATGGCAGAAGGGGTAAATAAGCTCTTTTGTTCCCTCATTATAAGAACACTAATATCAATAATCTACTAAAGGTTCTACCTCTTAATACTATTGCATTTGGCATTAGATTTCAATATCTAAATTTTGGAATGATATAAACTGACAGACTATTGTAGTGGTAAGACCCCAGGGAAGGGTGACTAGGGTTTGGATAGGTCCAGTAAACCTGTAGAGAGACAGATAAATGTTGCAAAAAATGATTCACCTCCTAGGAGGAGTTGTCTGTAAGATTTTTAGTTGAATTTCAATAGGCAGAAGAGAATTTGCAATGAAAAATGCCATCGACAAAGGAGAGTGGGAATAAAGGTAATGAAGGAAAGTGGCATTTGGGGGAGTGTGCCCATGGCAGTTTGAGGGTTTGACACTTGACCTGAGACCCGAGTCTAGGTGAGTAGGCCCAGGTAGCTAGAGTGGAGTGAGCAGAGACCAGACCACACGTGGCTTCCACACCACTGTGAGGGATGCAGGTGTCATTGCAGCTCTAGAGGGAAGCCATTGGAAGTTCTTGAGCAGAGCTCTGACAGGATCTGATTCTGATCAGCAAGACCACTGTGGCCACTGTGAGGTGAGTAGACAGCACATGGACAGGGCAGAGCCAGGGAAAGGGTGACAGAAGGCTGCTGCTTCTCAAGCTTGCATTCAACCTGTGTTGGTGTGAGTGCGGCCTCAACCCCATGTCTGGACTTCATGGTAGCACATCAAGGGACGTGAGAGGAGACATAGCCATGCTCCTCTGCCCTCCACTTCTCTCCCTCAAGCAGGGGGGGCTTCAGGGGAGGAGCCAGGCCTGCTCCTCTGTCTGGCACACACCCTCCTCCCTCTCTGTTCTGAGGGCCTCCCCCCTTGCCTGACCACAGGATGCAGGGAAATGTGTGATCTGCTCTTGGCCAAGCAGAAAGGGGCCTGGCCCTCAGGGGGAACCCCAAAGGCACTGGAGAATGGGCTGCTGCACTAATGCCTGGCTGGGTTCATCTGCTGAAATCAGGAGAGGAGATGGTAGAGCCATCTGGCAAGCCCACTGTGGGGCTTCACTAGGCCAACTCCTCTCATGAGGGGTTGTCAGTAATGGAGCTGGGACTTCCATCTTCATCTACCCAACTGAGAAGCCTCTGGTCCAGAACTCTGTAAGGGAAGAGAGGTGCTATAGATGTGCCCCTGGAATCCCCACTTTGAGCTGTGACCATGACTGTGAACATCATTTACCTGGGTCCCAGGGCTGGGTGTTTCCCATCAGGAATCTGGCTCCCACCCTGGCCTGGCCCATTTAGGATTTGGCTTGAGCCTTGTCCCTTGCTACTCTGGGTGCAGACTAGGGACTATCCTTAGACCCTCTGAGTCAAAATCAGCATATTAGCAAAATCCTAGGGGATTCACAGACAGTTTACAATGTGTGTGTTAGGTTTTCATTGCTCTGACCAAAATGCTTGACAAGAACAATGTAGAGGAGGAAAAATTTAATTCAGAGTCATGGTTTCAGAGGCTCAATTCATAATCTAAGAGCTCTGTTACTCTAGACCTGAGATGAGGCAGAATATCATGTCAGATGGGTGTATTGGAAAAAAAACTTCTCAGTTCATGGCAGCCATGGAACAGAAAGTGATGGAGAAAGAAAGTTATAGAGAGACAGAGAGCAAGAGAGAAAAGCCAAGGACAAGATATAATCCCTGGCATGCCCGTAGTGATCTACTTTTTTCAATCATACCTATAGTTACAACCCAGTACATTGGTCCATTTAATTATTAATCCATTAATTGATTAATCTACTCATGAGATTGCAGCTCTCAGCTCTCTCAATCTAATCATTTCACCTCTGAATATTGCTTCAATAACACAGGAGCTTTTCAAGGTACATCTCGTATCCAAACCACAACAGTGAAATACACTGACTTCTGAGACTTGCTTTCAATCTGTGTGGAGGCAAAGGCAATTTGAGTGGGAAGTGAGGTTTTCACAATTTTGACTCAGTTTTTCGCTTTACCCAACCCTCATGCTCACCTTAACTACTGTATTTATTATCTTTGCATCCTTCAATTACCATAGCAGAAAAAAATATATTGCTTAGTATTATCATTTCCACCCACTAATGGAATTATTTTTGTTTGTTTTGTGTTTTTAATCCACAGCAATAACATTTACTCTTGATAATTCTGTTCCAATCATTTATGTCTATAACCCTTACAAAAAATGATGTCCGAATAATAGGAAGTTGGTAAACAGAAAGGTGTCCTTCTGTGAAATAATCTTCATATCCCAGATTTATAGTCCTCAGGGCCTCTGTAGCAAAGCAAAGCCTCTGTAGCACACTTGGAGTGTGTCAAAGGCCTACTCATAGTGGAACACTCTACCTGTAAAGAGATAGTTTCATCCTCAGAGGCTTCTCTAATAGTACCCTCTGAGCACTGGCTATGTCAGCTAATGCATGGGTAGGGGAAAAGTTTATAAGAAGTGTCTCCTTCATTTCCTGGGATCCAGGGCAAAGACAAACTCATCAGTGCTTCCATGGCAGACTTTCTTGTGGGAGGGTTCAGAAAGCAAGGTCTTGGAATAGGGTTCAGGAAAATGACTAGTTAGTTTCAAGGCTAGTATGGGAAATTCCTGGGGACTCCACCATCTTTTTTTAAGATATCTTTGAGAATTTCTGAAAGCCCCTCTCTCCATTATATTGAGCCTCCATATGATTCTCAAACAAGAATTGCTCTGACTGGGTCTCACATTTTTCTAGATGTACACATAGAATCTCATTCATCATCAGTTCATTCATTCATTCATCTACTCATTATCTTATTTTGGTTTGGCAAGGACTAAGATCTGATGATACAATAATGGCTTAAATTCTTTTGTAATATTATCCCCACCTCAACATTGATGTCTTTAATCTTCTTTTTCCTGAAAATCATGGAACACAGTCATCTTGTCTGGTCCAAGATCTGCTATTTTTCTGGGTAGCTACAATATCCACATGGAAGCTCCATTCAACATTTTGACCTCTCCACCATCAATGTGTTTTTTTTTATTTCACAAGACTTCAGTTGTCCAGTCCATTGATTTTACTTCCAATCAAACTACTTTGTTATATTAAATTCAAGCATTCAATATTCTATCAATTACTTGTATTATTATAGTCATCTCTTCCTAAAACACCTGATTTTCAAATTCTTTAAGAGCACCAATTATCTTCTATTCTCTTTTGACACTCACAACTACTCTTGCTTATTGTCTTCATGCCCCATTTATGCAACCAGTAGGCATTCAATGAAAATTCATAGACTCTCAATTCAACAGGCTCTTTTAATGCTAAGTCTCTATTCTGGCTATCTAAAACCTTTTCTTCCTTCCTGAAACACTTGTTCTTTGACCCACATCTCCCCTTCATATGCCCCTATACTCTGCTCTCTGTCCTCCACCAGAGGACTCCTCTCGAGTCACACTTGACTCTTCACAGTTCCTCAATAGTTCCTGAGCCTCATGTGATACATGACATTTTCTAAACAGAGAATACTATTTTTTCCTATTAATCTCATAGAGTAGGGACACAAGGGACAATGAGCCACAGTTTAATAAATTCAATTCAAGTTTTATCTTGAGTATCCAACTTCACTGAAAGAAAACAGGAAATATCTAAATACACTTGAAAGGGGAGAGGGAAGAAAGTGTCATCTTCCTTGATCTTTCTCTTCATTGCTACCGGCCCCAAATCTTCCTCTTCCGTTTTCATTTCTACCAGATGATTGACAACTAAATGAACTCCATTTGAAAGATGGCTTCAGTGGACAGATTCAGAGAAAGCATCAAATTCCTGACATGTCAGTGACTGGGGTATTGCTACAAAATGAAGATATTTCTACATAGTTCCTGGACAAGGCTGCTCCAGTCTTCTTTACTGATTTCATTACACCTTTATCCCTAATTTGAGTGCAGACATTCTTCTTGTCTTGAATTCCCAGGAAAAAATGAAACTTCTGCTAGCCCAAAACATGAGATCCACCAAGGGAAGTGAGTGAGTGTGTGTGTGTGTGTGTGTTGGGGGGGGGGGGTCTTACTGTCTTTATTTTTTCCCAGGCAATTAAATCCTTGCATAGTCTGTGTTAAATTTGCTCTTTGTTTACACATGAGTACAACATCATTGCTGGCGAAATCATTGAACCAGAATAAGGTTTTCTAAAGATACAAAGGTAAGGATTGTATTTGTATGCTGCAGATAATATTCTTGTTGCATGTTACTAGAAAACTCCCTGTGTTCATGCTAGTCAGCTTTATCTGTTTTGTTCTGTGCTGTATACCTAACATTTTTCACAGGGCTACATATGCAATAGATATTTGTGGAGTGAACTTCCTGCCACTCTAAGCCAGATCTTAAACAAATTTGAACAGAAACCTTATATTCTGGTTTTTTTAAATGTTTGCCCAAGCTAATAATCCAGCATGAAATCTTATATTCAATTAGTGGGTTTCAGTTATTTTATAATGATTAGGACCCTGCAAAGGAATAAAGGTGAAAGGTACATTGGTTTCCTATGGCCACTATAAAAAGTAACTACGGATTTAGTTAAACAATGTAATCTCAGTATCTTACAGTTATTACCATCAAAAGTCTAAAATGAGTCTAACTGGGCTATTAGTTCTGCAGATCCTCTAGAATGATCCATTGATTTCTCTTTTTTAGCTTCTAGCATGCACCTGAATTCCTTGTTTCTTTGGTTCCGTTCTTCCATCATCAAAGCCAAGAATGTCAAAGTGAGTTCTCAGCCTGCAATCTCTCTGGTTTTCCTTCTGCTTCCCTCTTCCAGTACAATGGCCCTTGTGATGACTTTGGGTCCACCCAGATAAAGCTAAGTGAATCTCCCTTTTTTAAGGTAAGGTGAATTAGTCACACTTCCCTCTTATACTCTTTCATCGAAATCAGAGATTTCTTGTCTATTACAAGGCTCAGACTACAGAATTTCCTCACTATTCCACCGTGGTTATCACTCCTACACCCTCTTGCTTATTAACTTTTATTCTTTCTCTGCTGCTTTGAAGGTAAGGTCTAAATGTCTTTCCCAGCTCTTACAGAGCCCTTTACATATGATTTCTCTTTGTCTCCCTCTCCAGCCTCATCTAATACCCTACCTACTTCTGCTTTCAATCTCCCTAGTGTCTTTAACTTTAATATTTTAATATAATATTATTTCTCTTTGATCATGCCCATTGTGCTCATGCTTTCTCTCTCTTCCTCTTTTTCTGTCTGCCCTTCTCCTGTGTCATCATGCCATTTAGGGAAAAGATAGGCTAACTGTTCCATCCATCCAAACACAGGCTAACTAGTCCACCCAAATCACAGTTTATATGTAAGTTTTTCAAGAAAGCCCTTCTCTCAGCATCTCAGGCTAGTTAAGGCCTCCCATACATGCTTCTGGATCCCAAGACTCAATGTTCAGCTTTTATTCCAGTCTCTCTGCCACCAGATTGCACCCTGCTTAGAGCATAGCCCATGACTGTCTTTGCTATAGAACCTCCAGCACTTGGCACAGGGCTGGCACTCATGCCAAGGAGGCTTTCATTAAATATCTGCTGAATGAATTTATTCCCTTCTGTTTATCACATTTAGCATGACAGAGGCTGGCCTCTGGCAAAAAAACTAACCCAGACTCAAATAGAACTCTGCAGAAGACAAGGCATAAACACTACTCTAACCTACTCCACCGTCACTACAACATCTAGATTCCAAAATATACTCATTCAAATATGTACCCATAGATAGGCACTGGAATGACAGTGCCTCCGTCTTCCCTGATTTAATAAGCTTGGCTCAAGATGCCTCATAGAGTTGGGGCAATTCCCAAAGCTTTTTCTAACTACAAATGCTAGATAAATGAGATGGAATTTTGTCCAATCTGTAGGGATTTAAAGGGATCACATGACTTCCATAAACTTCAGTTTCATAATCTGTGAAATAAAGATAATAATGATATCCACTCCAAAGAGTTGTTGTCAATACATAGTGACTGTCACCTAGTAGCACTCAGTCTTTTTTTTAGTAGTTGATAGACATAATGCCTTTATTTTATTTGTTTATTTTTATATGGTACTGAGGATCAAATCCAGTGCCTCACATGTTAGGCAAGTGCTCTGCCACTGAGCTACAACCCCAGCCCTGAAAGAATTTTTTTTTAATATTTATTTTTTAGTTGTATATGGACACAATATCTTTATTTATTTATTTTATGTGGGGCTGAGGATCAAACCCAGTGCCTCACACATGCTAGGCAAGCACTCCACCACTGAGCCACAATCCCAGCCCCACTCAGTGAGTCTTGTTACTATTATCTCTGTCTATTATAGCCCAGCCCTTAATTTGACTCCATGTCCCTCTGTAGCTCTTTCATCTTCTCCCAAATTATTCTTTGTTAGTATTTTAGGAAAAGAATCCCCATCATATTTATTTGTTCAGTAAACAGTCATTTCCTGAGCCTTTTACTATGTTCTAGGTACTGTACTGGTGTCTGTGGATATGGAGAGATAAAGGAACAGTTGGAAAGAAGAAGATCCAAGTACGTGACACATATTTTCTCCTATCCACAGAGTAGATTTTTTCCCCAGGAAGAGATTTTGTCCTCAGAGAATACTGAAGATATTTAAAAAATCAAAATAAAGAAAGCTATAAATTACCAACTCATATTGGGAATCCTATAATTGTGTTAAGAATTGTGATAATACCTTACACTTTGCTCTTATCTGATTACAGCTCAAGGGATAAACAGAAGCATGGCAGTCAGTATTTACCCTGCCAGGCATTGGGACTCTGGGACTTCAAGAGTATTGGCTTTCCCTCCACCCAATGCCAACTTTGCTTCCATTTGCACCCAAAATGCAAACTGCACATTTCCTCATGTAAAAAGTAAAAACTATTCCAGACTGTTTTGTATTCAAAACACAATTGATTTCAGCTTTAATAAGTTTGGCTAAAATCCTGGACTATCAAGCTCAGAAGGGCCTTTAAAGATCACTGAGTTGTAGGTCATCATATATATCAGCTCAGTGTGGGTGTGGCTTGAAGTGACTTGACAGCTTCATAATCAGAAACAGATGCTCCCTAAGGATCTAAGGGATCTTAGATTTCACTGAATGAAACTAGTTATTCTAGGAGCTCAATAAGTCTCAACTTTGCCAATCACACTCAATAAACATTCCTAGATCTCCTTCTATCAAGAGGCAGGATATACCCTTGTATTTCAGGAAGTGGTACCAGTTTGAAATGTATGAAGATCTTGGAGTTCTTGCCCAGAATGACACCTAAAAGTATAGAATTTCATTTGCTAGAATTGAAAGTCCTAAACTTCCAGCTTGGTACATCTTTCAGGGTCATCCTGAGAGTATGACAATATTGATCAGCCTGCAATGGGACTTAAAATTTTTATTAATATCTTTCATGAAGTTCTGTTCATTTATTTGACTCATCAGTGACCTGATAAAGGATTCATGAGCTTTAGGATACCAAGAGAGAATGTGTTTGCTGAACAGAAAGGTTGGAAGGAAACTATAAGGATGGGTCTGAAGGAAGTTGGTTTGGAATGGAGACACCAATCTCAGAGACTAGCAAGTGACTTTCCTCAAAGCAGATCATGTACATTGACATCAACTTTCTGAGCCAGAATCACAAGTCAGCAAAATTATGACATGAGGCCAACTTCTCAGGCAGATGACATGTTGTGTCTCTCATACCATCTTTTAGGTCCAGAGTGGCTACACATACCACCCATCCTGCTGGGTAGAATATCTGGATTATTAAGACAAATAATTCTAGCCATGCACCTCATTGTGGTGTCTCACATATGTGGTCTTTTATGTATCATGTCATGAATGCCCTTCTTTCTCTGCCTGGCAAATTCTGAATCACCCTCTAAAGTCTAGCTCATAAATTATTTTATTCAATAAGTGTTTGCTAAGTTTGGACTATGACTTTGGCCCTATACTATGTTATACAAAGACAGCTCTCTCTCACAGTGCTTAGTCTGTTGGGAAACTTCAATGAAACAAGATGAATATTGGGTTAGTATGAGCAAAAAAGTGGAATGGAAGCCCACAGGATGACAAAGCATCTAGTTTGGAGGGACAAGGGTATGAGATATGTGATATTTCAGGTGAGAACTGAGGTACTAGCAAGAGTTAGCCAGGTGAAAGCAGGGAAGAAAGGAACATGACAGACTGAAGAAACATCCCAGCTAAAGCATATGAGGTACTTGATGTGTGGCTGACATGGCTGATATATTGTAAGAAACAAATAGCCACTATAGCAGTAAGCAGGACCACATCTCACAGAACTTTTAAGGCCAGGGTTTAATTTTGGATTTTATTCCATGTTCAGATGAGTTCCATTAAATGGTATTAAATGGGTAAGTGACATGATCTGGCTTATAATTTAAAAGAAAAGTCTAGTAATCCAGGTGAAACCTCGTGATGGAAGCTTGGGCTGCTAGTAATGGGAATGCAAAGGAGGGAATAGAAAATGGGGTTTAAGTTGGAGGCTGAGTTTATAAGATTTTCAGTTGTGCTGGATGTGGAGATGAGCAAGATTATCAAGAATACCTCCTAGGTTTTTGGCCTGAGCATGTTGGTGAATGCTGCTTCTATTGACTAATAAAGGAATGATCGAGGGAAGAATTTTGAGGGTTGAGGAAATAAGAATTTTGCTGTTAATATGACAAAAGAACTGGTTTGAAAGAAGGAGGCTAAAGATATCAGTTTGGCAGTCACCAGTATGAAGAAGGTGTGGTGACTTTCATATATGCCTACAATGTTTTTGGCTCTCTGTGTCCCTCCTCTTACTCTACCCTGACCTTAGTTATGCTGCATGATTTCCCAGGCTAGGAGAGTAAAAGCTATGCAGCTTCCACCTGGTTCTTTTGGAACATTTGTTCTTCAGAGACTCCTTCTGGAGATGTTCTGTTTCAGAACCAAAATTACATGCTGTGAGAAGCCACAAGGAAAAAACATGTGGAGATTCTCAAGACAACAGTTCCAGATGAACTTGTCCTTCAACCTTAGTAGCCCATCTGGCAGACATGTGAGCAAGTTTCCCATTCCCAAATCAAACTCCATCAACCTCATTCATCTTCTCAGCTTAAGACCCGACTTTTGCCTTTCTGAACAGAACTGGAACTGGGCAATTAACATGTTTGTCTCTTACTCTAGAATCCCCTGCCATATGGAGCAGGGAAGTGAACCCTTCACTCCAAGATGTTCTAGTCAATGAAGTCACCCTCTGCTTGTTTTAGTCATCTTATCTGTAGTCTTAGACATCATGGAGGAGAGGCAAGTCATCCTTGCTGTCTTCTGTCCACTTTTTTTTAACCTATGTATGGACAAGATGATATGGGGTTATTTTACTTTGGAGTGGTTTGTTACACAATAAAAGATAACTGGAATATGTGGTAACTGAAACCATCAAGAGTAATGAGATCACTCAGGGAGAATGTGGAAAGGGAAACAAAAACAGGGGAAAGACTATAGGGAGCCCCAAGCTTTTAAGGGAGGGGAGGGAAGAAGTTTAGTGGAAAAATAGAAAGGTGGCAGGGGGAAAACGTGGGGCTACCAGGAGACTGTGGTGTCATGGAAACTAATGAGTATGTTTTAAGGATGAAGTAGTTGTTAACCATCAAATGCTGCTGACAGGTCAAGTAAGATAACTGAAAATGCCTTTTGGTTTTAGTAACAAGGACAGTGGTGACTCAGCAAGAGCAGCTTACTGAGAGCAGATAACACAATTAGCATTCTTTGAGAAGAGAGTAAAGATGAACAATAAGAAAAGGGGCTGGCCTTATACTGAAAGGAAGCTACTGTTTTTCTCTGACAGAAGAGAAGGGAAACCATGTAGATCCCACTAAGTCTATTTTGTCATAGGAGGTTAGGGAGTCTCCTTCTGGGAATTTGTGTTCTCTCCTGAGTTAAATGTTTGGAAGGAAGCAAAAGGAGAGGTGTTTTTTTCACTCTGTGCTCTTAGCTTAGGTGGGGTCCCCCTACCTGGCATCAGGATCCCTATAATCTCCTCAATTTAAGATCCAACTTTTTCCATGCACCAAATGGAGTTGGGCAACTGATAATCTTGCATCTCATCACATACATGAGACCTTGCCACAAGCAGAGCAAGGATATTAGGGTGGGGTTGGGGAGCTGAAGAGTTCACTGATAGAGGTATAAATATAACCATAAATTCCCCGGTTTAGCCTCCAAGCACCTTTACTTAGTATTTAGTCAAATTCTTTTGAAACTGCCTACCCATCTGAATTGTATCACAGGGATCAAAAGGATGAGAATTGTGCACCCAGAATCAGGGTGGGTTCCCAGATGTAGTGATACGTCGGGGCTTAGCATCCCACCAGGAAGCTGTTGAAAGGGATACTCTGTTGATTAGGTTCTGATCATGATCTGATTTTACTAATGGGGAAACTAAGTCTCAGCTCAAGGAAAGGACTTGTCTAACATCACACAGCAACTGTAATGAAATTAAACCCAGTATAAAATCCATGTACCCATTTTTCTCAGTGATTTTTCCTTGATACTCAATTATTAGATCTGAGGCAGAAGGGAGGTGGAACAGGTAAGTTGCCCCATCATTTGTGACATCATAGATAAAACCGAAGATCATTATGTTTAAGCAAAATAAGCCAGGCACAGAAAGACAAGTACCACATGATCTCACTCATATATGAAATCTGGAAAAGGACAAAACAAATGAACAAATCCCCAAAACTCAAGTACATAGACTTATCTTTAATAGTCATTTCACTATTGTGTATTTATCAAAACACCATTCTATATACCTTAAATAAAAGATATTTAAAGAAAAAGAGAATAAGAAAAGATTGGAGGTTCTAGAAGGCTGCTTTTCCACCAACAAGGGCAAGGTGCTTTTGGCCTCACTCCAACAGATGGTCACTGATGAATGCTTGTGGGCTAAAGGGCTACCTCCAATTCTTGGATCCCTTTGACAGCATTTTTCCCAATTGTGCCCTTCCTCCTTCAGTCTCCTTACTATTCTTTCCTGCTGGACCTTTTGCAAGGCTTCAGAGTTTTCAGGGTGTCTTTTTTCCAAGCCATCCTGGGATCCCGCTGAAGGGTGTCATAACACAGATGCATACTGGATGGGCCAATGGATATGTCTGAGGTATTTAGATAGGTCTAGTGCTCAGCCATGCCTTCAGTAATTTAGCAAGAGGTACTAATAGATCCTTAATGAACCCCCAGATTTAAAAGCCCTTAGGAGCAAACAATTATTTAATTAGGATGAAGCTATTTAAAGTGGCTTAAAATAGAGCACATTTATTAGTACTTGGATGCTCCCAGAGCTGCCTTAGAAGACTGCACATTGGGTTTGTTTATTTCCATTAGTTTCCATTGATCATGATTTGGCTAATCTCTTCTCGAACACCCCCGAAGAAATTCTCCTCCATGTAGTTAGCATTCAGTTATTCAGTAAATACTTACTGTTTTCTATGTGGTACATAGTCCTCTAGCAGCCTCTAGACTGGTACCTTCAATAATCTGCTTGGATCTCTCTGTCATGTTCCTAATACCATAAAATACTCCAATCCACGGTATTGAGATTTAAACTTTAGTGGATCTCAGCAACAGAAATGCTGATGGGAAAAGTGTGAGCTTTCCCCTATGACTAGGGGCGTAATTTTTAGAGGCAAGGTGGTTTCAGAAGGTTTTTAAGGAAACAACACTTAAATCTTGGTAATTAGACAATTTTATATAAGAGGTTGCCTTCTGTGTCTTGTAGTTGTTTTTGGAATGTGACTGAACTTGTCAGTGACTAGAATTACTGTAGTAATAGCACACGCATCAGATGATCACAGGGTTGGAACACGCATCAAGGATCAGATTATCCAAGTCCCTTCCTTTATTTTAAATGAGAAAACCCTTTTTTTTTAAGATCTGAAATTCTCTTCCCATCCTTTAGGACCCAAATACTTTTCTCAAGTAAATCTCTTGAGATTATTTCCCAGATTTCTTCTTACTCATCAACATAAAGAATCATCTTCCATTTCTCAACACTCACTCCCATTCTGCCTAATAATACTGCCTAAGAGAACTATTGCCTAAGGGAAATAATAATCAATGGAAAAGAGAAAGCCTTTAGAATTATAATGACAATATCTTTCTTTATTCCCAGGGAGTTGATGAATATAGCATAGGAAGCAACACATCTGTTTCCTTCTCTCTTATAGTGGCCAATAAGACCACTGAGTGGATAGAAGCTCTGTTTTTACATGGGCTCCATCACTGGAACGGTGTTCTTGCTTTGAGATAACTTTCTTCCAGCTTATTCTAATGGTGTTAAGAAGTGTAAGTAAGGGTGGCACAAGAACAGGGGTAGTAGTACTGTCTGCAGTAGGCAAAGAGTGACCAATAAAAGTTCTCCAGCCCAAGTACAACTCAGAAAGGGTTTAATAAACAGCCGCTAAACATTGCACCAAAGCATTTGGAAACACAATTTCTACAGAGAGGCAAAGGTCAGGCTTCCATTCTAAATCCTTGACAATCAGTAACGGCCCCGCCCACTCCCACCCCCCATCCCCACTTATCCACGAAAC
Organism: Marmota flaviventris; assembly: GCF_047511675.1. NCBI lineage: Eukaryota > Metazoa > Chordata > Mammalia > Rodentia > Sciuridae > Marmota > Marmota flaviventris. The sequence continues at coordinate 131,980,674 of NC_092518.1, forward strand.
TACACTCTTCTAGTCATGAATTTACCTACAGACACAGTCTTAGGAATAATGGGACTGGCATGCATTATCCCAGCAATGGCAAGGAAGCAGGGGATGGGGGAAGGATGGATGAAAGGGCAACCAGCAGCTAATGATACACCCCTTAGGAGCTTTATTCAGGGGGCGGGCAGGGAGAATCTGCTTGTAGTGCCATCTGTGGCTTTACCTTGAACTTCCAGGATACTCTTCACTACTGTAATATTCAGATCCAAAGTGGCTAGAGCTGTGGACTTAAAGAGTCTCATTCTTTAAGTCATGACTATTACAGTGGTCTTCTTGGGGGATGCATTATAACTTTCTAAAGACCTTTTTGGTGTCCCAAAAATGTGCACTCATGACCCAGAAAGCTCACTGACATTGTGTTGATTCTGAGTCACAGTGGACCTGACTTCTCGGTTCTTTCTTCATTTGGCCTTTGGAGAGGGGCATATGATAGTTCTTTATTAAAGATACTTGAAGGGAGCCTAGACAACTATCCAAACTTCTGGGACTCAGTTTATCTATCTTATAAATTTTTTAATTTATGCCTGTCCCTTTTACTCACATTAAAATTAAGAATGAATGAGATTAAATGGCCTGTAAATAATTCATTATAAAACTGGTAATAAAGTTATGATTTAGTTGATTCAAAGTTAACTAGAAATATTTGTATGAATCACCAGTTTGCCCTTCATAACAACTGGCATTCGCAGATGACCAGAGGTGCCTGACATGGTGGGAGCAAAGTGCCTGAGATTGGGAAGGGTGTGGATTTTGGAGGATATGGAAGGAAAAACTTGACTTGATCCTGCCCCTTTCATTTGCACCAGTCTTCAATCCTTAACTACCATCAACCCCTCTTATCCCATCTAGTATTTGACTATTGCCCTAGAAAAGAGGTAAGTTTCTTATCTTTCCCAACTTTTAAAAATTCTCGTAGAAGCATTCAATGTAGATGTTTTTTGTTTTTGTTAACATCTTTTTGTTTAAAGGCATTGAAGAGAAATTTCCTGGAAGAGAGCTATACCAAGCACAAGTGTACTTTCCTGAGGGGCTGAACCTCACAGGGCTCCAGCCATCTTGGTGCCAGTCTGGCCCAGTGGGTTTTGTTTGTTTTGACCATACATGGTTGATAGTTTTGAGCCTTGATTGTCCTCACTAACTTCCAAGCCAAGAAAGGGATTGGGGATGATGAACACAGGTTAGTTCTTATGCAGTAGGCAGAAGAGGTGGCAGACAGGACTATATGTGATAGCCCCGCCTGGCTCCCAAGTGAGTAAGAGTTGTCTGGTCCAAACCAGTCAACAAATCTTCTCAGTCTATACCTCTCAAATAGCAAAGGCTACCACTTTAGGGAGCAGAGTCCCCAGTTCTTTCTGCAGTGGGCAGAGTGCAATAAAATACATGCAGTGCCCTCAGCTGGGGGAGACTGGTAGACTAAGATGAGCAGCTGGACAAATGGCAGTGTTTGGCTCGGATGGGGGAATACTAAGCAATGTCAGAGGGACGAGTAATTTTTCTGTCGTTGGACTTTCATTGAGATTCATAAATATGAATTGAGAGTCAGAGCTTGGAAGGGGGTGAAAAAGAAAAATCCTGAAACACACAGAGGGGAGCCCCGGGGTTTAGATGCCTGGATGCTTCATGGGGTATGCAGTGCTCTGGTTGCCGGGCCACCACCACTATCTACTGTTTGCGGATCATGCCCTTGATCGCTGACTCCCGGTTCACATATGTGGCCCAATAGACCAGATTGAATATGGCAAAGAGCACAGGGAAGATGATGCGGGAAATTTTGTCAACCTTGCTGACACTGTTGTAGGTCTTCGTCTCAGCGGGGCTGTCCTGCACATATGTAGCCTTGGGTGAAGCAATAATTGTCGGAGTTGAGGAGGCACTGGGAGTGGCGCCCTTGGAGATGGTGGAGAACTCAGTGTCCTTGGCCAGGTTGATGGGATAGGTGGTCCCCACAATGTTGAAGGTGGTGCTTGTTTTCTTTGTTGGTGCTGCTGGTGTTTTCTTCTAGAGGTTGGGAAGGGGAGAAGAGGGGAGGAGGGAAGAATAAAACAGAAGCTAATTAATTCATTATACACAGTACCTTCAGTGGCTACAGGAAGGAGTAGCTATGAGGGAAATTAAGAAACAGGGGCCATGAAGCCAATACATAGCCAGGTTTTTGTCTAGGGTGAATTGAAGATGAGTTTGAAAACAGAAAACTAGCATCATCCTGGCTCACTAGCTATGTGGCTTTGTCTGAGTCACTTCTCCTCTCGTAGCTCCAGTTTCTTCATCTGTAAAATGAGGATCAAAATAATTGGCAGGTTGTTGAGAGGATCAGATGATAGAATGGTGGTAGCAACCACAGGTTAACTACAGACTGTTAGTCATAAGTGGGGCCTTATATATTATATAGTTTGATAGATGAGAAAACTTAGCCTCATACTAGCAACCTGGACTCTTGATTTTTATCCATGGCTGCATAATGCTGGTTTCTATAGACAAGAGACATTTTGGGTTACCCAAGAAATAACTCCAAAAGAACATAATTTCTAAGTGGTATATCTTCCTTGAGGAAGAGAGCTCGGTGAGTCCGAAAAGTCATTTTGTCTTAAAGGCACAATAAATACTATGGTATGTATACATGCATCATATGACAAACATCCCAGCCTTCATGCACTGTAATGTATTCAACAAGGTTGGGAACACACCAAGGTTTTCCACTCTTGCCAGACTTCAGGCAGGAGACACAGCCTCCCCAAAGGGCTTTGAAAATGACCTTTCTGAGACAGCAAAGGCAGAGACAGCTGAGGGCTTGCTATGGCATTGCCCTTTGGGCTTATGTTTCAGAGTAAAAACACCCAAAGTGGCAGAGGGAAGCAAGCAAACACACATGCCCATTTGTCCTCACATTATATGCACTCATGTACACATGGAGCCTTACTAGAATTCCTCTGTTGCTGAAGAAAAAAGAGGAGACAATATTTAGGCTTGAATCAGAACAGAGAAGCTTAGGGGCAGGGAAAGCAAGGGAGCAGGGCAGCCCTCATCTCTAGCCAAAGGCAGGGGCCTGGCTCATGGGCTATAGGCTACATGCTGCCTCATTCCTCACACTGACCTATTCTTTCCTCCATCCCTCTTTGGCTTAGAAATGCTCCAATTTCAGCCACCTCACATTTCCTTTCTTGATGTTAATTTGCTTCTCAGAATTCAGGCTTTGTTTCTTTACTCCTCCATTTCCTACTTGTTTACATCCTAGCTGTCTCTATTCCTACCCTCTCTTATTGCCCCTTTCTCCTAATCTCTTTAATTTCTTTTCTTCTTTGCTTTAGAGTTCCCATGATTTTATCTTTTCTCCTTTCAACCTCACTGCCATTTACCTTCCTGATCCTAGTAATAACTTTTGCTCAATATTTACTAAATGTCTACTGGGTCAAGAAGGGTTAAGTGGAAAGGTTAAAAGGTAAGAGAGCTTTAGTCCCTATTTTCTAAGAGTGCACAGACCAGTGTGGGAGAGAGCCTTCTGAACACCGTCATAGAATGTAATCAGAGTTATAATAGATTTGAGAAAAGTGTTATGAGAATTCAATAAAAGGAGGGGGGGCAAAAACTAGGAGGTATAGGAAAAGGTGGCTCAGAGAAAGCAGTGGGTTTATGGTGTGGCTCACAGAAGATGAGCAGGAACTCATCAGATGATGATGTAGCAAAGGCCACTACATAGGCCAAGGGCAGTGTCTGAGGGATGTCAAGGAGTTTGTAGAGGCTGATTCACAGTGTGCATGGCGAAGAATTGCATAAACTAAGGGTGTGCAGACAGGAAGAGGTCAAATCCCAAAAGGTTCTATATGCCATGTTCTCCCACTCAGCCTGCCTATACTGATTTCAGTGTTTTCAATCAGGAAGGATAATCATCAAAGATGAGGGGGGTGTTGATTTAAGAAAATGAACAGTCTGACTAGCTGACTAGCAGAACATTTTAAAAGCAATGTTTTTTTTTTTTTTTCTTTTTCTCTTTGAGGATTGCATCACATTGCTATAAGGGGAGGGCGGGGACAGAACTCTAGAGCTTCTGAGAACCTTGTAAATGCTTTAAATACTACATAAGACTCATTTATAATTAGCAAAATCATTTTGTGAATAGAGTCCTGCTGTTAAATGCTTTTGCTATTAAATATAATAGTGCTTTACTTGTTTGCCTGCTTACTTATTAATTTGTTTAGTAATCCTTTTTTATAGGAATACCAAGAAAGAAAAACAAAGCCACTGCACTGATTTTGCTAGAAAGCTTTCATGTTATAAGCTGGTTATGACCAAGTCTCTGAAATAATAATTTGAACAACAAACACTTTCTTTAGCTCCATAGGTACTTTGTGTTCTATACATGAGGAGAAGAAGTAATCAATCCAATCACAAATATTTTTAAGAAAGTAAAATTATCTTTTAATTGCACTCAACATTTGCAACAAAAGATATTAATCAGTCAGTGTATTTTTTACTGGCATTGTCAAGGAAGAAAATTAAAGCAAACGTTTTAGTATTGAGGAGGAGTTGCTTATTTTCTTGCAATTGAATTATATTGGTTCCTTATATGTTTGGGATATTAATCTCTTATTACATTCATGGTTTGCAAATATTGTTTCCCATTCTGTAGGTTGTTTTTTCACTGTAGGTTGATTTTTTTCTTTGTAGTTACCATGAGACTTACATTACATTATAACATGCTACTTTAAACTGATAAAAAACTCTATACTGTGTGCTCCCACCTCCACTAATAGTTTGTTTTTGATTCCACAATTTGTATCTTTTTATATTGTTATCTTTTTTTGTTTTAGATTTTTTATTGATTGTTTTAATTATACATGACAGTAGAATCCATTTTGATATAGTTCTACAAAAGTTATATTTTAACAAATTCTCATAGCTATTATTTTTAATAGTTTCATCTTTTAACTTTCATACTAAATATGTAAGTGGTCTGCATATCACCATTACAATATTAGAATATTAGAATATTCTAAATTTAACTTGTAGCAGTGTATTTTATACTTTCATATGTTCTTGTGTTACTAATTAGCAATTTTTCCTTTCAGCTTGAAGAAATTCCTTTTTCATTTCTTATAAGATGATTCTGGTAGTGATGAACTCCCTCAGCTTTTTATTTGTCTGAGAAAGTCTTATTTCTGCATTTCTGAAGGACAGCTTTGCATGATACAGTATTCTTCATTGTCATTTTTTTTCCTTTGGCACTTGGAATTTAACATCACTCTCTCTTCTGGCCTATAAAATCTATACTGAGAAATCTAGTATGATATATTGGAACTCCTTTACATGTGAGTTTCTGTTTTTTTTCCCTCTTTCAAGATATTCTCTTTGATTTGCTATTGTTGACTATGATACATTTCAACTGAGTTTTGTTTGCAGTGAATCTGATTGGAGGCCTATGATCTTGTACCTGGATATTTATTGTTCTCCCCAGATTTGGAAAGTATTCTGCTATCATTTTTATTTAAATAAACTTTATACCCCATCGTTTTTCTTTTTCTTCTCAAACTCCTATGACTGTAGGATTTGCTCCTTTGATGCTGTCACATAAATCTTATAAGCTTTCTTTGTTGCTTTTTATAATTAATAATTTTTCTTCTCCAAATGTATATTTTCAAATAACCTATCTTCAGGTTCACAGATTATTTTTTCTGCTTGTTGAATTCTGTTGTTGATGTTCTCTATTTCATTCCATTTTCAATTTCAGAATTTGTTTCATTTTTTTAACAAAATACTTTCAATATCTGTTAATTTGATAGTTTTGATCATTGATCATTTTCCTGATAACACTGAATTGTTCCTCTGTATTTTCTTGAAGTACACTGAGCTTTCTTAAACCAATAATTTTGAATTGTTTTTCAGGCAATTCACATATCTCCACTTCTTTGAGAGATTTCTTTCTGTGTGTTTCTTTTATGCTTTATTGTACTATTGTAGTAGAATATATCTTCCAATATTCCCCTAAAGCAGGATACCTGGGAGATGACATTTCTGTGTTCTTGCAGGCCTGAAAATGACTACTTTATATTTTCACTTAAGTGATACTTTGGTTATCAGTTGTTCCTCAGGTTTATGAGATTTACTGCTTCAGTGTCTTCTAATATCTAATGTAGTTGAGAAATCTGTTTGTTATTTATTTGCAAATAAATTTTTCTTTGTAGATTATGTATAGATTATCATTTTTGTTCCTAGATTTCTGAAATTTCATGAAGATGTGCATTTATGTAGGCACATAAAAACACTTATGGAGTCTGGAGGCTTAGGACTTTCCATGTAAATATTTCTGTATTAGTTCTTTCTTAATTTCCTTCCTTCCTGTTCATTCATTCTGTGATTTCTGAATTATATGAACTTCTTGGATTCTCAAAGTCTTGTACCTTAACTTTTCATCCCTATGTCTTTTACTTTTATGTTAACTCTCCTGCCTCCAACTTAATGGGTGATTTTCTTTGTTTTATTTTTGTACCTCACTATTAAAATTTTTATTTTGGCAAGTATATTATTTTAATATCAAGAACTCCTCTTTATTCTTTGATTTTATTTTATATAGCATCTTGTTCTTTTTATGGAAAATATATACAAATTTATGGTGAAACCCAAGATATAAGTTGGATTTGTTTTTTCTTAATTTCTCTTTAATTCTTCTTTTATTTATTTATTTTTTTGGTGCTAGGAATGAAATCCATGGCCTTGTACATGCTAGGCAAGCGTTCTACCACTGAGCTATATCTTCAGCCCCTTCTCTTTAATTCTTTTTTTTTTTATTGAACAACTATTTTAATATATTTTTATAATAAAATACATAATGTACAATTTTCACATTCACATTATAGGACTATTTTCTATAATATGAATCTCTTATTCACACTAAAGGAAATTACATGTTCTTAAACAATATTAAAGTATTGAAGAGTCATAAAAATGAAGATAAAATTATTTAGTCCTTCTCCAGAACTGGCAATTTTTTTTAATTTTTTATTGTTGGTTGTTCAAAACATTACATAGTTCTTGATATATCATATTTCACACTTTGATTCAAGTGGGTTATGAACTCCCATTTTTACCCCATATACAGATTGCAGAATTACATCAGTTACACATCCATTGATTTACATATTGCCATACTAGTGTCTGTTGTGTTCTGCTGCCTTTCCTATCCTCTACTATCCCCCCTCCCCTCCCCTCCCCTCCCCTCTTCTCTCTCTGCCCCCTCTACTGTCATTCATTTGTCCCCCTTGTATTATTTTTCCCTTTCCCCTCACTTCCTCTTGTATGTACTTTTGTATAACCCTGAGGGTCTCCTTCCATTTCCATGCAATTTCCCTTCTCTCTCCCTTTCCCTCCCACCTCTCATCCCTGTTTAATGTTAATCTTCTTCTCATGCTCTTCGACCCTACTCTGTTCTTAGTTACTCTCCTTATATCAAAGAAGACATTTGGCATTTGTTTTTTAGGGATTGGCTAGCTTCACTTAGCATAATCTGCTCTAATGCCATCCATTTCCCTGCAAATTCTATGATTTTGTCATTTTTTAATGCAGAGTAATACTCCATTGTGTATAAATGCCACATTTTTTTTATCCATTCGTCTATTGAAGGGCATCTAGGTTGGTTCCACAGTCTTGCTATTGTGAATTGTGCTGCTATGAACATCGATGTAGCAGTGTCCCTGTAGCATGCTCTTTTTAGGTCTTTAGGGAATAGACCGAGAAGGGGAATAGCTGGGTCAAATGGTGGCTCCATTCCCAGCTTTCCAAGAAATCTCCATACTGCTTTCCAAATTGGCTGCACCAATTTGCAGTCCCACCAGCAATGTACAAGTGTACCCTTTTCCCCACATCCTTGCCAGCACTTGTTGTTGTTTGACTTCATAATGGCTGCCGATCTTACTGGAGTGAGATGGTATCTTAGGGTGGTTTTGATTTGCATTTCTCTGACTGCTAGAGATGGTGAGCATTTTTTCATGTACTTGTTGATTGATTGTATGTCCTCCTCTGAGAAGTGTCTGTTCAGGTCCTTGGCCCATTTGTTGATTGGGTTGTTTGTTATTTTATTGTCTAATTTTTTGTGTTCTTTGTATACTCTGGATATTAGGGCTCTATCTGAAGTGTGAGGAGTAAAGATTTGTTCCCAGGATGTAGGCTCCCTATTTATCTCTCTTATTGTTTCTTTTGCTGAGAAAAAACTTTTTAGTTTGAGTAAGTCCCATTTGTTGATTCTAGTTATTAACTTTTGTGCTATGGGTGTCCTATTGAGGAATTTGGAGCCGGACCCCACAGTATGTAGATCGTAGCCAACATTTTCTTCTATCAGACGGCGTGTCTCTGATTTGATATCAAGCTCCTTGATCCATTTTGAGTTAACTTTTGTGCATGGCGAGAGAAAGGGATTCAGTTTCATTTTGTTGCATATGGATTTCCAGTTTTCCCAGCACCATTTGTTGAAGATGCTATCCTTCCTCCATTGCATGCTTTTAGCCCCTTTATCAAATATAAGATAGTTGTAGTTTTGTGGATTGGTTTCTGTGTCCTCTATTCTGTACCATTGGTCCACCCGCCTGTTTTGGTACCAGTACCATGCTGTTTTTGTTACTATTGCTCTGTAGTATAGTTTGAAGTCTGGTATCGCTATACCGCCTGATTCACACTTCCTGCTTAGCATTGTTTTTGCTATTCTGGGTCTTTTATTTTTCCATATGAATTTCATGATTGCTTTCTCTATTTCTACAAGAAATGCCGTTGGGATTTTGATTGGCATTGCATTAAACCTATAGAGAACTTTTGGTAATATCGCCATTTTGATGATGTTAGTTCTGCCTATCCATGAACAGGGTATATTTTTCCATCTTCTAAGATCTTCTTCTATTTCTCTCTTTAGGGTTCTGTAGTTTTCATTGTATAAGTCTTTCACCTCTTTTGTTAGGTTGATTCCCAAGTATTTTATTTTTTGTGAAGATATTGTGAATGGAGTGGTTGTCCTCATTTCCATTTCAGAGGATTTGTCGCTGATATACAGGAATGCCTTTGATTTATGCGTGTTGATTTTATATCCTGCCACTTTGCTGAATTCATTTATTAGCTCTAATAGTTTCTTTGTAGACCCTTTTGGGTGTGCTAGGTATAGAATCGTGTCTTCTGCAAATAGTGATAATTTAAGTTCTTCTTTTCCTATTTTTATGCCTTTAATTTCTTTCGTCTAATTGCTCTGGCCAGTGTTTCAAGAACTATGTTGAACAGAAGTGGTGAGAGAGGGCATCCCTGTCTTGTTCCAGATTTTAGAGGGAATGCCTTCAATTTTTCTCCATTCAGAATGATGCTAGCCTGAGGCTTAGCATAGATTGCTTTTACAATATTGAGGTATGTTCCTGTTATCCCTAGTTTTTCTAGAGTTTTGAACATAAAGGGATGCTGTACTTTGTCGAATGCTTTTTCCGCATCTATCGAGATGATCATATGGTTCTTATTTTTAAGTCTATTGATGTGCTGAATAACATTTATTGATTTCCGTATATTGAACCAGCCTTGCATCCCAGGGATGAATCCTACTTGATCATGGTGCACAATTTTTTTGATATGTTTTTGTATCCGATTCGCCAGAATTTTATTGAGGATTTTTGCATCTAGGTTCATTAGAGATATTGGTCTGTAGTTTTCTTTCTTTGAAGTGTCTTTGTCTGGTTTAGGTATCAGGGTGATGTTGGCCTCGTAGAATGAATTTGGAAGTTCTCCCTCTTTTTCTATTTCCTGAAGTAGCTTGAAAAGTATTGGTATTAGTTCCTCTTTAAAGGTTTTGTAAAACTCTGCTGTATACCCATCTGGTCCTGGGCTTTTCTTAGTTGGTAGGCTTTTGATGGTTTCTTCTATTTCCTCAATCCTTCTCTTTAATTCTTGATATTATCTCTGTTGTCTCTCTCCAAGACACGATGTGGTTGTCTTTTATTCTTTAAATCTCTGGTTCCTGTCTTACAATGCAATTTGGCTTGGTGGTCCAAAGTGGGTCACAGGGTGTGTGTGCGCCCTGGAACGGTACTCCTCATCTTCAGCTCCCCTCCCTGCCACTTTCTCTCCCTCCCTCCCTCTATTTACTGGCTACCATGAGGTTAAGTCCTTTCAGCTGCCATGCCCTCCCGCTATGATGCTCTGCCTCAGTACAGACACATAGCAATGGCGCCAGCCATCCATGAGTTGAAACCTCAGAAACCATGAGCCAAAATAAATCTTCTCCAGTAAGTTGTTTTACTCAGATTTTGTCACAGTGATGAAAAGCTGACTAACAATGAAGGGAAATCTTGCTTTTCATTCTGTAGAGCATGTATCTGGATGAATAATTTCAAATGTTGGACAGGCTCTGGAGTTTTAAAAATCTGTATACATGCTTTTAACCAATCCACCTAGTTGCACCTCTGTTCTCTCTATTGTGCCTAATGAATCTGAACATTGAGTTTCTCCTGGGTTCTGCCTTACTCCAGCTTGATAAATAATTTATTATTCCTTCCATTCATATTAATTTTCTAAAGATGTATTCAAATGTTTTGTTTGACTGACAAACATTTTCCAGCTTTCCTGGTATTTGTGGCTTAATACCTATTTTATTAATTTACTGTCATTTTAGAGGTAATGTCAGAATAAGCAGTTATAAAACACATATACTTGATCCTCAGAAGCCCACAGTTCATTCATCTTTCAGAGTATACTTATACTGCAGTCATTTGTCTTCATTTAAAAATGAGGTTTTATTTCCATCTGTTCCATTTTTCTTCTATAATCTTTCCTCCTACGTTTTATCTAATCCCTGACCATAATACAGATCAGAAATAAATTTTTAAATAAGTTATAATATTTTAAAACTTTCATGCTCACTCATTCTAGCTTTATAAAGCAAATAAGTTTTAATAAGTTCCTCCAAAGGCAGAAAAAGGCTAAACTATGATTAAATTCTAGTATGCTGACTTCAAAGTACTTTATGCCTATTTCTATGAGTCTCACTATTCCTACACATCATGGAAGTATAAAGTATAGGATCTTCACATTATAGATACATTTTATGCATTCCATATTTATTTTTAAAATGTTACAATCTGCTTCTTATAGAGAATGTAAATATTTTGATCATGGGGAAGGCTAAGAAGGAAGACTAAGATTATCATCTTTTCAAAAAAGTTTTAGACCATTGTTTTTGTTCCTTTTTTAAAAAAAATTAATTTTCAACACTGTTTGGGTGGAGAAATGGTCATTATTTTTGACATCTACCTCAACAATTTCTCAGTCTACTCTACTTCTCTATCTTCAAACCACTTTAGTACCTCTTCCTGGCCACAAAAACAACAACAAAAACAAAAACAAAGAAACAAAAAAAAAATCAACCTCATTTTTTCACAAGATATCCATGGTAGCCTTTCAGATATCTATAATTAGAAATAACCACCTTCTTGAAGCGTTTTCCCCTCCTCCAGTATATCAATCAAATTGAAAGAGTAAACTTCACATGGGTCAACCTATACAGAATAAAATGAGCTTATCATCTCACTTGTTATACATTTTAACTCAGAACTAAATCAAATTGCAATTCTTAAACGTTGTGCCACATGGTAAGTTTACATTTGAATTTCTCCCATCTTCCAACATTACATTTCTTTTTCTTTTACATTTATTTTATTTATTTATTTTATGTGGTGCTGAAGATTGAACCCAGAGCCTCACACTTGCTTGGCAAGTGCTCTGCCACTGAGCTACAACCTAGCCCCCCAACATTACATTTCTAATGTGCAATTGTTTTTAAGATTTTACATCCCAGAATTTTTGATTTAAAAAATGTTGCCTTTTAGCTTTAGATTGTCCTTTCAAACTTCAGAAATTCTTTTTGATTTTTAATTCAAAAATACTCCTCTCCCAAGTAATTAACATTCACTAACACTCCCTTATAAATGTGAATCTTATTCCTTATGTGTCTTCATCTGAGTCATTGATGACAACATTTGAAGGGTTAAAAAAAAGCATGAATTATTCTCAGGGATCTCAATTCAAGTTAATGTCAATCCATCAGTGAATTCTATTTGAATTCAATTGGTCAACCAATTACATCAGCCTAATGATACCTATTTTTAACTACTTTCTATTCACCATGGGGGCATAATGCAAAGTTACTCAAATCACTTGATAAAATCTATGACATTTCCTGATCTACCAGCTCATTAAACCTTTTATAAAGGTCATAAGGTTAGTTTGTCATAATTTTCTCTTAGTAAACTCAGGTTATATATTCCTTATTCTGTTAATTGCTCTTAAAATGTCTGTTTAATAATATATTCCAGAAATATTTAAGTTTACTATGTTAAAGTTAGTATATCTTTGATTCCTTTTCCTCTCTAAATCCAAATAAAAACAACAAGGCAAATAAAGGAAACTAAAACTTTATCTTGCTTTTTTTTTTCTTTTTTGAAGTGCTGAGGACCAAGCCCAGGACTTTGCACATGCTAGGCAAGCAATCTACCTCAGCTATATTCTCAGTCCTAAAACTTCATCTTTTGATGAAACTTAAGTTCTTTTATAAGCTTGATCTCAAAAAGTGGCTAGTATGGCTTCAGAGAGGAAAAAAATGATCTTTGTTTTAAAATAAAATCAGTGTCATGCTGGTAGTTAAAATATCCTATAATTCTTTTTGACCACCATAAAGGTCAGAGAAGGTAGGAAGTGGACAGTTAAAAGATACAAAACCAAATTTATACTGTTGGGCACGTGCATATACACATACATAGAAGTGTACCATATATAGAGTGCTTTCCTGTGAGTAAAGGAAACTTCTTGCAAGGTAGAAGCAGAATCACTATTCGGAGTAAAACTCGTAAGAGCTTATATAGACAACAAATGCTACTCAAATACGAACTTGATACTACTCATTCTAGACTACTCACTATTGTCCTTCTCACTCTCAGTCATGCCCTACCTAAATTGATGCTTCCACCTATAGCAGGGCTAGTAAAGACCACCTCTAATGAAACTAAGTGATAACTGAAGAAAAATTACCATGTTGAAAATGGTAAGGGACATGAAAGATAGGCTTATGAAAATGAAATGGAAAATAAAGAACTAAAATTATTAGAAAAGAAATGATAGATATGAAAGATCAACAAAGTTCTATGATATGCATAATTTGACTTTCTAGGAAGAGAACATAACAAGTATTTTTTTGGTACTAGAAATTGAACCCAGGGGCACTTAATCACTGAGCCACATCCCCAGCCCTTTCTTTTATTTAGAGTCAGGGTCTCACAGAGTTTCTTAGAGCCTCACTAAGTTGCTGAGGTTGGCTTTAAACTAGAGATCCTCCTGCCTCAGCCTCCCAAGCCACTGGAATTACAGTCATGCACCACTGCTCCTCGCTAGTATATATTTTTAAGGAAGATTTCCTGAAAAATAAGGTAATGAATCTATAGATTTAAAGGCCAATGTTGTATCCTGGGAAAATTTTATACAGATTAGGATATATCCTTGTTAAGTAACTGGACTTCACAAATAAGAGATACATTTATATGGGCTTTTAAGTAAAGTCTCCTATACTGTGAGAAATTGTCAAGGTGTCTCTAGATTTCTGGAAAAAAAAAAAACCATCAAAAGCCAGAATTGATTATAGCAACCAAAGTCTGTAGTCATCAGAGAAAGAGAACGCATCCCATCCACTGCACAACAGCCTGCTTATAATTCAAGTATAAACACAATGGACAGATATTTTATGCATTTAAGAAAGTAAAAAATATGGTTCCCATGGGACCTTCTTAAGGAAACTTCTAGAAGATAACCTTGAGGTAACCAACCAATGAATGGAAAAATTGGGGAAAAAAAAGAAAAAGAAAAGAACCCATTAAGATGTAGAACTATGATGAGACAACTATAGAAATTGTGGCCTTATAATAGTAATATAACAAGTTTGGGAGATGAAAGGAATTGGTAGAGCAAGATGGAAAGAGTTAGGATTAGTATCCTGGTTTCCTTATAGAGTAATAATAGTTGGGTGGGGAGCAACTGATGATTTTCACCCCTGATAAATCAAGACATAGAGAGACAAACATTTAAGCAAACAGAAGTAATAATTTGACTAAGTATATTAATAAAACTAACCCCAAATTCTTATGATCAAACAGATATACTAAGAAAGTGTTAATAAGTTCTATTTAAATAAGTAGTTAGAGTCTATTTCAAAAATTTGCCAACTCACCATTTTGTACTCTTTAGAAAATGTCTTTTCCCCCAGTTTGAAAAATCTTCATTACCATTTCTATTCTCTGTGATTCTTTGAAAAGTACTAAAACAATTCTGGGTTCACATCTGCCAGTTCTTTCTATCATATTTGATAATATTCATCTAAATTTAGATTCCTTAACTCATTTAAGGGATCAAAGGAAGAAAAATCTTGATTCCACATTCATGATTAACTCCTACTAATCAGTTGGTTTATTTTTTCCTCCCTTCTTTACCATTTACCCACCAATCCAACCAATATTTTTTTAGAGTAGAAAAAGTTTATTTGGGGCTCATAGTATAATAGGAGTTCACTTGATGCCTTGACTATGGCTTTGAAACTTACATGTTTTTTTTTTTTCTTTTTCCCAAACTTCTCCTCCCTGATCTTCTTTTCCCTGATCTTCTCTCTGATCTCTCCTCCCTAATCTCATTTTCTCTGAATCACCTCTATAAAACCTCCCTGTTCCTGCTGAAGGGCAGAAACACAGCCTTTGAGACAGGAGTCTGCTGTGTTTCTCCTTTGCTAGCAACCCAACAATAAACTGTCTATTTCATTTTTCTCAGAACTGTGTCCTCGTTATTGGATTGGCATCTGGGACAAGGGCCAAGCTTTGGGCAACAATAGTTTCAGTGGTCTCTGTCCATAGACGGCCAACTCCATTAGCTGTAGGCCAGAGATGAGACAGAAGGGTGTGGAGAGGAAAATGGCTCAGGACATCACTCCAGGAAGCAGAGAGAGACTCCACTCCTAACCAACATTTATTCAGCATTTATAATGTGTCTGCTGTGCAAGGATACAGATAAGTCCCTGACCTCAAGTTGTTCACAGTCTAACAAGGAGCCAAACAAATACTTTTAATATAAATAAATTATTTTAATATCAGAAGTACCCTCCCACATAAAAGTTAAACATCTCTGAATTATTCTAGAAAGGCTCTATGGAGAAAGTATCATTTCAAGTGTCTCTCACCAAGCATGGGGGGCAGAAATAGCATTTCAGTGGAGAATAAAAAATAAGCAAATATGCTGGGCACAGTAGCACATTTTTTCAGGAGGCTGAGGCAGGAGGATCACGAGTTCAAAGCCAGCCTCAGCAACTTAGCAAGGCCATAAGCAACTCAGTGAGACCCTGTCTCTGAACAAAATGTTAAAAGGGGCTGGCACTGTGGCTTAGTGGTTCAATTCTTAGTGGTTAGACCCTGGGTTCAATCCACAGTGCCCCCCAAAACAACAATAACAACAATCAAACAAACAAAAATAAGCAAAGACAGAAGGAATGATGATCCATTTGGTTTGACTGTAAGGTAAGTGTACCGGAAAGTGATGTGCAGAGGTGGCTCTAGAGATTTTTCATTGGATTTAACATAGAGTGCAAGCCTCCAGGGGACTTTGTAAAAACAATGGGTTTCCCTTGAATCTAGCAGGATCACACTTACATTTGATCATGACAATGTAAACCCTCCATGGCATACCCTCTATGGACTGAGAACACCTGCTCTCTTTTAATTGCCCCCCCCACCACGACAAAACTCCAGCTTGCCAAGAAGCACTCCAGTTGAGAATTGGATTGATGACCCCAGTGAATAGCACACAGCCCTGCCCAGTTCCTGCAGGCTATAGGCTGCTCACTCCTGGTCTCAATACAGTTCTCTCAGGGAGTGCTTCCTAGCTCTCCTTTGTTGTATCTCACCTTCATTTCCAGGGCTTCTGGTACCTTCTTGCCTTCCCAAGCCCAACTCCGCTTGGTAAAGTAGTTGACAGTGGCAAATTCAATCAGTGCAGAAAATACAAAGGCATAACAGACGGCTATGAACCAGTCCATGGCCGTCGCATATGCCACTTTAGGTAAGGAGTTTCTGGCACTGATACTCAAGGTGGTCATGGTGAGAACAGTGGTGACACCTGGAGAGAGATAATATGAGAGCAAGTTGCAACTGGAATGCGTTGAGAGTCTACTTGCTGAGCTTACCAGATTCCTACTTGAAATGGTCCATTTAAAGTAAAATACACAGATATCAAAGCCGAATGGATGGGTCCACCTTGTAGTCACTCTATCTCAATTGATCACATGTAAGTATTTGTAAGAGTGTATGCTTTCATTTTTCTTGATAAATATCCAGGGATGGAATTGCAAGATCATATGGTGACCATATGTTTAACTTCATATGACACAAACTGTTTTTTAAGTAGTTGTAACATTTAAAATTCCCAGAAGATATAAGAGAGTTTCAGTCAGCATGCATCTTTGATTTATGAAAATTAAATATTAATTGGTACACTTATCCCTGATAGTGAAAGCCCATGGAGCATTTTATCTTCATGTATCACTAACTTAACTTATATATATTATAGTGTAGTATTTTATTCTAAACATGTTATTGAGCCAATAAATCACTTGTAATTATTTTATACATTCAATTCACATTACCATTACTCATATTTTGTTTTATTTTCATTCTTGTTTTTAAATACACCTTCAACCTTCTTTCAAGGATGGTTCTCCTTTTGTTTGATGAATAACCTTTAGTGTTTCCTTGAGTGAGGGTCAGATGGTAATGATGGATGCTTAGCATTTTATTTTATTTTATTTTTTGTCTAAAATGTCCTGTTTTTGTTTCTGTTGATGTCAGTTGTCAGTATGTTTGTTATCACTTTAAAGACAATGTGTTTTCTTCTAGGTTATTTTTAAGACCATTTTGTTCTCTTTGCTTTTTGTTTCCAGAGGTTTCACTATGATGTGTCCTTATTTTCATGTCTTAATTTATCCTACTTGATTTTATAGATTTTTAAAATGTTTATTAGTTCTTTATACATAATAATTGGCTTCATTTTGACATAATTATACAATTTGTTGTAACTTAGTCCCCAGTACTTCCCCTTTTCCTTGCCTCCTCCCTCCTCTTGTTCCCTTCCCTTTACTGATCTATCTGCTATTTACTTACAGGTTTTCTTTTTTAAAGTAGTACTTTGTGAATATGCATGATGTTGAGATTCACTATGGTATATTCATATAGGTACATAAGAAAGCTGGTCAGATTCATTACACTTTTCCTCCCTTATCCTGCCCCTGCTTTATATCTTTCTTCAGGTTGTACAGTGGTCAGCCAACACCTCTTAAATTTTTCATCAGTACCATTCTCTCACTTCTCTTCTTCCAGGATTCTAATTAGGCCATCTCAAAAACATTGTATGTCTTTTCTCTCCTATGTATTTTACATTTGTGTCCTTTTAAGTTATCTTCTTCTGCCCTATGTTCCAGTTCATGGATTATCCTTCCACTATGTATAAACCATTGAGATTTAATCTGTGTTTTTCAGTTCTACAATTTCCAATATTCTCTCTGTGTGCATGTGATATATTCTCTCTCTCTCTCTCTCTCTCTCTCTCTCTTTCTCTCCTTGTCCCTCTTTCCAACTGTCTATCATTCTCTCATTTAATTTCCATGCATCTGCCAGATTTCTCACATTTCTTTAATCTACTTAAATATAGACATCATGGCTTTTTGAAAGTCTATGTCTAATAATGCAAATGTATATGTAGGAGAATACCAAGATTATAGGGTAAACACATTTTAAACTTTCAAATTTTTTTTCACTTTACATTCCCACCAGTAGTGTCTTACAGTTCCAATTGTTCATGAAGCTCTCTAGTATCTGACAATATCAATCTTTTTAAATATGACCATGCATGTGTTTAAACTGATATCTCTGTGAATTTTTACTTTATGTTTCCCTGATAAAAATGATAAGGATCTTTTCATACACTTATGGGCATGCATGTGTGTGTGTGTGTATAAAAAGATCCTTATCATTTTATGTATGTAAAATTTATATACATGCCCATAAGTGTATGAAATATATATATATATATATATATATATATATATATATATATATATATATATATATTTATGTATCTATCTATCTATTCATTTAGTAAAATGGTTGTTCATGTCTTTTGCCTGTTTTGAAAATTGGATTCTTTGCCTTTTAATCATGGAGTTGCAGGAACTTTTGATATTTTAGGAATATACGTACTTTATAAGTCTTATGCATATGCGCAATGTTTTATTCAAGTCTATGCTTGCCATTTCATCTTCTTAATGTTACCCTTTGATGAACAGAAATTGTTAAATTTGATGAAGTTGAATGTATTAGTTCCTTTTCTTTGGTGTCATTAATTTTTTTGCAATAAGGAATTTCTGCCTACCAAATGATGCAAAGATATTACTTTAGATTTTCTTCTAAGAACATCATAATTTTAGCTTTTATTTTCAAGTCTATGACCAACTTTAATTTAATTCTCTACAATGCCATCTTTGTGATAAATCAGGTTTCCAGACACATGGGCATGGATCTATTTTTCAGCTCTCTATAGTATTTCATTTATTTATTTTCTTTTCTTTATGCCAATAACAAAGTCTTAATTACTATAGTTTTTAATCATTTTTGACACTTTTGTGGGGAAAGTCTCTCTGCTTTGTTCTTCTTTAGAAGAATACTGGCTATTTTTTGGCTCTGCATTCTTACATAAAAACTCTGCAATCACTTTTTAAATTAACATTTCAACTTGGAGGCTTTCACATCAATGCAGTTACTGTAAATATGAATTCTAAATTAGTATGAGGCTAAGTTTAAATTAAAAAAATAAATTCTCAAGGAATTCCATATTTCACACAGAGCCCAGGCAAAAATAAAAATGCTTTCTTGTTGTCTCCTGCACTGATAAGATGGTTTTTCTAGTGCTTTCTTACACTGAGGGTATGACCCTTCAATGGTATTGAATTTATGGCCAGTGTCTTTGCATTAATGTCCTATATTTTTATGTAACAAATTGCCGGAAATTTAGTGACAAAACAACACAAATTTATTCATACACTAGATGTCTGAAATAAATTTCATTGGGTTCAGGTCAAGGTGTCAGCAGAAATGCACTGCCTCTGAATTCTCTAAAAGAATAATCTGTTGACTTTTCCGTCTTCCAGAACTACACAATTTGGATTCCTTTTCTCGTGGACTCCTTCCTCCTTCTTCATAGCCAACAGAAGAACATATTCCAATCTGTCCTATTTCTATCATCTCACTGCTTTTTTTCTCTGTAGTCAAATATCCTTCTCACTCTTGGAACACTTGTGATTGCAGTTAGGGCCCATGTAGAAGGTACAGGATAATCTTCCCAGCTTTTGAACTTAATCACCTCTTCAAAGTTACTTTTGCCATATAAGGTTATATTCACAAGTTCCAGGGACTTGACATGAATATCTTTGGGGGCCACTATTTAGTGTAACACAACCTTAGTTGTAACCCCAAACTTTACTTAGGCTCCATGCCTTCCTTGAATAACCTTAAAACTAAAACTTTTTTTTTAACCCAAATGGGTAATCCTTTCACTCATCTTTGTACTACAGAGTATCAGTTCATGTGATGGACACTGCACTTTTTAATTCCCTCTTCCATGGGGCCTTTAAGTATTTCCTTTAATGTTTTTGACATTAGATGTTAACTTAAAAGAATGCTTTCTTATTTAGTGTTTTTAGGAATTTGTAGAGCAGGATTTTTCAGGATCTCTACATTTTATATTTCCAAAAATGGGCACCTTTAACCCACTCCCACATAGCTTCTGCTAACTCCATTTCACTAGAACTGTTCTTTCCAATATCACTAACATGAAGTATACCACAATACCCAACCGAGAGTTTGAATATGCATCCTCCATAAACTTGCAGATGATATTTTCCTGCTTCCTAAATTCTTTCCTCTGTTGACTTCCATGATGTCATACCCTTCGAATTTTTTTTCTTTTTTTCTGTAAGATAACTCTTTCTCTTTCTCCACTGTTGTTTCTTCTTAGACCTGACCTGAAGTGCTACTAATTTCTGAAACATCGTTTACTATTTATTTAATGACATGGTAGAGCTTCAGGATATTGGTAGTAATGATTTCTGTGTGAGGCCATGGAGGTAGTTTAGTAGCTCAAAAGAATTAATTAATATTTGTCTTAAAAATCTTTCAGCAGGAGGAACAGGCAGAGAATATTTTGTATGCTTTAAGTCTCTGGGGAAAAAGTGCTAATGATATGTAAATCTCTTCCTAGACATCAGAAAACTCATACTGAGTAGATTTTCTGATTATAGGTATTTTTAAAGAACTCTTCAAATTGTTTGCAGCATTTACTGAATATTAGCTAATTCATATTTTCAAAAAAGCTAAAGTAAAAGCAGCATAGTCAGATGCTCACACCAAAAAAAAAAAAAAAGGTTCTCTAAAAAGCCCCAAATTACTTCTATGCTGTCAGCTTGATTTCCTACCCTTTACTTTCTTCAGTCTACACTGAATACCTCCCTTTTCCACTGAAGGTTCAGTTCCTTTCCTTACTCCTCGGGCAATCCTGACTGAGGAGGGCAGAATTTCAGTAATCTTACTTCAACACTCCTCTTATTCCACTTCCTTTTTAAAAATTCAGTTGCCTGAAATCCTAGAACCTGATGATTTAGTTACTATTGTGGGGCTTGCTCCTTAGTTACCTCTAGGAATGGTTCTTCAACCTTTCTCATCTCTTCTCTGACTACCCAGAGTTGTCTTTTCAAATGTATCTTCCTCATTTTCCAACAAGCAACACTTACCAAAGACTGTGCGGGCAGGGACAGACTCTCTGTTGAGCCAAAAAGACACTTGTGACAGAATCACAGTCATGATACATGGCAAGTAGGTCTGGATTACAAAGTAGCCAATTTTTCGCTTGAGATGAAAATGGGTTGTCATGACAACATATTCTCCTGGAGAGAGAGTAAAATTAGGCAGTATGTAGTCACATAAACATTGTTAAAGCAAGTTGGGCCCTAATTCAGTTCACAGAGCTCCTTATTATATTTAAGACAAGACATCCTAGCACCTCCCAAGCATGTAGTCAGAGCTCTTTAATAATCATGAAATAGTATGTTTTTGGTGTGCCAATATTGCTTACTCAGAGCAATTTTGGCACCAATACACTTAAATAAATGCATGCTCTCAAATAATATTAAGAAATAATGATCTCTTCTACAGTGCTTGCTTTGTGACAGGCACTCACCTAGCATTTTAACTTTATTAACATATTTAATCTTTGCAAAAACCCTATGACAGGTGCTATTTTACTCTAATTTTATAGATCAAGACACTGAGGTAAAAAGAGACATATGTTCTAATTGATTTATTTGGTTGAAGCCAAAAGTTTACATAGCAGAGTGTGGGCTGATCAGCAGTGTTTCACACCCAAAGTTTACATCAAAATGTACTCCACCATCATGTATAACTAAAAAGAACCGATAAAAAGATTTCTACTTATTTATATTTATTTCCATGTACTTAATTTTTCTAAACCATGTTAAAATGTTTTATAAATTGCATTTCTCATTCACTGCAGATAAATAGAAATAAACTTACTTTGCTCTGTGGGAAAAAAAGAGTGAGTACTTATTGAATTTTTATTATGTGCCAAACAACAGCCTTCTAAGGCATGTGCTAATTATTACATGATCAAATGCAATAGTTAGTTCTCACTTTTCTGGATTTGTCAGTAGTGTTTTACTTGTTATGGATTGAGTTGTGTCTTTCCAAAAGATATACCTTATTTGAAATTAAGACTTTTGCAGATATAATTTGTTAAAACAAGGCCATACCAGAGTAAGAAGAGGGAGATACATAGAAAGACACAGGGAGAGATTGGGGGTGGTTCATCCACAAGCCAAGAAGAGCTAAAGATTGCTGCTGTCCATCAGTAGAAGGTAGGCAGAGGTATGGGACAGATTATCACTGAGTCTCCAGAAAGAAACTCAGACGCTATCCCTTTTCTAGTAGAGACACTCTAATTGTTTACCATCTCCCAAAGAACAAAAGACAAATTCCCCCAATTAGCCCAGAAAGACCCATGAAATCTGACCACACTAATACCTCTCTTATCAGAGTTTCATAATTTTCTCTTCTATTACTCCAGCCACATTTCATTGTGGCATTATTCACAACTCAGGCAATTTCCCACTTTCTTACCCTACCCACTCCATTTTACCTACATCTAGGAAGCACCATCTGGTCATCCAGACCTCAGTATATAATCCATCTTGTGTGTGTATTCTCATCCTAGCTTGTTTACATGGACATGAAAAATACACATAGGCTTATTTTTTAATTTAGCAATAATCTCATACAAAACTATGTCATGTTTTCCTCATTATAATTTTGGAGCTACCCTTTTCTTTCTCTCTGCTTCTTTTTCAACCTCTTTGTCCTGTGTGTGTCCATCTACTCTTCTCTTTCTGTCTCCCTTTTCCTTTTCCTTCCCTCTCTTTTTCCACTGAAAATGAATTGAAAAATTATTTTTCTTAAAAGTTGGACTTATTAATGCTATTTATGATAATGTGAAATATTTATTTTAAAAAATATTTATTTATTTTTTAGTTGTAGATGGACACAATACCTTTATTTTATCTTTATGTGATGCTGAGGATTAAACCCAGGGCCTTGCACATGCTAGGTGAATGCTCTACCATTAAGCCACAACCCCAGCCCTAATGTGAAATATTTAAGACATAAATGTAAAATGTATTATTCATAAATTACATTCTATGGATCTGAAAGACAAAGCAAATGAACTTCTCAAAGGCTTATCAAATTTTAACAATTTGTTTTGAGTGTTCTGATATATTTTTCTGCAGTACTATCCTTTTGTATATTTTCTTTCCCTCTGTAATGCTGTCTCCTTAGAGAGATAGAGAACTGAAATCTTTTACCAGGTTGGGGAGATTCTCCATCTCTTCCCTTTTAATGCACACTATCTGGGTCCAGAAACAGTAAATAGGACAGTGAAAAGCCACTTTTGCATATTCACAGGTATTCATACACAAGATAGTTTTATATGGATGAAAATTACAAGAGAACTTTTAGAAAATTTAGCAAATTAATCCATTGTATCAGTTAACTGAATCAGTTTTTAAAAATACAGCTCTGATATTTTGTTTCTCTCCACATTTTTTTCTCTGCCAAAGTGAGAACTGAAGTATTAATCAGATTGGAAGATTTTTTTCTCACTTCACTCATCCTGTTTTTGCCCTTGTGCCCCAGCTTATTAAGCTTATTAAATGCCATCTGTGTTGTGTGTGAAATATTCAAGGGTACCATATAAAACATAATGCATATGTATTCACAAATTAGTCATTATTTATGGATCAGAAATGCAGAATAGTTGAGTAAATTAATGATTTACATAACTGAATACATCTTTCTGAAGTGGACTGTCATATTCCCTCTTTCCTTTTCTCTATTGCCGCCTCTCTCTGTATTTGTTATTATGAAGGATGACCCTTTAAGTGGTTTGGGGAATTTCTTCCCTGCCTTTGTACTCCAGCCTATTAAGCTCCATCTGTGTTAAATGTGAAATATTTTAACATACAGTGTGAAACATATTCTCAATTTGACTAATTTTTAAGGTTGCAAAATACACAAGAGGATTAACTCATTATACAACTTCAGTGAATATATTTTTTTAAATCTGTTTTTAGTATTTCTTCATCTTTCTATCTCTGTTCCTTGGTCTTTATCTTGCCTTGTGTTCTTTTTATTTCCATTTCTCTGATCTGTCTTTGTGTATTTTTCAGTCTCTCCCATGCTACATATCTGGAGATGACATACACCAAGATGATAACAATCAAACTATTACTCTAACAAATGATCAAATTTCTAGAAAAGATGGAAAAATAACATCATGTATCCAAACTATCCTTCTATAAAATTAATACAATAATTTGCTAAATGAGGGAAAATAGAATTAATGCTGAAAATAGAGAATATTGTCCACAACTAATGGCAGATTTTGAAGAATTTCATATGCTTATTTCACACATATTTGAGTCTGGAACAAAAAGTCTTCTTACAGCTACTTCATACTGAGCATTTAGAGAGAAAGCCAGTCATACCAAACAGAATATCGATATACTGTAGGACTTTTCTTTGGCAGAGCCTCCCATTCATATGCTAGACCTTACATGGAGAAACATTTGGGATTCAGAAGGGAATGTTCATAATTTGTAGTGACAATGAAAATATTATTAATATATGGAAAAGTAATAATACTGATATGGTTCCTATAGTAAAACAAAGACTTCCACCCACATTTGTTCCTAAACTACCCATCTTATTCTTTTTCCTCTATGTTATTACAGTTAATATTTCCTTGTTCATATTCCTAGAAATATTTTATATATATATATATATATAGTTTGTACATGTGTATAGACATATGCACACACTAATTTAAAAGCATTTATCTATATTAATTAAAATAATGCAATACAGAGACAGAATAGACAGCAATGAAAAAAAGATTAAATATGAACTGGGAGTGTAACTAAGCAGTAGAGTGCTTGCATAGTATACTACAATCTGGAATTATTTCTCAGAGAAGGAGGAGAAGGAAGAGGAAGAGGAGGAAGAGGAAGAGGAAGAGGAAGAGGAGGAGGAGGAGGAGGAGGAGGAGGAGGGATAGAAAAATAAGTCCAGACATGGACCTATATGTACATACATGTATTTGTGCATACATGTGCATGTATGTAGATTTAATACATGATAAATCCATTGTCATTTTTGGTGTAGGGATTGAACCTAGGAGTACTCTACCACTGAGCTATATCCCCAGATCTTTTACTTTGAGACAGGGTCTCACTAAATTGTTCAGGGCTTCACTAAGTTGCTGAAGCTCGCCTCAAACTCAGGATCCTCCTGCCTTAGCCTCCTGAGCTGCGGGATTACAGGGATGCACCACTGCACCCAGCTTTAAATCCAGCATCCGAAATCACTGAGGAAAAATGAGATTATTTACTAGAGGGTAATTTACCTTGGTGTAAACCAAAAGGAATTCCAAATGTTTTTGCTCTGTAAATTTTTTAAAAATGGAAACAAAGTACTAAAAATATAGGTTAAAAAAACTAGAGTTTTCTGTTCATAATACCATACTGAGCACACAAATTTATGTTTACTCCTCTTCTTCTTAAGATTCCATTAACCAACAGCAAAGACAGCAAAACAGTACAATCCCATGAGAAAGATAACAACAAGAAATGAAAGAGCTTAACAAAACTTTGAATGCAGAAAGTACCCACGGAGGAAACCAGCAGACAAGCAGTCCTGGGCGTGGATGGGAAACAGATGGGGCGCTGCCAACTGGAGAGGCTGGCTGGCAGTACCCAGAGAGGATGCAGGCCTCAAGACTGTAGGAACAACTAGGAGAGTGTCTCAAAAACAGGTGAAAAACAGGGTCATTATCTGAAGGTCTATACATAGAAGAGTTAATGTGCCCTACCTCCACATTCACAATGAATATATAAAATATTTATTCTCCTAGCCAAAAGAAACTATAGAGAAATAGGAAAATTAAAGTGGATGATAGGCTCCAAAGAAAGAAATGCAATTCCCCCAAAAGATAATGTTTATAGTCATACTGATACAAAGTCCCCTTGCTGGTTTTCAAATTTTAAAATTAATCTATAGAGTAAGTGTAAAATGATTAATTATGGGTATAGAACTGTATTAGTTTCTCATTGGTATTTCAACAACTTTATGTTCTTATATCTCTGAAGATCAGAAGTCTAAAATGGGATTCTGTGAAAATCAAAGTTTTTAATTAAAATTTTTAAATGACACATACTATATATAAATTGTATATATTAATGCTGTTTTTATACACTGTTGGTGGAGCTGCATTCTTTTCTGGTGGTTTTAGGGAAGAGGCTACCCTTTCCTTGCTTGTGGCCTCATTTTTCATCTTTAAAGCCTACAGCAAAGTATCTTCTAAGTCATTTGCTCTCTGACTCTGGTCTTTCTGTCTCCTCTTGATAAGGACCTTTTGTGATTGTATTGGACCTACCTAGATAATCTGGGATACTCTTTATTTCAAAAGCAGTTGATAAGAAATTTTAATTCCATCTGCAACCTTAATCTCCCTTGCCTTATAAATTTATATGTTCACAGGTTCTGGAATGAGGATGTGTACATTTTTGGAGGGTCATTATTCTGCCTACCACAGAACTAAATGTATACTTTAATGTGTTTTGACAGTGAAAGCAAAATTTAGTTGGTAGGTGTAGGAAACAAGAAAGAGATGAGGATACAACAGAAACTTTGATAGAACAGGAACTATAGGTGACTATTATATCCAGCTACCAAGACTTAGAATAAAACTGGTGCAGGAGAGGAAAGGTAAGGAGTAATTGAAGTGAGTTA
This sequence comes from Marmota flaviventris, assembly GCF_047511675.1. Lineage (NCBI taxonomy): Eukaryota > Metazoa > Chordata > Mammalia > Rodentia > Sciuridae > Marmota > Marmota flaviventris. The sequence continues at coordinate 132,007,214 of NC_092518.1, forward strand.
TGAACTCACATACTTCAGAGTAGGGAATCTATGTTTAATGTCTAAAGGGATAAAGTTAAGGAATAGCACACTATTTATAACTATGAAAGGAGTCACTAAAAGTAAAGCATAAGTTGTTAAAACATTTAATTAGAGCTATGATATCATCATCTTTCAACATGGAATAATAATACTGCCACCTCAAAGTGTTGTTAAAGGTATAAATGAGTGAAAATACTGTCCTCAGGGCAGTGCTTGGAACATATCATATGCTCAAAATTTTATCATTATCAATTTCACCACTATGTTCATGGGTTTAAAAAAATCTGAAATCAAGGTGTCAGCAGTGACAGGATCCATCTAAAACCCATAGGGGAATCCTTACTTGGTTCTTGCTAGTTTTGTTGTTTGCTAGCAATGTTTAGCATTTCTCAACTTGGAAAAACATCCACCCTATTACTGCCTTTGTGTTTACATAGTGTTTTGTGTCCAGATTTCCCATTTTCATAAGGACTCCAGTCATATTGGATTAGAAAACCACCTTATTGCAGAATGATCTCATCCTAACCAGTTACATCTGCAATGACGCTGTTTCCAAATAAGGTCACATTTTGAGGTATTGGGGTTAAAACTTCAACATATATTTTGGAGGGACATAATTCAATCTATAATATCCATGTTGCCAAGGTAAGGGGAAAGCAGCATGCTCATACACTGATAATGGGAGTATGAATTGTTTAACCTTTCAGAGTCGGAGTCTGTCAATATGTATTAAATTTTAAAAAACGTGTCTACTTTCTGAAATAGCAATCTCAATTTTCTGTCTGTATGCTAGGAAGAGAATTACACAGGAGCAAAATGATATATGGAAAAAGAGGGTCTTTGAGTATTATTCAGAGCATGAAAACACAGAGCATAATAGTAGATAATTGGTTAGATTATGATCTGTATACATAAGGCCACTAACAGTGAAGATGTTATTTTGCTAATTTTCAAACTGAAACACTATACTTCCCATTGACAACAACACATATCACATCATTATCAAGAATTCTCTGGCCTTGTAAGAGAGAATTTTATTTTTTATTTGAAATAACCAAAACTGGTAATAAAGAACACGTGTTCATTCTAATTGTCAATATACTGTTACTAAATTTTGTGTATATTTGGGCCATTATATCTACTAACATGAAAACATGTTTAAAATATAAAACTAATTTAAAAGCAGCATATAAAACAGTATCAAGGGTATGGATCCACTTATATAAAGCATATTTGTGAAAAATACAAAGAGAATCTTCTTAAATATCAAAATGTATAATAACCAGTTGATGTACAAAAATCTTCTAAGAAGACTTTTTCCTAGAAAGTGGAATTAAAGAGTGCAGTTATACCTCTATATCCCTGACTGCTCAAGTCCCTCATATAAAATTGCATATTATTTGCATAGAACCTGTGCATGTCTTCCCCTGTGCTTTACCTCATTTCTAGCTTCCTTATATCTGATATAATGTAAATGCTATATTCATAATTCTTATCCTGTATTGTTTAGCAAATAATGACAAGTAAAATGTCTGTACATGTTCAGGGCAGATATGATTTTTTTCAAATATTTTTTATCTGTACTTGATTTAATATAGCAGATATAAACCCCAGAGACATGGAGGTTTGACTGTATTTTAGTTTCCAATATTGGCTCCTCTGTGTAGTTTTAATTTTAATTTTCCTATCATGAATGTGTACTGTCCATGTGATAAAAGTGGAACAGTGGTTTTAATAAATGAAATGGCATCTGAGGCTGTGTGGATAGCAAACAACTGATCTTAAAAGTTGATGCCAGTTGGAAGTGCAGAGGAGGGACTGGGAAGTGAGGAGAGTGGACTGATGGATGAAGTACTTACCTGGGGGTGGAAATATCAGCAGCCCTGGGCAGGCCCTCACCAAAGGCCTTGCTGGCTGTGCTGCACCCAGCTGTTTTGTGCTGTGCTGTGCCACATTACAACATGGTTTCTCTTACCTCTAGCCTTTGTGGGAAAGAATAGCCTTTCCCACACCTATTTGTAGATTTCTAAATCCATTTTGTCTCTCAAATACATTTGAAATGGCACCTTTTTTAGGTACCCTGCCCTGGCCCTGGGGTTGAGGGAAAATGGAAAGCAGAGAACATGACATGCTATGACATCATGAGATCACAGCTTATGGTCAGATAATGAAACAAAAGTACAAAATACACTACTTTATTTATAACTGGGGATTCACAGAGACAAGTGCTGCTTGAAAAATTAATGTTGAAAGCTCCCATCTTTTCACAGCAAAAATATTATGTGATAATTGGGCTTCAGAATATATTCCATTTTGCCAAACACTTTAACATTAATTGGGATTTCATGGTATTTCCTTCCTTGGGTCACTAGAACAGGCCAGTTTACAAATGGGAAAATCTTAAGGCTACAGAACAAATCTCCAGTTCCATTTGTTAAAATGCAAAAACTAGCTATTAAAAAGATCTGGTAGGGGCTGGGGATGTGGCTCAAGCGGTAGCGTGCTTGCCTGGCATGCGTGCGGCCCGGGTTCGATCCTCAGCACCACATACAAACAAAGATGTTGTGTTTGCCGAAAACTAAAAAATAAATATTAAAAATTCTCTCTCTCTCTCTCTCTCTCTCTCTCTCTCTCTCTCTTTAAAAAAAAGATCTGGTAGATTTTTGCAAATAACATTTTTTTTGAAGTGGGTGATCCCTTAGGAAAATAATTCCATGGCTACTCCCTGGACCTCCAGGCTGTGTGCCTGACCTATACTGGCGTTATTAACTCACTACCTCAGCTTTCCCAACACTTTGTTTGTTGTCTCTTCTACCATACTCCCTTGACCTTCCCCCCCCCCCCCGCAAAAGCAGCAGGACACTATGGTTAAGAGGAACTTAAGAGAGGTTGGGTTGCAGCTCAGTGGTAGAGCACTTGCCTAGCACGTGTGCAGCCCTGGGTTCGATCCTCAGCACCACATAAAAATAAATAAATAAGTAAAATAAATGGATTGTGTCTACCTGCAACTGAAAAAATATTTTAAAAAGAGGGACTGAAGAGTCAATCTGCCTGGGTTTAGATTTGGGCTCTACTATTACACAGCTCTGACATGGGGCAAATCACTGAAGTTTTTTATCTCTCAGTTTCCTTTGTCATGACATTGTTTTGAAGAATAAATATTATAAGCACTTAGAACAGTGTTTGGCATGTGATATATGTTATGCAAATGTTTGTTAAATAAAATAAGTAAATACCTGTACTTGACCGAATTATCTCTGTCCCAACAACATGGCCCAATAGGTCATACTGATTCAAGCGAGAACCATCCTGTGCCACTTCCACAGATTTGTTCTTCCCAAGAGTCCAAGAATAAACCACTTCAGCTGTTGTATAGGCATCTAAGACAGAGAAGAGTCAAGATGAAGTTGAAGGGAAAGGAAAATGATTATTTATGATACTGATATTGTATGAGATTTAAATATATCTTGTACCCCCAAAGAGTTCTGGGTATGTGTTCTGTCCTTAACTGAATTCATCCATTCATCCAACACTCATTGAATGATTACTATAGTGCATGCCATATTCATAGTAATGAACCCAAAATAGTCTCTTCCTTCAATGACTCACAGACTTCTAGACTGATAACCAGTCTCCTTCTCTTTTAGGGTAGAATGTAGGGACAGGGAGAGGAATGACTAAAATGTTATCTCATGCAGACATCACAAACTCAAATGTCTATAGGAGCCAGAAAAGCTACTTTGAATGAGTGAATCACACTAGTTCTAAGAAAAATACATTGCCAGAAAAGTAATAAAGTTTTCTTTTATTCACTATGGGTGATAATATGAGATGAAGCAAAAAAAATCATACTACTGATATTTTAGATTAAAAATAAAAATCCAAACTTGAAATACCAAGAATTAATGATCACAATTTTCTTTCATAACTTATTTATTACCATTTTGATGTGCAAATCAGAAAACTGAAATCTTTTTTTCTTCATGAGGGTGTTAATGTTTTATCTGGAATTCCAATGTCAACTACAGATTTTATACAGATTAATCTTAAAAGGGGTGTAGGTAAGGGAAATGTCAGTATCTTAAAGGAATGAGTTGATTCCTTTCCAGACACAATTGACCTTTTTGCTCAGTGAATTTCTTTGCCCTGCCTATCTCAGGCACTTAGGTTCATAAATGGAAACTATTCACACTGTTCACCCTTTTCCTACAAGCTTTGAGCTGCGTGTTGTTCAAGTTAGTGAAGGGAAGTGTTTTCAGCTCCTGGTGGCAACTGCTATGTTCATAACGTGGTCTATTGGAATATTTTGCCACAAATCAGATGTGAATATAACAGTGAACAAATGTAAATTCTGGGTCCCTGAAAAACTCGGCAATACTTGATGCATATTTCATAACAAGTCTATGATCTGTTTATATTATACTTTTTTTTTTTACTTAGGCTTTTTTCCTCCCATTTTTAATTGGTGCAGTATTGTTGTATATATTGATGGTATTTGTTTTTACATATTTGTACAAGCACAAAATATAACAATATAATTTGGCCAATATCACTCCACAGCATTCCTCCCCCACCTCCTTACCTCCCACCCCTTTCCCCCTTTTCTCCACTGATCTCCCTTTGATTTTTAGGAGATCTACCCCATTTTTATTTTATTTCTTCCTCTCTAGTCTCTGTATATGAGATAAAACATACAATCCTTAACTTTCTGAGTTTGAATCATTTCACTTAACATAATGTCCCTGTTCCATGCATTTTCCTGCAAATGCCATAATTTCATTCTTTTGTATAGCTGAATAAAACCCCATTGTGGATATATACCACATTTTCTTTACACATTCATCATTGATGGACACCTAGGCTGGTTCCATAGTTTAGCTATTGTAAATTGTGCTGCTATAAACATGGGTATGCATGTACATTATACTTTTTAGGAGCTTTTTCAATATAGCTAAGAAAACCTTTTACTGATTTGCTTAAAAGAATGCCATCCAAAAACTTCTTCATTCACTTTAAAATTCTCATTGACATGAAAAATGTATGTATAATTCTATGGCATTTTTTATATCTGTGCTGTCATAAGCTGAAAATAAAATGTTACAAGAAATTTAACTTTTCAAAATAACTTGCCCTATATATGGTCTCAGTCATTTCTTCAATGCACCAATAATACTCCTACTTTTATACATAATTTCTGTTGTGCTATAGAGATAATTTTATAATTTTTCATCTGTAAAATATTTTGATGCCTGAGAAAACTTATTGCTGATGACATGACTGCATTTCCCAGCAGCAATACCTAGGGTATACATTCAAATACAAAACTTGTTGAACTTTCAGTCTGTTCTTTAAATTAATATTTTTATTGTACATCTTTTCTATGCAGTAGTTACCCCCTACCTGTGCTTTTGCTTTCCAAGGTTTCAGTTACTTTCAATTAATGCAGTCCAAAAATATTGAAGGAAAATCACAGAAACAAACAATGCATGTTTTAACCTACTTGGTGTTCTGAATAACATAATGAAATCTCATGCTATTCCACTTCTTTCTGCCTGGGGCATGAATCATCCCTTTGTCCATTGTATATGGGCTGTGAATGCTACCTGCCCATTAGTCACTTGGTAACCATTTTGATTATTGAATCAACTATTGTGATATTGCAGTACTTGTGCTTAAATAACCCTTATATAGTAGCCTAACACTCACCTCACATCATCTCATCATGTAGGCATTGCATCATTTCACATCATCACAAGAAGGAGAAGGATGAGTACAGTACAATAAGACATTTTGAGAGACAGAAAAAAACATTTTTTATATTTATTTTTTAGTTGTAGTTGAACACAATAACTTTATTTTATTTTATTTATTTTTATGTGGTGCTGAGGATCAAAGCCAGGGCTTCACACGTGCTAGGCAAGCGTTCTGCCACTGAGCCACAATCCCAGCCTCGAAAATGCATATTTATATAATCTTTATTCAGTAAGTATATTGACAGAATTGTTCTAATTTATTATTCTTTATTATTGCTAACCTGTTACCATGCCACGCTTATAAATCAAACTTTATCATATATATGTATGTATAGGAAAAATTCCATACCTAGATAGAGTTTGGTACTATCCATGGATTCAAGGATTGGAAGTCTTGGAACATATCCCCCTAGATTAGATAAGGGGGGATTTCTGTATATCCATTGTAGTTTTCTATAATGGATGGAATAATTATAATATTTGAAGTTTTATCCCTTCACCAAAAGTATACTTTGTATGCACAGTAAAGATGTAGAAATATTTTCCATTCCTATAAGGAAATGCAAACTCTCCCATCTGTTTTGAAACATAGCCACCTCAGTCTGTGTTTTATTTTTTTAATGATAAGTATAGATACAATAACTATTTCCTCTTAAATTCACTGGGAGATTTTAATCATAAGTAAAATGAGAATTCAAGTAAGTTGATTAATAGCAACTGATATTGGAGCCTGTTTGCAGGGAGAAGGAAAAAGTGATGGTCAGGATTATGTGTCCTGGGCAAGCATATGCACATCTACAAAGGACAGGACTAACCAGCCTTAGTCAATTGCAGCCATGTAAGATTTAAGCCCAGTGTTGTCAGATATTCTGATTTCATGAAATGATAAACATATCTGGAATTTTATGAGACAATATCTTAAATTTCAAATCTTGGCAAATAATTTTAAAAGTAATTAACACATATTTAGATCAAACACATTACAGATGCAGTCCCAATTTGTAACATCTGGCCAAGAGACTTCCTCCTATCCATGGCTATAATCTCTTTTGATTCAATCTCGAAAACAAAGCATCCTTTGAGGCCCATTGTATATCTAGGACTCCCACCTGGAATTGTAGCTCTTTAAGCCATTATCATGAAGAAGAAAGGAAAATCTTCTCAGGAATGTTTCCATACCATTGCCTAAAATATTTTCTGATATTATGTGAGATTGTCACAGTGCTATTAGTGAAATGTGATTTCACAAGATGTTGTCTTCTAATTTTTTCCTAGTGCCTTTCATCTTGTACCTATGCTGGAGTGCCCTGTACCCCTAAGCAAAGAACCAGCTGTATATGTTTTCTTATCTTTGCTATTCTGGTGGTTGCAACACTCTCTATTTATAAAGAGCAATACAGTCTTCCAACTAATCTACCCAAGATTTTGTTGGTTTGTTGGTTCTAGGGATTGAACCCAGGGCAACCACTGAGCCACCTCTCTAGCCCTTTTTATATTTTATTTAGAGTCAGGGTCTCTCTAAGTTGTTTAGGCCTTGCTAACTTGCTGAGGCTGGTTTTAAACTTTCTATACTCCTGCCTCAGTCTCCTGAGCAGCTGGGATTATAGTCATGCAACACCATACCTGGCTACACAACTTTTGACAATGTGAAAACTACAGCAGGTTTGTTCAAGGAAAGGATAAGTGAAGGAAGATTTTTTTTTCTCACTCTTAAGAAAAAAAAATTCTTACTGGATTTTCTAACTGAGGTTGAGTACCTGGAGCAGACATTCCTGAATATTAACCATCAAAATCCTAGCAGGCCCTACTTCAGATGTGAAATTATATTGTGCATCTAACAGTGTCTCAGAAGCTTCACCGGGCCCAGAATGGCAAATTGCTTTATGCAGAAAAAAAATAGCAATTTCTTTGTCAATAATATATGGGAACAGAATCATTTTGTAGTTAAAAAATATTATCTTTTCATAATATGGAGATCAAAGCAGGAAAGGCATGAACTAATAAAGGGAGAGAAGTAAAGGGAAAAAATTAAAAAAAAAAACCAATTAAGAGCTGACGGTGTAGTTCAATGGTAGAACACATGCTTAGAGTGCACAAAGTCTTGGGTTCCATCCCAGCACCAAAAATTAAAAAATAAAAAGGTGGAATAAAGAAAGGGGGTGGGAGAAGGACAAAAATGAGAACAAATTGAAAGATACTTGATTGAGTCTCTACTTGAAGCCTGGCCCTATACTGGTAAACAAAGGATAAAAAGGCACAGTAACCACAATTAAGGAGCCCACAATCCATTGAAGGGGAAAGTGTACAACAGTTGCAGTGGAAGTTTGAGCATAAGAAATGTGTGCACTAGTGAAACAAAAGCAAGTGTTAAGTGAAACCAGAAATAAGCACTATTGTTCCTGCTCAAAGTTGAATGTTAAAGAAGTATTCATAAAATAGATGATACTCACAAGATGAGGCCACTTTTAGGAGACGGAAAAGGATAATCTTAACCAAAAAACAACAGAACAAAGGACAGGAGGACATTGTACTTAACTTGTCACAATCTTATCAGTTGACTTGGCTTAATAAGTGTGTGCTAGTATACCTATATGTTGCTGACAGTAAATCATTCTTGAAAATTAAATATAAATAAAACCATATACATAGTGTACTATATACTTATACATTATACATATAGTATAAGTATATATATATATATATATATATATATATATATATATATATATATTCACACACATAAATAGTATACTGTATACAAACCAAGAGAATGTTCTTACAATAAATAAAAAGTTTCGGAAGTAAAATAAATCCTTAAACTGATATTTAAGACTTGTGACTCTGGTAGTTCTATTTAACTTACTAGGTCCAAAGGTGGTTATTGAAATACTATTCAAAGAGGATCTCTCACATATTCCAACTTTTATTTATTTATTTGTTTTTATATTTTTAGTTGTAGATGGACACAATATCTTTATTTTGTTTATTTATTTTTTCTTTATGTGGTGCTGAGGATGGAACCCAGTGCCTCACATGTGCTAAGCAAGTGCTCTACCACTGAGCCACAACTCCAGCCCTATTTATTTATTTTTATTTGTTCTTCTTAGTTATACTTCTGAGTTTCCTCCATATACTACCAGGCACTTTTAAACACTTAAAAACTTGCTATTTCTTACTTAACAACTTGCATGTCAATAATGATCATTAAAAAAACATTAAAAAGTTTGGTTCTATACTACTACTAATAAATGTTGGTGAGGATGTGGGGGAAAAGGTACATTCATACATTGTTGATGGGACTACAAATTAGTGCAACCACTCTGTAAAGCAGTATGGAGATTCCTCAAAATTTAGGAAGGGAACCACAATATGACTCAGTTATCCCATTCCTCAGTATACATCCAGAAGATCTAAAATCAATATACTATAGGAATGCAGCCACATCAATGTTTATAGCAGCACAATTCACAATTGCCAACCTATAGAGCCTATCTTGGTACCTGTTGATAGATGAATAGATAAGGAAAATATGGTATTACTCAGTCATAAAGAATAATGAAACTATGATTTGCTGGTAAATAGATGGAAATGGAGAAAATAATTCTAAGTGAAATAAGACAGAATCAGAAATTAAAGA